>NW_027478965.1:0-320572 GCF_051014685.1 Ptiloglossa arizonensis
AATTCCTGTTGCATCTGAAAGCAGAAACTCGCCCGATTACAACGGTATGTGTATTTTTGCCTTAGACCATAGTAGTTAATGGTTCCGAGTATCAGATTCCGAAAATTTTGATGGTTTCTCAACCATTCCTTAACTTCAAACTCCCATATCTCGTGAACGGATTGAGGAAATCGAGAAATTCCTGTTGCATCTGAAAGTAGAAACTCGCCCCATTGCAACGGTATGTGTACTTTTCCCCTGGGCCATTCCAGTTATTGGTGTCGAGTATCAGATTTGCGAAAATTTTGATGGTTTGTCAACCATTCCTTAACTTCAAACTCCCATATCTCGCGAACGGATTGACGAACTCGAGAAATTCCTGTTGCATCTGAAAGTAGAAACTCGCCCGATTACAATGGTGTGTGAACTTTTCCCCTAGGCCATTCCAGTTATTGGTTTCGAGTATCAGATTTGCGAAAATTTTGATGGATTGTCAACCATTCCTTAACTTCATACTCCCATATCTCGCGAACGGATTGACGAACTCGAGAAATTCCTGTTGCATCTGAAAGTAGAAACTCGCCCGATTACAATGGTGTGTGAACTTTTCCCCTAGGCCATTCCAGTTATTGGTTTCGAGTATCAGACTTGCAAAAATTGTTATGGTTTATCAACCATTCCTTAACTTCAAACTCCCATATCTCGCGAGCGGATTGACGAACTCGAGAAATTCCTGTTGTATCTGAAAGCAGAAGCACGCCCGATTACAACGGTATGTGAATATTTCCCCTAGGCCATTGTAGTTATTGGTTTCGAGTATCAGACTTGCGAAAATTTGGTTGGTTTCTCAACCATTCTTCAGTTTCAAACTCGCATATCTCGCGAACGGATTGACGAACTCGAGAAATTCCTGTTGCATCTGAAAGCAGAAACTCGCCCGATTACAACGGTATGTGTATTTTTGCCCTAGACCATAGTAGTTAATGGTTCCGAGTATCAGATTCCGAAAATTTTGATGGTTTGTCAACCATTCCTTAACTTCATACTCCCATATCTCGCGAACGGATTGACGAACTCGAGAAATTCCTGTTGCATCTGAAAGGAGAAACTCGCCCGATTACAATGGTGTGTGTACTTTTCCCCTAGGCCATTCCAGTTATTGGTTTCGAGTATCAGATTTGCGAAAATTTTGAAGGATTTTCAATCATTCCTTAACTTCAAACTCCCATATCTCAAGAACGGATTGAGGAAATCGAGAAATTCCTGTTGCATCTCAAAGTAGAAACTCGCCCCATTACAACGGTATGTGCACTTTTCCTCTAGGCCATTCCAGTTATTGGTTTCGAGTATCAGATTTGCGAAAATTTTGATGGTTTCTCAACCATTCCTTAACTTCAAATTCCCATATCTCGCGAACGGATTGAGGAAATCGAGCAATTCCTGTTGCATCTGAAAGTAGAAACTTGCCCGATTACAAAGGTATGTGTATTTTTCCCCTAGGCCATTCCAGTTATTGGTTTCGACTATCAGATTTGCGAAAATTTTGATGGATTCTCAACCATTCCTTAACTTCAAACTCGCATATCTCGCGAACGGATTGACGAACTCGAGAAATTCCTGTTGCATCTGAAAGTAGAAACTCGCCCGATTACAATGGTGTGTGTACTTTTCCCCTAGGTCATTCCAGTTATTGGTTTCGAGTATCAGATTTGCGAAAATTTTGATGGTTTGTCAACCATTCCTTAACTTCATACTCCCATATCTCGCGAACGGATTGACGAAGTCGAGAAATTCCTGTTGCATCTGAAAGGAGAAACTCGCCCGATTACAATGGTGTGTGTACTTTTCCCCTAGGCCATTCCAGTTATTGGTTTCGACTATCAGATTTGCGAAAATTTTGATCGATTCTCAACCATTCCTTAACTTCAAACTCGCATATCTCGCGAACGGATTGACGAACTCGAGAAATTCCAGTTGGATCTGAAAGTAGAAACTCGCCCGATTTCAATGGTGTGTGTACTTTTCCCCTAGGCCATTCCAGTTATTGGTTTGGAGTATCAGATTTGCGAAAATTTTGATGGATTGTCAACCATTCCATAACTTCATACTCCCATATCTCGCGAGCGGATTGACGAACTCGAGAAATTCCTGTTGCATCTGAAAGCAAAAACTCGCCCGATTACAACGGTATGTGTATTTTTGCCCTAGACCATAGTAGTTATTGGTTCCGAGCATCAGATTCCGAAAATTTTGATGGTTTCTCAACCATTCCTTAACTTCAAACTCCCATATCTCGCGAACCGATTGACGAACAAGAGAAATTTCTGTTGCATCTGAAAGCAGAAACTCGCCCGATTACAACGGTATGTGTATTTTTGCCCTAGGCCATAGTAGTTAATGGTTCCGAGTATCAGATTCCGAAAATTTTGATTGTTTCTCAACCATTCCTTAACTTCAAACTCCCATATCTCGCGAACCGATTGACGAACAAGAGAAATTTCTGTTGCATCTGAAAGCAGAAACTCGCCCGATTACAACGGTATGTGTATTTTTGCCCTAGGCCATAGTAGTTAATGGTTCCGAGTATCAGATTCCGAAAATTTTGATGGTTTCTCAACCATTCCTTAACTTCAAACTCCCATATCTCGTGAACGGATTGAGGAAATCGAGAAATTCCTGTTGCATCTGAAAGTAGAAACTCGCCCCATTACAACGGTATGTGTACTTTTTCCCTAGGCCATTCCAGTTATTGGTTTTGAGTATCAGATTTTTGAAAATTTTGATGGTTTGTCAACCACTCCTTAAGTTCATACTCCCATATCTCGCGAACGGATTGACGAACTCGAGAAATTCCTGTTGCATCTGAAAGTAGAAACTCGCCCGATTACAATGGTGTGTGAACTTTTCCCCTAGGCCATTCCAGTTATTGGTTTCGAGTATCAGATTTGCGAAAATTTTGATGGATTGTCAACCATTCCTTAACTTCATACTCCCATATCTCGCGAACGGATTGACGAACTCGAGAAATTCCTGTTGCATCTGAAAGTAGAAACTCGCCCGATTACAATGGTGTGTGTACTTTTCCCCTAGGCCATTCCAGTTATTGGTTTCGAGTATCAGACTTGCAAAAATTGTTATGGTTTCTCAACCATTCCTTAACTTCAAACTCCCATATCTCGCGAGCGGATTGACGAACTCGAGAAATTCCTGTTGTACCTGAAAGCAGAAGCACGCCCGATTACAACGGTATGTGAATATTTCCCCTAGGCCATTGTAGTTATTGGTTTCGAGTATCAGACTTGCGAAAATTTTGTTGGTTTCTCAACCATTCTTCAGTTTCAAACTCGCATATCTCGCGAACGGATTGACGAACTCGAGAAATTCCTGTTGCATCTGAAAGCAGAAACTCGCCCGATTACAACGGTATGTGTATTTTTGCCCTAGACCATAGTAGTTAATGGTTCCGAGTATCAGATTCCGAAAATTTTGATGGTTTCTCAACCATTCCTTAACTTCAAACTCCCATATCTCGTGAACGGATTGAGGAAATCGAGAAATTCCTGTTGCATCTGAAAGTAGAAACTCGCCCCATTACAACGGTATGTGTACTTTTCCCCTGGGCCATTCCAGTTATTGGTTTCGAGTATCAGATTTGCGAAAATTTTGTTGGTTTGTCAACCATTCCTTAACTTCATACTCCCATATCTCGCGAACGGATTGACGAACTCGAGAAATTCCTGTTGCATCTGAAAGTAGAAACTCGCCCGATTACAATGGTGTGTGTACTTTTCCCCTAGGCCATTCCAGTTATTGGTTTCGAGTATCAGATTTGCGAAAATTTTGATGGATTGTCAATCATTCCTTAACTTCATACTCCCATATGTCGCGAACGGATTGAGGAACTCGAGAAATTCCTGTTGCATCTGAAAGTAGAAACTCGCCCGATTACTGTGGTGTGTGTACTTTTCCCCTAGGCCATTCCAGTTACTGGTTTCGAGTATCAGACTTGCGAAAATTTTAATGGAATCTCAACCATTCCTTAAATTCAAACTCCCATATCTCGCGAACCGATTGACGAACTCGAGAAATTCCAGTTGCATCTGAAAGTAGCAACTCGCCCGATTACAACGGTATGTGTATTTTTGCTCTAGACCATAGTAGATAATGGTTTCGAGTATCAGACTTGCGAAAATTTTGTTGGTTTCTCAACCATTCCTCAACTTCAAACTCCCATATCTCATGAACGGATTGAGGAAATCGAGAAATTCCTGTTGCATCTGAAAGTAGAAACTCGCCCCATTACAACGGTACGTGTACTTTTCCCCTAGGCCATTCCAGTTATTGGTTTCGAGTATCAGATTTGCGAAAATTTTGATGGTTTCTCAACCATTCCTTAACTTCATACTCCCATATCTCGCGAACGGATTGACGAACTCGAGAAATTCCTATTGCATCTGAAAGGAGAAACTCGCCCGATTACAATGGTGTGTGTGCTTTTCCCCTAGGCCATTCCAGTTATTGGTTTCGAGTATCAGACTTGCGAAAATTTTGATGGAATCTCAAACATTCCTTAAATTCAAACTCCCATATCTCGCGAACCGATTGACGAACTCGAGAAATTCCTGTTGCATCTGAAAGTAGCAACTCGCCCGATTACAACGGTATGTGTATTTGTTCCCTAGGCCACAGTAGTTAATGGTTTCGAGTATCAGACTTGCGAAAATTTTGATGGTTTTTCAACCATTCCTTAACTTCAAATTCCCATATCTCGCGAACGGATTGAGGAAATCGAGCAATTCCTGTTGCATCTGAAAGTAGAAACTCGCCCGATTACAAAGGTATGTGTATTTTTCCCCTAGGCCATTCCAGTTATTGGTTTCGACTATCAGATTTGCGAAAATTTTGATGGATTCTCAACCATTCCTTAACTTCATACTCGCATATCTCGCGAACGGATTGACGAACTCGAGAAATTCCTGTTGCATCTGAAAGTAGAAACTCGCCCGATTACAATGGTGTGTGTACTTTTCCCCTAGGCCATTCCAGTTATTGGTTTCGAGTATCAGATATGCGAAAATTTTGATGGTTTGTCAACCATTCCTTAACTTCATACACCCATATCTCGCGAACGGATTGACGAACTCGAGAAATTCCTGTTGCATCTGAAGGTAGAAACTCGCCCGATTACAATGGTGTGTGTACTTTTTCCCTAGGCCATTCCAGTTACTGGTTTCGAGTATCAGACTTGCAAAAATTTTTATGGTTTCTCAAACATTCCTTAACTTCAAACTCCCATATCTCGCGAACGGATTGACGAACTCGAGAAATTTCTGTTGCATCTGAAAGCAGAGACTCGCCCGATTACAACGGTATG
Organism: Ptiloglossa arizonensis; assembly: GCF_051014685.1. Lineage (NCBI taxonomy): Eukaryota > Metazoa > Arthropoda > Insecta > Hymenoptera > Colletidae > Ptiloglossa > Ptiloglossa arizonensis. Next base: position 5,354 of record NW_027478965.1, read on the forward strand.
TGTATTTTTGCCCTAGGCCATAGTAGTTAATGGTTTCGAGTATCAGACTTGCGAAAATTTTGATGGTTTCTCAACCATACCTTAACTTCAAACTCCCATATCTCAAAAACGGATTTAGGAAATCGAGAAATTCCTGTTGCATCTGAAAGTAGAAACTCGCCCCATTACAACGGTATGTGTATTTTTCCCCTAGGCCATTCCAGTTATTGGTTTCGAGTATCAGACTTGCAAAAATTTTTATGGTTTTTCAACCATTCCTTAACTTCAAACTCCCATATCTCGCGAGCGGATTGACGAACTCGAGAAATTCCTGTTGCATCTGAAAGCAAAAACTCGCCCGATTACAACGTTATGTGTATTTTTGCCCTAGACCATAGTAGTTATTGGTTCCGAGCATCAGATTCCCAAAATTGTGATGGTTCCTCAACCTTTCCTTAACTTCAAACCCCCATATATCGCGAACGGATTGACGAACTCGAGAAATTCCTGTTGTATCTGAAAGCAGAAGCTCGCCCGATTACAACGGTATGTGAATATTTCCCCTAGGCCATTGTAGTTATTGGTTTCGAGTATCAGACTTGCGAAAATTTTGATGGTTTCTCAACCATTCCTCAGTTTCAAACTCGCATATCTCGCGAACGGATTGACGAACTCGAGAAATTCGTGTTGCATCTGAAAGCAGAAACTCGCCCGATTACAACGGTATGTGTATTTTCGCACTAGGCCATTGTAGTTATTGGTTTCGAGTATCAGACTTGCTTAAATTTTGATGGTTTCTCAACCATTCCTTAACTTCAAACTCCCCTATCGCGCGAACTGATTGACGATCTCGAGAAATTCCTGTTGCATCTGAAAGCAGAAACTCGCCCGATTACAACGGTATGTCTATTTTTGCCCTAGGCCATAGTAGTTATTGGTTTCGAGTATCAGACTTGCGAAAATTTTGATGGTTTCTCAACCATCTCTTAATTCCAAACTCCGATATTTCGCGAACGGATTGACGAATCCGAAACATTTCTGTTGCATCTGAAAGTAGAAACTCCCCGATTACAACGGTATGTGTATTTTTCCCCTAGGCGGTTGTAGTCATTGGTTTCGAGTATCAGACTTGCGAAAATTTTGATGGTTTCTCAACCATTCCTTAACTTCAAAGTCCCATATTTCGCGAACGGATTGACGAACTCGGGAAATTCCTGTTGCATCTGGAAGCAGAAACTCGCCCGATTACAATGGTGTGTGTACTTTTCCCCTGGGCCATTCCAGTTATTGGTTTCGAGTATCAGGCTTGCGAAAATTTTGATGGATTCTCAACCATTCCTTAACATCAAACTCCCATATCTCGCGAACGGATTGACGAACACGAGAAACTCCCGTTGCATCTGAAAGCAGGAACTCGCCCGAATACAACGTTATGTGTATTTTCGTACTAGGCCATTTCAGTAATTGGTTTCGAGTATCAGACTTGCGAAAATTTTGCTGGTTTCTCACCCATTCCTCAGTTTCAAACTCCCATATCTCGCGAACGGATTGACGAACTGGAGAAATTCCTGTTGCATCTGAAAGCAGAAACTCGTCCGATTACAACGGTATGTCTATTTTTGCCCTAGGCCATAGTAGTTATTGGTTTCGAGTATCAGACTTGCGAAAATTTTGATGGTTTCTCAACCATCTCTTAATTCCAAAGTCCGATATTTCGCGAACGGATTGACGAATCCGAAACATTTCTGTTGCATCTGAAAGTAGAAACTCCCCGATTACAACGGTATGTGTATTTTTCCCCTAGGCCATTGCAGTTATTGGTTTCGAGTATCAGACTTGCGAAAATTTTGATGGTTTCTCAACCTTTCCTTAACTTCAAACCCCCATATCTAGCGAACGGATTGACGAACTCGAGAAATTCCTGTTGTATCTGAAAGCAGAAGCTCGCCCGTTTACAACGGTATGTGAATATTTCCCCTAGGCCATTGTAGTTATTGTTTTCGAGTATCAGACATGCGAAAATTTTGATGGTTTCTCAACCATTCCTCAGATTCAAACTCGCATATCTCGCGAACGGATTGACGAACTCGAGAAACTCCTGTTGCATCTGAAAGTAGAAACTCGCCCGATTACAATGGTGTGTATGCTTCTCCCCTAGGCCATTCCAGTTATTCGTTTCGAGTAAGAGACTTGCAAAATTTTTATGGTTTCTCAAACATTCCTTAACTTCAAACTCCCATATCTCGCGAACTGATTGACGAACTCGAGAAATTCCTGTTGCATCTGAAAGTAGAAACTTGCCCGATTACAATGGTGCGTGTACTTTTCCCCTAGGCCATTCCAGTTATTCGTTTCTAGCATCAGACTTGCGAAAATTTTGATGGCTACTCAACCAATCCTTAAATTCAAACTCCCATATCTCGCGAACGGATTGACGAACTCGAGAAATTCCTGTTGCATCCGAAAGTAGAAACTCGCCCCATTACAACGGTATGTGTACTTTTCCCCTAGGCCATTCCAGTTATTGGTTTCGAGTATCAGACTTGGGAAAATTTTAATGGACTCTCAACCATTGCTTAAATTCAAACTCCCATATCTCGCGAACCGATTGACTAACTCGAGAAACTCCTGTTGCATCTGAAAGTAGAAACTCGCCCGATTAGAATGGAGTCTGTACTTTTCCCCTAGGCCATTGTAGTTATTGGTTTCGTGTATAAGACTTGCGAAATTTTTGATTGTTTCTCAACCATTCCCTAACTTCGAACTCCCATATCTCGCGAACGGATTGACGACCTCGAGAAATTCCTATTGCATCTGCAGGCAGAAACTCGCCCGATTACAATGGTGCGTGTACTTTTCCCCTAGGCCATTCCCGTTATCCGTTTCTAGCATCAGACTTGCGAAAATTTTGATGGCTTCTCAACCATTCCTTAAATTCAAACTCCCATATCTCGCGAACGGATTGACGAACTCGAGAAATTCCTATTGCATCTGAAACCAGAAACTCGCCCGATTACAACGTTATGTGTATTTTTGCCCTAGACCATAGTTGTTAATGTTTCCGAGTATCAGATTCCATAAATTTTGATGGTTTCTCAACCATTCCTTAATTTCATACTCCCATATCTCGCGAACGGATTGACGAACTCGAGAAATTCCTGTTGCATCTGAAAGCAGAAACTCGCCCGATTACAACGTTATGTGTATTTTTGCCCTAGACCATAGTTGTTAATGTTTCCGAGTATCAGATTCCATAAATTTTGATGGTTTCTCAACCATTCCTTAAATTCAAACTCCCATATCTCGCGAACGGATTGACGAACTCGAGAAATTCCTGTTGCATCTGAAAGTAGAAACTTGCCCGATTACAACGGTGTGTGTACTTTTCCCCAAGGCCATTCCAGTTATTTGTTTCGAGTATCAGATTCCGCAAATTTTGATGGTTTCTCAACCATTCCTTAACTTCAAACTCCCATATCTCGCGAACGGATTGACGAACACGAGAAATTCCTGTTGCATCTGAAAGCAGGAACTCGCCCGAATACAAAGGTATGTGTATTTTTGCCCTAGGCCATAGTAGTTATTGGTTTCGAGTATCAGACTTGCGAAAATTTTGATGGTTTCTCAACCATTCCTTAAATTCAAACTCCCATATCTCCCGAACGGATTGAGGAAATCGAGAAATTCCTGTTGCATCTGAAAGTAGAAACTCGCCCGATTACAACGGTATGTGTACTTTTCCCCTAGGCCATTCCAGTTACTGGTTTCGAGTATCAGACTTGCGAAAATTTTGATGGTTTCTCAACCATTCCTTAACTTCAAACTCCCATATCTCGCGAACCGATTAACGAACTCGAGAAATTCCTGTTGAATCTGAATCAGAAACTCGCCCGATTACCACGGTATGTGTATTTTCGCCCTAGACCATAGTAGTTATTGGTTTCGAGTATCAGACTTGCGAAAATTTTAATGGACTCTCAACCATTCCCTAACTTCAAACTCCCATACCTCGCGAACGGATTGACGAACTCGAGAAATTCCTATTGCATCTGAAGGCAGAAACTCGCCCGATTACAATGGTGTGTGTGTGCTTTTCCCCTAGGCCATTCCAGTTATTCGTTTCTAGCATCAGACTTGCGAAAATTTGGTGGCTTCTCAACCATTCCTTAATTTCAAACTCGCTTACCTCGCGAATGGATTGACGAACTCGAGAAATTCCTATTGCATCTGAAAGCAGAATCTCGCCCGACTACAACGGTATGTGTATTTTTGCCCTAGACCACAGTAGTTATTTGTTTCGAGTATCAGACTTGCGAAAATTTTAATGGACTCTCAACCATTCCCTAACTTCAAACTCCCATACCTCGCGAACGGATTGACGAACTCGAGAAATTCCTATTGCATCTGGAGGCAGAAACTCGCCCGATTACAATGGTGTGTGTACTTATCCCCTAGGCCATTCCAGTTATTGGTTACGAGTATCAGACTTGCGAAAATTTTAATGGACTCTCAACCATTCCTTAAATTCAAACTCGCATATCTCGCGAACGGATTGACGAACTCGAGAAATTCCTGTTGCATCTGAAAGTAGAAGCTCGCCCAATTACAACGGTATGCGTGTTTTCGCCCTAGACCGTAGTAGTTATTGGTTTCGAGTATCAGACTTGTGAAAATTTTGATGGTTTCTCGACCATTCCTTAAATTCAAACTCCCATATCTCGCGAAGGGATTGACGAACTCGAGAAACTCCTGTTGCATCTGAAAGTAGAAACTCGCCCGATTACAATGGTGTGTGTGCTTTTCCCCTAGGCCATTCCAGTTATTCGTTTCGACTATCAGATTTGCGAAAATTTTGATGGATTCTCAACCATTCCTTAACTTCATACTCGCATATCTCGCGAACGGATTGACGAACTCGAGAAATTCCTGTTGCATCTGAAAGTAGAAACTCGCCCGATTACAATGGTGTGTGTACTTTTCCCCTAGGCCATTCCAGTTATTGGTTTCGAGTATCAGATATGCGAAAATTTTGATGGTTTGTCAACCATTCCTTAACTTCATACACCCATATCTCGCGAACGGATTGACGAACTCGAGAAATTCCTGTTGCATCTGAAGGTAGAAACTCGCCCGATTACAATGGTGTGTGTACTTTTTCCCTAGGCCATTCCAGTTACTGGTTTCGAGTATCAGACTTGCAAAAATTTTTATGGTTTCTCAAACATTCCTTAACTTCAAACTCCCATATCTCGCGAACGGATTGACGAACTCGAGAAATTTCTGTTGCATCTGAAAGCAGAGACTCGCCCGATTACAACGGTATGTGTATTTTTGCCCTAGGCCATAGTAGTTAATGGTTTCGAGTATCAGACTTGCGAAAATTTTGATGGTTTCTCAACCATACCTTAACTTCAAACTCCCATATCTCAAAAACGGATTTAGGAAATCGAGAAATTCCTGTTGCATCTGAAAGTAGAAACTCGCCCCATTACAACGGTATGTGTATTTTTCCCCTAGGCCATTCCAGTTATTGGTTTCGAGTATCAGACTTGCAAAAATTTTTATGGTTTTTCAACCATTCCTTAACTTCAAACTCCCATATCTCGCGAGCGGATTGACGAACTCGAGAAATTCCTGTTGCATCTGAAAGCAAAAACTCGCCCGATTACAACGTTATGTGTATTTTTGCCCTAGACCATAGTAGTTATTGGTTCCGAGCATCAGATTCCCAAAATTGTGATGGTTCCTCAACCTTTCCTTAACTTCAAACCCCCATATATCGCGAACGGATTGACGAACTCGAGAAATTCCTGTTGTATCTGAAAGCAGAAGCTCGCCCGATTACAACGGTATGTGAATATTTCCCCTAGGCCATTGTAGTTATTGGTTTCGAGTATCAGACTTGCGAAAATTTTGATGGTTTCTCAACCATTCCTCAGTTTCAAACTCGCATATCTCGCGAACGGATTGACGAACTCGAGAAATTCGTGTTGCATCTGAAAGCAGAAACTCGCCCGATTACAACGGTATGTGTATTTTCGCACTAGGCCATTGTAGTTATTGGTTTCGAGTATCAGACTTGCTTAAATTTTGATGGTTTCTCAACCATTCCTTAACTTCAAACTCCCCTATCGCGCGAACTGATTGACGATCTCGAGAAATTCCTGTTGCATCTGAAAGCAGAAACTCGCCCGATTACAACGGTATGTCTATTTTTGCCCTAGGCCATAGTAGTTATTGGTTTCGAGTATCAGACTTGCGAAAATTTTGATGGTTTCTCAACCATCTCTTAATTCCAAACTCCGATATTTCGCGAACGGATTGACGAATCCGAAACATTTCTGTTGCATCTGAAAGTAGAAACTCCCCGATTACAACGGTATGTGTATTTTTCCCCTAGGCGGTTGTAGTCATTGGTTTCGAGTATCAGACTTGCGAAAATTTTGATGGTTTCTCAACCATTCCTTAACTTCAAAGTCCCATATTTCGCGAACGGATTGACGAACTCGGGAAATTCCTGTTGCATCTGGAAGCAGAAACTCGCCCGATTACAATGGTGTGTGTACTTTTCCCCTGGGCCATTCCAGTTATTGGTTTCGAGTATCAGGCTTGCGAAAATTTTGATGGATTCTCAACCATTCCTTAACATCAAACTCCCATATCTCGCGAACGGATTGACGAACACGAGAAACTCCCGTTGCATCTGAAAGCAGGAACTCGCCCGAATACAACGTTATGTGTATTTTCGTACTAGGCCATTTTAGTAATTGGTTTCGAGTATCAGACTTGCGAAAATTTTGCTGGTTTCTCACCCATTCCTCAGTTTCAAACTCCCATATCTCGCGAACGGATTGACGAACTGGAGAAATTCCTGTTGCATCTGAAAGCAGAAACTCGTCCGATTACAACGGTATGTCTATTTTTGCCCTAGGCCATAGTAGTTATTGGTTTCGAGTATCAGACTTGCGAAAATTTTGATGGTTTCTCAACCATCTCTTAATTCCAAAGTCCGATATTTCGCGAACGGATTGACGAATCCGAAACATTTCTGTTGCATCTGAAAGTAGAAACTCCCCGATTACAACGGTATGTGTATTTTTCCCCTAGGCCATTGCAGTTATTGGTTTCGAGTATCAGACTTGCGAAAATTTTGATGGTTTCTCAACCTTTCCTTAACTTCAAACCCCCATATCTAGCGAACGGATTGACGAACTCGAGAAATTCCTGTTGTATCTGAAAGCAGAAGCTCGCCCGTTTACAACGGTATGTGAATATTTCCCCTAGGCCATTGTAGTTATTGTTTTCGAGTATCAGACATGCGAAAATTTTGATGGTTTCTCAACCATTCCTCAGATTCAAACTCGCATATCTCGCGAACGGATTGACGAACTCGAGAAACTCCTGTTGCATCTGAAAGTAGAAACTCGCCCGATTACAATGGTGTGTATGCTTCTCCCCTAGGCCATTCCAGTTATTCGTTTCGAGTAAGAGACTTGCAAAATTTTTATGGTTTCTCAAACATTCCTTAACTTCAAACTCCCATATCTCGCGAACTGATTGACGAACTCGAGAAATTCCTGTTGCATCTGAAAGTAGAAACTTGCCCGATTACAATGGTGCGTGTACTTTTCCCCTAGGCCATTCCAGTTATTCGTTTCTAGCATCAGACTTGCGAAAATTTTGATGGCTACTCAACCAATCCTTAAATTCAAACTCCCATATCTCGCGAACGGATTGACGAACTCGAGAAATTCCTGTTGCATCCGAAAGTAGAAACTCGCCCCATTACAACGGTATGTGTACTTTTCCCCTAGGCCATTCCAGTTATTGGTTTCGAGTATCAGACTTGGGAAAATTTTAATGGACTCTCAACCATTGCTTAAATTCAAACTCCCATATCTCGCGAACCGATTGACGAACTCGAGAAACTCCTGTTGCATCTGAAAGTAGAAACTCGCCCGATTAGAATGGAGTCTGTACTTTTCCCCTAGGCCATTGTAGTTATTGGTTTCGTGTATAAGACTTGCGAAATTTTTGATTGTTTCTCAACCATTCCCTAACTTCGAACTCCCATATCTCGCGAACGGATTGACGACCTCGAGAAATTCCTATTGCATCTGCAGGCAGAAACTCGCCCGATTACAATGGTGCGTGTACTTTTCCCCTAGGCCATTCCCGTTATCCGTTTCTAGCATCAGACTTGCGAAAATTTTGATGGCTTCTCAACCATTCCTTAAATTCAAACTCCCATATCTCGCGAACGGATTGACGAACTCGAGAAATTCCTATTGCATCTGAAACCAGAAACTCGCCCGATTACAACGTTATGTGTATTTTTGCCCTAGACCATAGTTGTTAATGTTTCCGAGTATCAGATTCCATAAATTTTGATGGTTTCTCAACCATTCCTTAATTTCATACTCCCATATCTCGCGAACGGATTGACGAACTCGAGAAATTCCTGTTGCATCTGAAAGCAGAAACTCGCCCGATTACAACGTTATGTGTATTTTTGCCCTAGACCATAGTTGTTAATGTTTCCGAGTATCAGATTCCATAAATTTTGATGGTTTCTCAACCATTCCTTAAATTCAAACTCCCATATCTCGCGAACGGATTGACGAACTCGAGAAATTCCTGTTGCATCTGAAAGTAGAAACTTGCCCGATTACAACGGTGTGTGTACCTTTCCCCAAGGCCATTCCAGTTATTTGTTTCGAGTATCAGATTCCGCAAATTTTGATGGTTTCTCAACCATTCCTTAACTTCAAACTCCCATATCTCGCGAACGGATTGACGAACACGAGAAATTCCTGTTGCATCTGAAAGCAGGAACTCGCCCGAATACAAAGGTATGTGTATTTTTGCCCTAGGCCATAGTAGTTATTGGTTTCGAGTATCAGACTTGCGAAAATTTTGATGGTTTCTCAACCATTCCTTAACTTCAAACTCCCATACCTCGTGAACGGATTGAGGAAATCAAGAAATTCCTGTTGCATCTGAAAGTAGAAACTCGCCCCATTACAGCGGTATGTGTACTTTTCCCCTAGGCCATTGTAGTTATCGGTTTCGTGTATCAGACTTGCGAAATCTTTGATTGTTTCTCAACCATTCCCTAACTTCAAACTCCCATATATCGCGAACGGATTGACGAACTCGAGAAATTCCTATTGCATCTGAAGGCAGAAACTCGCCCGATTACAATGGTGTGTGTACTTTTCCCCTAGGCCATTCCAGTTATTGGTTTCGAGTATCAGATTCCGAAAATTTTGATGGTTCCTCAACCACTCCTCAACTTCAAACTCCCATATCTCGCGAACGGATTGGCGAACTCGAGAAATTCCTCTTGCATCTGAAAGTAGAAGCTCGCCCAATTACAACGGTATGCGTATTTTCGCCCTAGACCATAGTAGTTATTGGTTTCGAGTATCAGACTTGCGAAAATTTTAATGGACTCTCAACCATTCCCTAACTTCAAACTCCCATACCTCGCGAACGGATTGACGAACTCGAGAAATTCCTATTGCATCTGAAGGCAGAAACTCGCCCGATTACAATGGTGTGTGTGTGCTTTTCCCCTAGGCCATTCCAGTTATTCGTTTCTAGCATCAGACTTGCGAAAATTTGGTGGCTTCTCAACCATTCCTTAATTTCAAACTCGCTTACCTCGCGAATGGATTGACGAACTCGAGAAATTCCTATTGCATCTGAAAGCAGAATCTCGCCCGACTACAACGGTATGTGTATTTTTGCCCTAGACCACAGTAGTTATTTGTTTCGAGTATCAGACTTGCGAAAATTTTAATGGACTCTCAACCATTCCCTAACTTCAAACTCCCATACCTCGCGAACGGATTGACGAACTCGAGAAATTCCTATTGCATCTGGAGGCAGAAACTCGCCCGATTACAGTGGTGTGTGTACTTATCCCCTAGGCCATTCCAGTTATTGGTTACGAGTATCAGACTTGCGAAAATTTTAATGGACTCTCAACCATTCCTTAAATTCAAACTCGCATATCTCGCGAACGGATTGACGAACTCGAGAAATTCCTGTTGCATCTGAAAGTAGAAGCTCGCCCAGTTACAACGGTATGCGTGGTTTCGCCCTAGACCGTAGTAGTTATTGGTTTCGAGTATCAGACTTGTGAAAATTTTGATGGTTTCTCGACCATTCCTTAAATTCAAACTCCCATATCTCGCGAAGGGATTGACGAACTCGAGAAACTCCTGTTGCATCTGAAAGTAGAAACTCGCCCGATTACAATGGTGTGTGTGCTTTTCCCCTAGGCCATTCCAGTTATTCGTTTCGAGTAAGAGACTTGCAAAATTTTTATGGTTTCTCAACCATTCCTTAACTTCAAACTCCCATATCTCCCGAACGGATTGAGAAAATCGAGAAATTCCTGTTGCATCTGAAAGTAGAAACTCGCCCGATTACAACGGTATGTGTACATTTCCCCTAGGCCATTCCAGTTATTGGTATCGAGTATCAGACTTGCGAAAATTTTGATTGTTTCTCAACCATTCCTTAACTTCGAAATCCCATATCTCGCGAACCGATTGACGAACTCGAGAAATTCCTATTGCATCTGAATGCAGAAACTCGCCCGATTACAGTGGTGTGTGTACTTTTCCCCTAGGACATTCCAGTTATTGGTTTCGAGTATCAGACTTGCGAAAATTTTAATGGACTCTCAACCATTCCTTAAATTCAAACTCCCATATCTCGCGAACCGATTGACGAACTCGAGGAATTCCTGTCGCATCTGAAAGTAGAAACTCGCCCCATTACAACGGTATGTGTACATTTCCCCTAGGCCATTCCAGTTATTGGTTTCGAGTATCAGATTTGCGAAAATTTTGATGGTTTGTCAACCATTCCTTATCTTCATACTCCCATATCTCGCGAACGGATTGACGAACTCGAGAAACTCCTGTTGCGTCTGAAAGTAGAAACTCGCCCGATTACAATGGAGTGTGTACTTTTCCCCTAGGCCATTCCAGTTATTCGTTTCTAGCATCAGACTTGCGAAAATTTTGATGGCTTCTCAACCATTCCTTAATTTCAAACTCGCTTACCTCGCGAATGGATTGACGAACTCGAGAAATTCCTATTGCATCTGAAAGCAGAATCTCGCCCGACTACAACGGTATGTGTATTTTTGCCCTGGACCACAGTAGTTATTTGTTTCGAGTATCAGATTCCGAAAATTTTGATGGTTTCGCAACCATTCCTTAACTTCAAACTCCCATATCTCGCGAACGGATTGACGAACTCGAGAAATTCCTATTGCATCTGAAGGCAGAAACTCGCCCGATTACAATGGTGTGTGTACTTTTCCCCTAGGCAATTCCAGTTATTGGTTTCGAGTATCAGACTTGCGAACATTTTAACGGACTCTCAACCATTCCTTAAATTCAAACTCCCATATCTCGCGAACGGATTGACGAACTCGAGAAACTCCTGTTGCGTCTGAAAGTAGAAACTCGCCCGATTACAATGGAGTGTGTACTTTTCCCCTAGGCCATTCCAGTTATTCGTTTCTAGCATCAGACTTGCGAAAATTTTGATGGCTTCTCAACCATTCCTTAATTTCAAACTAATTATCTCGCGAATGGATTGACGAACTCGAGAAATTTCTATTGCATCTGAAAGCAGAAACTCGCCCGATTACAATGGTGTGTGTACTTTTCCCCTAGGCCTTTGTAGTTATCGGTTTCGTGTATCAGACCTGCGAAATTTTTGATTGTTTCTCAACCATTCCCTAACTTCAAACTCCCATATCTCGCGAACGGATTAACGAACTCGAGAAATTCCTATTGCGTCTGAAGGCAGAAACTCGCCCGATTACAATGGTGTGTGTACTTTTCCCCTAGGCCATTCCAGTTATTGGTTTCGAGTATCAGACTTGCGAAAATTTTAATGGACTCTCAACCATTCCCTAACTTCAAACTCCCATACCTCGCGAACGGATTGACGAACTCGAGAAATTCCTATTGCATCTGAAGGCAGAAACTCGCCCGATTACAATGGTGTGTGTACTTTTCCCCTAGGCCATTCCAGTTATTGGTTACGAGTATCAGACTTGCGAAAATTTTAATGGACTCTCAACCATTCCTTAAATTCAAACTCGCATATCTCGCGAACGGATTGACGAACTCGAGAAATTCCTGTTGCATCTGAAAGTAGAAGCTAGCCCAATTACAACGGTATGCGTATTTTCGCCCTAGACCATAGTAGTTATTGGTTTCGAGTATCAGACTTGTGAAAATTTTGATGGTTTCTCGACCATTCCTTAAATTCAAACTTCCATATCTCGCGAAGGGATTGACGAACTCGAGAAACTCCTGTTGCATCTGAAAGTAGAAACTCGCCCGATTACAATGGTGTGTGTGCTTTTCCCCTAGGCCATTCCAGTTATTCGTTTCGAGTAAGAGACTTGCGAAAATTTTGATGGTTTCTCAACCATTCCTTAACTTCGAACTCCCATATCTCGCAAACCGATTGACGAACTCGAGAAATTCCTATTGCATCTGAAGGCAGAAACTCGCCCGATTACAATGGTGTGTGTACTTTTCGCCTAGGACATTCCAGTTATTGGTTTCGAGTATCAGACTTGCGAAAATTTTAATGGACTCTCAACCATTCCTTAAATTCAAACTCCCATATCTCGCGAACCGATTGTCGAACTCGAGAAATTCCTGTTGCATCTGAAAGTAGCAACTCGCCCGATGACAACGGTTTGTGTATTTTTGCTCTAGACCATAGTAGTTATTGGTTTCGAGTATCAGACTTGCGAAAATTTTGATGGTTTCTCAACCATTCCTTAACTTCAAACTCTCATATCTCGCGAACCGATTGACGAACTCGAGAAATTCCTGTTGAATCTGAAAGCAGAAACTCGCCCGATTACAACGGTTTGTGTATTTTTGCTCTAGACCATAGTAGTTATTGGTTTCGAGTGTCAGACTTGCGAAAATTTTGATGGCTTCTCAACCATTCCTTAATTTCAAACTCGCATATCTCGCGAACGGATTGACGAACTCGAGAAATTCCTGTTGCATCTGAAAGCAGAAGCTCGCCCGATTACCACGGTATGTGTATTTTTGCCCTAGACCATAGTAGTTAATGGTTCCGAGTATCAGATTCCGCATATTTTGATGGTTTCTCATCCATTCCTTAACTTCAAGCTCCCATATCTCGCGAGCGGATTGACGAACTCGAGAAATTCCGGTTGCATCTTAAAGTAGAAACTCGCCCGATTACAACGGTGTGTGTACTTTTCCCCAAGGCCATTCCTGTTATTGGTTTCGAGTATCAGACTTGCGAAAATTTTGATCGTTCCTCAACCATTCCTTAACTACAAACTCCCATATCTCCCGAACGGACTGAGGAAATCGAGAAATTCCTGTTGCATCTGAAAGTAGAAACTCGCCCGATTACAACGGTATGTGTACTTTTCCCCTAGGCCATTCCAGTTATTGGTTTCGAGTATCAGACTTGCGAAAATTTTAATGGACTCTCAACCATCCCTTAAATTCAAACTCGCATATCTCGCGAACGGATTGACGAACTCGAGAAATTCCTGTTGCATCTGAAAGCAGAAACTCGCCCGATTACAACGGTATGTGTATTTTTGCCCTAGACCACAGTAGTTATTGGTTTCGAGTATCCGATACCGAAAATTTTGATGGTTCCTCAACCACTCCTCAACTTCAAACTCCCATAACTCGCGAACGGATTGACGAACTCGAGAAATTCCTCTTGCATCTGAAAGTAGAAGCTCGCCCAATTACAACGGTATGCGTATTTTCGCCCTAGACCATAGTAGTTATTGGTTTCGAGTATCAGACTTGTGAAAATTTTGATGGTTTCTCGACCATTCCTTAACTTCAAACTCCCATATCTCGCGAACGGATTGACGAACTCGAGAAACTCCTGTTGCATCTGAACGTAGAAACTCGCCCGATTACAATGGTGTGTGTGCTTTTCCCCTAGGCCATTCCAGTTATTCGTTTCGAGTATCAGAGTTGCGAAAATTTTGATGGTTTCTCAACCATTCCTTAACTTCAAACTCCCATATCTCGCGAACGGATTGACGAACTCGAGAAATTCCTGTTGCGTCTGAAAGTAGAAACTCGCCCGATTACAATGGATTGTGTACTTTTCCCCTAGGCCATTCCAGTTATTCGTTTCTAGCATCAGACTTGCGAAAATTTTGATGGCTTCTCAACCATTCCTTAATTTCAAACTCGCATATCTCGCGAATGGATTGACGAACTCGAGAAATTCCTGTTGCATCTGAAGGCAGAAACTCGCCCGATTACAATGGTGTGTGTACTTTTCCCCTAGGCCTTTGTAGTTATCGGTTTCGTGTATCAGACCTGCGAAATTTTTGATTGTTTCTCAACCATTCCCTAACTTCAAACTCCCATACCTCGCGAACGGATTGACGAACTCGAGAAATTCCTATTGCATCTGAAGGCAGAAACTCGCCCGATTACAATGGTGTGTGTACTTTTCCCCTAGGCCATTCCAGTTATTGGTTACGAGTATCAGACTTGCGAAAATTTTAATGGACTCTCAACCATTCCTTAAATTCAAACTCGCCTATCTCGCGAACGGATTGACGAACTCGAGAAATTCCTGTTGCATCTGAAAGTAGAAGCTCGCCCAATTACAACGGTATGCGTATTTTCGCCCTAGACCATAGTAGTTATTGGTTTCGAGTATCAGACTTGTGAAAAATTTGATGGTTTCTCGACCATTCCTTAAATTCAAACTCCCATATCTCGCGAAGGGATTGACGAACTCGAGAAACTCCTGTTGCATCTGAAAGTAGAAAATCGCCCGATTACAATGATGTGTGTGCTTTTCCCCTAGGCCATTCCAGTTATTCGTTTCGAGTAAGCGACTTGCGAAAATTTTGATGGTTTCTCAACCATTCCTTAACTTCGAACTCCCATATCTCGCGAACCGATTGACGAACTCGAGAAATTCCTATTGCATCTGAAGGCAGAAACTCGCCCGATTACAATGGTGTGTGTACTTTTCCCCTAGGCCATTCCAGTTATTGGTTACGAGTATCAGACTTGCGAAAATTTTAATGGACTCTCAACCATTCCTTAAATTCAAACTCCCATATCTCGCGAACCTATTGTCGAACTCGAGAAATTCCTGTTGCATCTGAAAGTATCAACTCGCCCGATGACAACGGTTTGTGTATTTTTGCTCTAGACCATAGTAGTTATTGGTTTCGAGTATCAGACTTGTGAAAATTTTGATGGTTTCTCGACCATTCCTTAACTTCAAACTCCCATATCTCGCGAACGGATTGACGAACTCGAGAAACTCCTGTTGCATCTGAAAGTAGAAACTCGCCCGATTACAATGGTGTGTGTGCTTTTCCCCTAGGCCATTCCAGTTATTCGTTTCGAGTATCAGAGTTGCGAAAATTTTGATGGTTTCTCAACCATTCCTTAACTTCAAACTCGCATATCTCGCGAATGGATTGACGAACTCGAGAAATTCCTGTTGCATCTGAAAGCAGAAACTCGCCCGATTACAACGGTATATGTATTTTTGCCCTAGACCACAGTAGTTATTGGTTTCGAGTATCAGATTCCGAAAATTTTGATGGTTTCTCAACCATTCCTTAGCTTCAGCTCCCATATCTCGCGAACGGATTGACGAACTCGAGATATTCCTGTTGCATCTGAAAGTAGAAACTTGCCCGATTACAATGACGTGTGTACTTTTCCCCTAGGCCATTCCAGTTATTCGTTTCTAGCATCAGACTTGCGAAAATTTTGATGGCTTCTCAAGCTTTCCTTAAATTCAAACTCGCATATCTCGCGAACGGATTGACGAACTCGAGAAATTCCTGTTGCATCTGAAAGCAGAAACTCGCCCGATTACAACGGTATGTGTATTTTTGCCCTAGACCACAGTAGTTATTGGTTTCGAGTATCCGATACCGAAAATTTTGATGGTTCCTCAACCACTCCTCAACTTCAAACTCCCATAACTCGCGAACGGATTGACGAACTCGAGAAATTCCTCTTGCATCTGAAAGTAGAAGCTCGCCCAATTACAACGGTATGCGTATTTTCGCCCTAGACCATAGTAGTTATTGGTTTCGAGTATCAGACTTGTGAAAATTTTGATGGTTTCTCGACCATTCCTTAACTTCAAACTCCCATATCTCGCGAACGGATTGACGAACTCGAGAAACTCCTGTTGCATCTGAACGTAGAAACTCGCCCGATTACAATGGTGTGTGTGCTTTTCCCCTAGGCCATTCCAGTTATTCGTTTCGAGTATCAGAGTTGCGAAAATTTTGATGGTTTCTCAACCATTCCTTAACTTCAAACTCCCATATCTCGCGAACGGATTGACGAACTCGAGAAATTCCTGTTGCGTCTGAAAGTAGAAACTCGCCCGATTACAATGGATTGTGTACTTTTCCCCTAGGCCATTCCAGTTATTCGTTTCTAGCATCAGACTTGCGAAAATTTTGATGGCTTCTCAACCATTCCTTAATTTCAAACTCGCATATCTCGCGAATGGATTGACGAACTCGAGAAATTCCTGTTGCATCTGAAGGCAGAAACTCGCCCGATTACAGTGGTGTGTGTACTTTTCCCCTAGGCCTTTGTAGTTATCGGTTTCGTGTATCAGACCTGCGAAATTTTTGATTGTTTCTCAACCATTCCCTAACTTCAAACTCCCATACCTCGCGAACGGATTGACGAACTCGAGAAATTCCTATTGCATCTGAAGGCAGAAACTCGCCCGATTACAATGGTGTGTGTACTTTTCCCCTAGGCCATTCCAGTTATTGGTTACGAGTATCAGACTTGCGAAAATTTTAATGGACTCTCAACCATTCCTTAAATTCAAACTCGCCTATCTCGCGAACGGATTGACGAACTCGAGAAATTCCTGTTGCATCTGAAAGTAGAAGCTCGCCCAATTACAACGGTATGCGTATTTTCGCCCTAGACCATAGTAGTTATTGGTTTCGAGTATCAGACTTGTGAAAAATTTGATGGTTTCTCGACCATTCCTTAAATTCAAACTCCCATATCTCGCGAAGGGATTGACGAACTCGAGAAACTCCTGTTGCATCTGAAAGTAGAAAATCGCCCGATTACAATGATGTGTGTGCTTTTCCCCTAGGCCATTCCAGTTATTCGTTTCGCGTAAGCGACTTGCGAAAATTTTGATGGTTTCTCAACCATTCCTTAACTTCGAACTCCCATATCTCGCGAACCGATTGACGAACTCGAGAAATTCCTATTGCATCTGAAGGCAGAAACTCGCCCGATTACAATGGTGTGTGTACTTTTCCCCTAGGCCATTCCAGTTATTGGTTACGAGTATCAGACTTGCGAAAATTTTAATGGACTCTCAACCATTCCTTAAATTCAAACTCCCATATCTCGCGAACCTATTGTCGAACTCGAGAAATTCCTGTTGCATCTGAAAGTATCAACTCGCCCGATGACAACGGTTTGTGTATTTTTGCTCTAGACCATAGTAGTTATTGGTTTCGAGTATCAGACTTGTGAAAATTTTGATGGTTTCTCGACCATTCCTTAACTTCAAACTCCCATATCTCGCGAACGGATTGACGAACTCGAGAAACTCCTGTTGCATCTGAAAGTAGAAACTCGCCCGATTACAATGGTGTGTGTGCTTTTCCCCTAGGCCATTCCAGTTATTCGTTTCGAGTATCAGAGTTGCGAAAATTTTGATGGTTTCTCAACCATTCCTTAACTTCAAACTCGCATATCTCGCGAATGGATTGACGAACTCGAGAAATTCCTGTTGCATCTGAAAGCAGAAACTCGCCCGATTACAACGGTATATGTATTTTTGCCCTAGACCACAGTAGTTATTGGTTTCGAGTATCAGATTCCGAAAATTTTGATGGTTTCTCAACCATTCCTTAGCTTCAGCTCCCATATCTCGCGAACGGATTGACGAACTCGAGATATTCCTGTTGCATCTGAAAGTAGAAACTTGCCCGATTACAATGACGTGTGTACTTTTCCCCTAGGCCATTCCAGTTATTCGTTTCTAGCATCAGACTTGCGAAAATTTTGATGGCTTCTCAAGCTTTCCTTAATTTCAAACTCGCATATCTCGCGAACGGATTGACGAACTCGAGTAATTCCTGTTGAATCTGAAAGCAGAAACTCGCCCGATTACAACGGTATGTGTATTTTTGCCCTTGACCATAGTAGTTATTGGTTTCGAGTATCAGATTCCGAAAATTTTTATGGTTTCTCAACCATTCCTTAACTTCAAACTCCATATCTCGCGAACGGATTGACGAACTCGAGAAATTCCTGTTGCATCTGAAAGTAGAAGCTCGCCCAATTACAACGGTATGCGTATTTTCGCCCTAGACCTATAGTAGTTATTGGTTTCGAGTATCAGACTTGTGAAAATTTTGATGGTTTCTCGACCATTCCTTAACTTCAAACTCCCATATCTCGCGAACGGATTGACGAACTCGAGAAACTCCTGTTGCATCTGAACGTAGAAACTCGCCGATTACAATGGTGTGTGTGCTTTTCCCCTAGGCCATTCCAGTTATTCGTTTCGAGTATCAGAGTTGCGAAAATTTTTGATGGTTTCTCAACCATTCCTTAACTTCAAACTCCCATATCTCGCGAACGGATTGACGAACTCGAGAAATTCCTGTTGCGTCTGAAAGTAGAAACTCGCCCGATTACAATGGATTGTGTACTTTTCCCCTAGGCCATTCCAGTTATTCGTTTCTAGCATCAGACTTGCGAAAATTTTGATGGCTTCTCAACCATTCCTTAATTTCAAACTCGCATATCTCGCGAATGGATGGACGAACTCGAGAAATTCCTGTTGCATCTGAAGGCAGAAACTCGCCCGATTACAATGGTGTGTGTACTTTTCCCTAGGCCTTTGTAGTTATCGGTTTCGTGTATCAGACCTGCGAAATTTTTGATTGTTTCTCAACCATTCCCTAACTTCAAACTCCCATACCTCGCGAACGGATTGACGAACTCGAGAAATTCCTATTGCATCTGAAGGCAGAACTCGCCCGATTACAATGGTGTGTGTACTTTTCCCCTAGGCCATTCCAGTTATTGGTTACGAGTATCAGACTGCGAAAATTTTAATGGACTCTCAACCATTCCTTAAATTCAAACTCGCCTATCTCGCGAACGGATTGACGAACTCGAGAATTCCTGTTGCATCTGAAAGTAGAAGCTCGCCCAATTACAAACGGTATGCGTATTTTCGCCCTAGACCATAGTAGTTATTGGTTTCGAGTATCAGACTTGTGAAAAATTTGATGGTTTCTCGACATTCCTTAAATTCAAACTCCCATATCTCGCGAAGGGATTGACGAACTCGAGAAACTCCTGTTGCATCTGAAAGTAGAAAATCGCCCGATTACAATGATGTGTGTGCTTTTCCCCTAGGCCATTCCAGTTATTCGTTTCGCGTAAGCGACTTGCGAAAATTTTGATGGTTTCTCAACCATTCCTTAACTTCGAACTCCCATATCTCGCGAACCGATTGACGAACTCGAGAAATTCCTATTGCATCTGAAGGCAGAAACTCGCCCGATTACAATGGTGTGTGTACTTTTCCCCTAGGCCATTCCAGTTATTGGTTACGAGTATCAGACTTGCGAAAATTTTAATGGACTCTCAACCATTCCTTAAATTCAAACTCCCATATCTCGCGAACCTATTGTCGAACTCGAGAAATTCCTGTTGCATCTGAAAGTATCAACTCGCCCGATGACAACGGTTTGTGTATTTTTGCTCTAGACCATAGTAGTTATTGGTTTCGAGTATCAGACTTGTGAAAATTTTGATGGTTTCTCGACCATTCCTTAACTTCAAACTCCCATATCTCGCGAACGGATTGACGAACTCGAGAAACTCCTGTTGCATCTGAAAGTAGAAACTCGCCCGATTACAATGGTGTGTGTGCTTTTCCCCTAGGCCATTCCAGTTATTCGTTTCGAGTATCAGAGTTGCGAAAATTTTGATGGTTTCTCAACCATTCCTTAACTTCAAACTCGCATATCTCGCGAATGGATTGACGAACTCGAGAAATTCCTGTTGCATCTGAAAGCAGAAACTCGCCCGATTACAACGGTATATGTATTTTTGCCCTAGACCACAGTAGTTATTGGTTTCGAGTATCAGATTCCGAAAATTTTGATGGTTTCTCAACCATTCCTTAGCTTCAGCTCCCATATCTCGCGAACGGATTGACGAACTCGAGATATTCCTGTTGCATCTGAAAGTAGAAACTTGCCCGATTACAATGACGTGTGTACTTTTCCCCTAGGCCATTCCAGTTATTCGTTTCTAGCATCAGACTTGCGAAAATTTTGATGGCTTCTCAAGCTTTCCTTAATTTCAAACTCGCATATCTCGCGAACGGATTGACGAACTCGAGTAATTCCTGTTGAATCTGAAAGCAGAAACTCGCCCGATTACAACGGTATGTGTATTTTTGCCCTTGACCATAGTAGTTATTGGTTTCGAGTATCAGATTCCGAAAATTTTTATGGTTTCTCAACCATTCCTTAACTTCAAACTCCCATATCTCGCGAACGGATTGACGAACTCGAGAAATTCCTGTTGCATCTGAAAGTAGAAGCTCGCCCAATTACAACGGTATGCGTATTTTCGCCCTAGACCATAGTAGTTATTGGTTTCGAGTATCAGACATGTGAAAATTTTGATGGTTTCTCGACCATTCCTTAAATTCAAACTCCCATATCTCGCGAAGGGATTGACGAACTCGAGAAACTCCTGTTGCATCTGAAAGTAGAAAATCGCCCGATTACAATGGTGTGTGTGCTTTTCCCCTAGGCCATTCCAGTTATTCGTTTCGAGTAAGCGACTTGCGAAAATTTTGATGGTTTCTCAACCATTCCTTAACTTCGAACTCCCATATCTCGCGAACCGATTGACGAACTCGAGAAATTCCTATTGCATCTGAAGGCAGAAACTCGCCCGATTACAATGGTGTGTGTACTTTTCCCCTAGGCCATTCCAGTTATTCGTTTCTAGCATCAGACTTGCGAAAATTTTGATGGCTTCTCAAGCTTTCCTTAATTTCAAACTCGCATATCTCGCGAACGGATTGACGAACTCGAGTAATTCCTGTTGAATCTGAAAGCAGAAACTCGCCCGATTACAACGGTATGTGTATTTTTGCCCTTGACCATAGTAGTTATTGGTTTCGAGTATCAGATTCCGAAAATTTTTATGGTTTCTCAACCATTCCTTAACTTCAAACTCCCATATCTCGCGAACGGATTGACGAACTCGAGAAATTCCTGTTGCATCTGAAAGTAGAAGCTCGCCCAATTACAACGGTATGCGTATTTTCGCCCTAGACCATAGTAGTTATTGGTTTCGAGTATCAGACTTGTGAAAATTTTGATGGTTTCTCGACCATTCCTTAAATTCAAACTCCCATATCTCGCGAAGGGATTGACGAACTCGAGAAACTCCTGTTGCATCTGAAAGTAGAAAATCGCCCGATTACAATGGTGTGTGTGCTTTTCCCCTAGGCCATTCCAGTTATTCGTTTCGAGTAAGCGACTTGCGAAAATTTTGATGGTTTCTCAACCATTCCTTAACTTCGAACTCCCATATCTCGCGAACCGATTGACGAACTCGAGAAATTCCTATTGCATCTGAAGGCAGAAACTCGCCCGATTACAATGGTGTGTGTACTTTTCCCCTAGGCCATTCCAGTTATTGGTTACGAGTATCAGACTTGCGAAAATTTTAATGGACTCTCAACCATTCCTTAAATTCAAACTCCCATATCTCGCGAACCTATTGTCGAACTCGAGAAATTCCTGTTGCATCTGAAAGTATCAACTCGCCCGATGACAACGGTTTGTGTATTTTTGCTCTAGACCATAGTAGTTATTGGTTTCGAGTATCAGACTTGTGAAAATTTTGATGGTTTCTCGACCATTCCTTAACTTCAAACTCCCATATCTCGCGAACGGATTGACGAACTCGAGAAACTCCTGTTGCATCTGAAAGTAGAAGCTCGCCCGATTACAATGGTGTGTGTGCTTTTCCCCTAGGCCATTCCAGTTATTCGTTTCGAGTATCAGAGTTGCGAAAATTTTGATGGTTTCTCAACCATTCCTTAACTTCAAACTCGCATATCTCGCGAATGGATTGACGAACTCGAGAAATTCCTGTTGCATCTGAAAGCAGAAACTCGCCCGATTACAACCGTATGTGTATTTTTGCCCTAGACCATAGTAGTTATTGGTTTCGAGTATCAGATTCCGCGAATTTTGATGGTTTCTCAAACGTTCCTTAACTTCAAACTCCCATACCTCGCGAACTGATTGACGAACTCGAGAAACTCCTGTTGCATCTGAAAGTAGAAACTCGCCCGATTACAATGGTGTGTGTGCTTTTCCCCTAGGCCATTCCAGTTATTCGTTTCGAGTATCAGACTTGTGAAAATTTTGATGGTTTCTCAACCATTCCTTAACTTCAAACTCGCATATCTCGCGAATGGATTGACGAACTCGAGATATTCCTGTTGCATCTGAAAGTAGAAACTTGCCCGATTACAATGACGTGTGTACTTTTCCCCTAGGCCATTCCAGTTATTCGTTTCTAGCATCAGACTTGCGAAAATTTTGATGGCTTCTCAAGCTTTCCTTAATTTCAAACTCGCATATCTCGCGAACGGATTGACGAACTCGAGTAATTCCTGTTGAATCTGAAAGCAGAAACTCGCCCGATTACAACGGTATGTGTATTTTTGCCCTTGACCATAGTAGTTATTGGTTTCGAGTATCAGATTCCGAAAATTTTTATGGTTTCTCAACCATTCCTTAACTTCAAACTCCCATATCTCGCGAACGGATTGACGAACTCGAGTAATTCCTGTTGAATCTGAAAGCAGAAACTCGCCCGATTACAACCGTATGTGTATTTTTGCCCTAAACCATAGTAGTTATTGGTTTCGAGTATCAGATTCCGCGAATTTTGATGGTTTCTCAAACGTTCCTTAACTTCAAACTCCCATACCTCGCGAACTGATTGACGAACTCAAGAAATTCCTGTTGCATTTGAAAGTATAAACTCTTCCGATTACAATGGTGTGTGTACTTTTCCCCTAGGCCATTGTAGTTATTTGTTTCGAGTATCAGACTTGCGAAAATTTTGGTGGTTTCTCAACCATTTCTTAATTTCAAACTCGCATATCTCGCGAACGGATTGACGAACTCGAGAAATTCCTGTTGCATCTGAAAGCAGAAACTCGCCCGATTACAACGGTATGTGTATTTTTGCCCTAGACCATAGTAGTTAATGTTTCCGAGTATCAGATTCCGAAAATTTTGATGGTTTCTCAACCATTCCTTAACTTCAATCTCCCATATCTCGCGAACGGATTGACGAACTCGAGAAATTCCTGTTGCATCTGAAAGTAGAAACTTGCCCGATTACAATGGTGTGTGTACTTTTCCCCAAGGCCATTCCAGTTATTGGTTTCGAGTATCAGACTTGCGAAAATTTTGATCGTTTCTCAACCATTCCTTAACTTCAAACTCCCATATCTCGCGAACGGATTGACGACCTCGTGTAATTCCTGTTGAATCTGAAAGCAGGCACTCGCCCGATTACAACGGTATGTGTATTTTTGCCCTAGACCATAGTAGTTATTGGTTTCGAGTATCAGACTCCGCAAATTTTTATGGTTTCTCAACCATGCCTTAACTTCAAACTCCCATATCTCGCGAGCGGATTGACGAACTCGAGAAATTCCGGTTGCATCTGAAAGTAGAAACTCGCCCGATTACAACGGTATGTGGATTTTTTCCCTAGGCCATTGTAGTTATTGGTTTCGAGTATCAGACTTGCAAAAATTTTGATGGTTTCTCCACAAATCCTTAACTTCAAACTCCCATATCTCGCGAGCGGATTGACGAACTCGAGAAATTCCTGTTGCATCTGAAAGTAGAAGCTCGCCCGATTACAACGGTATGTGAGTTTTTCCCCTAGGTCATTGTAGTTATTGGTTTCGAGTATCAGATTCCGAAAATTTTGATGGTTTCTCAATCATTCCTTAATTTCAAACTCCCATATCTCGCGAACCGATTGACGAACTCGAGAAATTCCTATTGCATATGAAAGTAGAAACTCGCCCCATTACAACGGTATGTGTAGTTTCCCCGTAGGCCATTCCTGTTATTGGTTTCGAGTATCAGATTTGCGAAAATTTTGATGGTTTCTCAACCATTCCTTAATTTCAAACTCCCATATCTCGCGACCGGATTGACGAACTCGAGAGATTCCGGTTGCATCTGAAAGTAGAAACTCGCCCGATTACAACGGTATGTGAATTTTTTCCCTAGGCCATTGTAGTTATTGGTTTCGAGTATCAGACTTGCAAAAATTTTGATGGTTTCTCCACAAATCCTTAACTTCAAACTCCCATATCTCGCGAGCGGATTCACGAACTCGAGAAATTCCTGTTGCATCTGAAAGTAGAAGCTCGCCCGATTACAACGGTATGTGAGTTTTTCCCCTAGGTCATTGTAGTTATTGGTTTCGAGTATCAGACTTGCGAAAATTTTGATGGTTTCTCAACCATTCCTCAATTTCAAACTCGCATATCTCGCGAACGGATTGACAAACTTGAGAAATTCCTGTTGCATCTGAAAGCAGAAACTCGCCCGATTACCACGGTATGTGTATTTTTGCCCTAGACCATAGTAGTTAATGGTTCCGAGTATCAGATTCCGCATATTTTGATGGTTTCTCAACCATTCCTTAAATTCAAACTCCCATATCTCGCGAGCGGATGGACGAACTCGAGAAATTCCGGTTGCATCTGAATGTAGAAACTCGCCCGATTACAACGGTATGTGTATTTTTGCCCTAGGCCATTGCAGTTATTCGTTTCGAGTAAGAGACTTGCAAAATTTTTATGGTTTCTCAACCATTCCTTAATTTCAAACTCGCATATCTCGCGAACGGATTGAGGAACTCGTGAAATTGCTGTTTCATCTGAAAGCAGAAACTCGCCCGATTACCACGGTATGTGTATTTTTGCCCTAGACCATAGTAGTTAATGGTTCCGAGTATCAGATTCCGCATATTTTGATGGTTTCTCAACCATTCCTTAAATTCAAACTCCCATATCTCAAGAGCGGATTGACGAACTCGAGAAATTCCTGTTGCATCTGAAAGAAGAAGCTCGCCCGATTACAACGGTATGTGAATTTTTCCCCTAGACCATTGTAGTTATTGGTTTCGAGTATCAGATTCCGAAAATTTTGATGGTTTCTCAACCATTCCTTAACTTCAAACTCCCATATCTCGCGAACGGATTGACGAACTCGAGTAATTCCTGTTGAATCTGAAAGCAGAAACTCGCCCAATTACAACGTAATGTGTATTTTTGCCCTAGACCATAGTAGTTATTGGTTTCGAGTATCAGATTCCGCGAATTTTGATGGTTTCTCAAACGTTCCTTAACTTCAAACTCCCATATCTCGCGAACGGATTGACGAACTCAAGAAATTCCTGTTGCATTTGAAAGTATAAACTCTCCCGATTACAATGGTGTGTGTACTTTTCCCCTAGGTCATTGTAGTTATTGGTTTCGAGTATCAGATTCCGAAAATTTTGATGGTTCCTCAACCACTCCTCAACTTCAAGCTCCCATATCTCGCGAACGGATTGACGAACTCGAGAAATTCCTCTTGCATCTGAAAGTAGAAGCTCGCCCAAGTACAACGGTATGCGTATTTTCGCCCTAGACCATAGTAGTTACTGGTTTCGGGTATCAGACTTGTGAAAATTTTGATGGTTTCTCGACCATTCCTTAACTTCAAACTCCCATATCTCGCAACGGATTGACGAACTCGAGAAACTCCTGTTGCATCTGAAAGTAGAAACTCGCCCGATTACAATGGTATGTGTGCTTTTCCCCTAGGCCATTCCAGTTATTCGTTTCGAGTATCAGAGTTGCGAAAATTTTGATGGTTTCTCAACCATTCCTTAATTTCAAACTCGAATATCTCGCGAGCGGATTGACAAGCTCGAGTAATTCCTGTTGAATCTGAAAGCAGAAACTCGCCCGATTACAACGGTATGTGTATTTTTGCCCTAGGCCATTGCAGTTATTCGTTTCGAGTAAGAGACTTGCAAAATTTTTATGGTTTCTCAACCATTCCTTAATTTCAAACTCGCATATCTCGCGAACAGATTGAGGAACTCGTGAAATTGCTGTTTCATCTGAAAGCAGAAACTCGCCCGATTACCACGGTATGTGTATTTTTGCCCTAGACCATAGTAGTTAATGGTTCCGAGTATCAGATTCCGCATATTTTGATGGTTTCTCAACCATTCCTTAATTTCAAACTCCCATATCTCGCGAGCGGATTGACGAACTCGAGAAATTCCTGTTGCATCTGAAAGTAGAAACTCGCCCGATTACAACGTAATGTGTATTTT
Source organism: Ptiloglossa arizonensis (assembly GCF_051014685.1). NCBI lineage: Eukaryota > Metazoa > Arthropoda > Insecta > Hymenoptera > Colletidae > Ptiloglossa > Ptiloglossa arizonensis. The sequence continues at coordinate 31,864 of NW_027478965.1, forward strand.
TGCCCTAGGCCATTGCAGTTATTCGTTTCGAGTAAGAGACTTGCAAAATTTTTATGGTTTCTCAACCATTCCTTAATTTCAAACTCGCATATCTCGCGAACGGATTGACGAACTCGAGTAATTCCTGTTGAATCTGAAAGTAGAAGCTCGCCCGATTTCAACGGTATGTGAGTTTTTCCCCTAGGCCATTGTAGTTATTGGTTTCGAGTATCAGACTTGCGAAAATTTTGATGGTTTCTCAACCATTCCTCAATTTCAAACTCGCATATCTCGCGAACGGATTGACAAACTTGAGAAATTCCTGTTGCATCTGAAAGCAGAAACTCGCCCGATTACCACGGTATGTGTATTTTTGCCCTAGACCATAGTAGTTAATGGTTCCGAGTATCAGATTCCGCATATTTTGATGGTTTCTCAACCATTCCTTAAATTCAAACTCCCATATCTCGCGAGCGGATGGACGAACTCGAGAAATTCCGGTTGCATCTGAATGTAGAAACTCGCCCGATTACAACGGTATGTGTATTTTTGCCCTAGGCCATTGCAGTTATTCGTTTCGAGTAAGAGACTTGCAAATTTTTTATGGTTTCTCAACCATTCCTTAATTTCAAACTCGCATATCTCGCGAACGGATTGAGGAACTCGTGAAATTGCTGTTTCATCTGAAAGCAGAAACTCGCCCGATTACCACGGTATGTGTATTTTTGCCCTAGACCATAGTAGTTAATGGTTCCGAGTATCAGATTCCGCATATTTTGATGGTTTCTCAACCATTCCTTAAATTCAAACTCCCATATCTCGCGAGCGGATGGACGAACTCGAGAAATTCCGGTTGCATCTGAATGTAGAAACTCGCCCGATTACAACGGTATGTGTATTTTCGCCCTAGACCATAGTAGTTATTGGTTTCGGGTATCAGACTTGTGAAAATTTTGATGGTTTCTCGACCATTCCTTAACTTCAAACTCCCATATCTCGCGAACGGATTGACGAACTCGAGAAACTCCTGTTGCATCTGAAAGTAGAAACTCGCCCGATTACAATGGTATGTGTGCTTTTCCCCTAGGCCATTCCAGTTATTCGTTTCGAGTATCAGAGTTGCGAAAATTTTGATGGTTTCTCAACCATTCCTTAACTTCAAACTCCCATATCTCGCGAACGGATTGACGAACTCGAGAAATTCCGGTTGCATCTGAAAGTAGAAACTCGCCCGATTACAACGGTATGTGTATTTTTGCCCTAGGCCATTGCAGTTATTCGTTTCGAGTAAGAGACTTGCAAAATTTTTATGGTTTCTCAACCATTCCTTAATTTCAAACTCGCATATCTCGCGAACGGATTGAGGAACTCGTGAAATTGCTGTTTCATCTGAAAGCAGAAACTCGCCCGATTACCACGGTATGTGTATTTTTGCCCTAGACCATAGTAGTTAATGGTTCCGAGTATCAGATTCCGCATATTTTGATGGTTTCTCAACCATTCCTTAAATTCAAACTCCCATATCTCAAGAGCGGATTGACGAACTCGAGAAATTCCTGTTGCATCTGAAAGAAGAAGCTCGCCCGATTACAACGGTATGTGAATTTTTCCCCTAGACCATTGTAGTTATTGGTTTCGAGTATCAGATTCCGAAAATTTTGATGGTTTCTCAACCATTCCTTAACTTCAAACTCCCATATCTCGCGAACGGATTGACGAACTCGAGTAATTCCTGTTGAATCTGAAAGCAGAAACTCGCCCAATTACAACGTAATGTGTATTTTTGCCCTAGACCATAGTAGTTATTGGTTTCGAGTATCAGATTCCGCGAATTTTGATGGTTTCTCAAACGTTCCTTAACTTCAAACTCCCATATCTCGCGAACGGATTGACGAACTCAAGAAATTCCTGTTGCATTTGAAAGTATAAACTCTCCCGATTACAATGGTGTGTGTACTTTTCCCCTAGGTCATTGTAGTTATTGGTTTCGAGTATCAGATTCCGAAAATTTTGATGGTTCCTCAACCACTCCTCAACTTCAAGCTCCCATATCTCGCGAACGGATTGACGAACTCGAGAAATTCCTCTTGCATCTGAAAGTAGAAGCTCGCCCAAGTACAACGGTATGCGTATTTTCGCCCTAGACCATAGTAGTTATTGGTTTCGGGTATCAGACTTGTGAAAATTTTGATGGTTTCTCGACCATTCCTTAACTTCAAACTCCCATATCTCGCGAACGGATTGACGAACTCGAGAAACTCCTGTTGCATCTGAAAGTAGAAACTCGCCCGATTACAATGGTATGTGTGCTTTTCCCCTAGGCCATTCCAGTTATTCGTTTCGAGTATCAGAGTTGCGAAAATTTTGATGGTTTCTCAACCATTCCTTAATTTCAAACTCGAATATCTCGCGAGCGGATTGACAAACTCGAGTAATTCCTGTTGAATCTGAAAGCAGAAACTCGCCCGATTACAACGGTATGTGTATTTTTGCCCTAGGCCATTGCAGTTATTCGTTTCGAGTAAGAGACTTGCAAAATTTTTATGGTTTCTCAACCATTCCTTAATTTCAAACTCGCATATCTCGCGAACAGATTGAGGAACTCGTGAAATTGCTGTTTCATCTGAAAGCAGAAACTCGCCCGATTACCACGGTATGTGTATTTTTGCCCTAGACCATAGTAGTTAATGGTTCCGAGTATCAGATTCCGCATATTTTGATGGTTTCTCAACCATTCCTTAAATTCAAACTCCCATATCTCGCGAGCGGATGGACGAACTCGAGAAATTCCGGTTGCATCTGAATGTAGAAACTCGCCCGATTACAACGGTATGTGTATTTTTGCCCTAGGCCATTGCAGTTATTCGTTTCGAGTAAGAGACTTGCAAATTTTTTATGGTTTCTCAACCATTCCTTAATTTCAAACTCGCATATCTCGCGAACGGATTGAGGAACTCGTGAAATTGCTGTTTCATCTGAAAGCAGAAACTCGCCCGATTACCACGGTATGTGTATTTTTGCCCTAGACCATAGTAGTTAATGGTTCCGAGTATCAGATTCCGCATATTTTGATGGTTTCTCAACCATTCCTTAAATTCAAACTCCCATATCTCGCGAGCGGATGGACGAACTCGAGAAATTCCGGTTGCATCTGAATGTAGAAACTCGCCCGATTACAACGGTATGTGTATTTTCGCCCTAGACCATAGTAGTTATTGGTTTCGGGTATCAGACTTGTGAAAATTTTGATGGTTTCTCGACCATTCCTTAACTTCAAACTCCCATATCTCGCGAACGGATTGACGAACTCGAGAAACTCCTGTTGCATCTGAAAGTAGAAACTCGCCCGATTACAATGGTATGTGTGCTTTTCCCCTAGGCCATTCCAGTTATTCGTTTCGAGTATCAGAGTTGCGAAAATTTTGATGGATTCTCAACCATTCCTTAACTTCAAACTCCCATATCTCGCGAACGGATTGACGAACTCGAGAAATTCCGGTTGCATCTGAAAGTAGAAACTCGCCCGATTACAACGGTATGTGTATTTTTGCCCTAGGCCATTGCAGTTATTCGTTTCGAGTAAGAGACTTGCAAAATTTTTATGGTTTCTCAACCATTCCTTAAATTCAAACTCGCATATCTCGCGAACGGATTGACGAACTCGAAAAATTCCTGTTGCATCTGAAAGCAGAAACTCGCCCGATTACAACGGGGAGTGTATTTTTGCACTAGACCATAGTAGTTATTGATTTCGAGTATCAGATTCCGAAAATTTTGATGGTTTCTCAACCATTCCTTAACTTCAAACTCCCATATCTCGCGAACGGATTGACGAACTCGAGTAATTCCTGTTGAATCTGAAAGCAGAAACTCGCCCAATTACAACGGAATGTGTATTTTTGCCCTAGACCATAGTAGTTATTGGTTTCGAGTATCAGATTCCGCGAATTTTGATGGTTTCTCAAACGTTCCTTAACTTCAAACTCCCATATCTCGCGAACGGATTGACGAACTCAAGAAATTCCTGTTGCATTTGAAAGTATAAACTCTCCCGATTACAATGGTGTGTGTACTTTTCCCCTAGGTCATTGTAGTTATTGGTTTCGAGTATCAGATTCCGAAAATTTTGATGGTTCCTCAACCACTCCTCAACTTCAAGCTCCCATATCTCGCGAACGGATTGACGAACTCGAGAAATTCCTCTTGCATCTGAAAGTAGAAGCTCGCCCAAGTACAACGGTATGCGTATTTTCGCCCTAGACCATAGTAGTTATTGGTTTCGGGTATCAGACTTGTGAAAATTTTGATGGTTTCTCGACCATTCCTTAACTTCAAACTCCCATATCTCGCGAACGGATTGACGAACTCGAGAAACTCCTGTTGCATCTGAAAGTAGAAACTCGCCCGATTACAATGGTATGTGTGCTTTTCCCCTAGGCCATTCCAGTTATTCGTTTCGAGTATCAGAGTTGCGAAAATTTTGATGGTATCTCAACCATTCCTTAACTTCAAACTCGAATATCTCGCGAGCGGATTGACAAACTCGAGTAATTCCTGTTGAATCTGAAAGCAGAAACTCGCCCGATTACAACGGTATGTGTATTTTTGCCCTAGGCCATTGCAGTTATTCGTTTCGAGTAAGAGACTTGCAAAATTTTTATGGTTTCTCAACCATTCCTTAATTTCAAACTCGCATATCTCGCGAACAGATTGAGGAACTCGTGAAATTGCTGTTTCATCTGAAAGCAGAAACTCGCCCGATTACCACGGTATGTGTATTTTTGCCCTAGACCATAGTAGTTAATGGTTCCGAGTATCAGATTCCGCATATTTTGATGGTTTCTCAACCATTCCTTAATTTCAAACTCCCATATCTCGCGAGCGGATTGACGAACTCGAGAAATTCCTGTTGCATCTGAAAGTAGAAACTCGCCCGATTACAACGTAATGTGTATTTTTGCCCTAGGCCATTGCAGTTATTCGTTTCGAGTAAGAGACTTGCAAAATTTTTATGGTTTCTCAACCATTCCTTAATTTCAAACTCGCATATCTCGCGAACAGATTGAGGAACTCGTGAAATTGCTGTTTCATCTGAAAGCAGAAACTCGCCCGATTACCACGGTATGTGTATTTTTGCCCTAGACCATAGTAGTTAATGGTTCCGAGTATCAGATTCCGCATATTTTGATGGTTTCTCAACCATTCCTTAAATTCAAACTCCCATATCTCGCGAGCGGATGGACGAACTCGAGAAATTCCGGTTGCATCTGAATGTAGAAACTCGCCCGATTACAACGGTATGTGTATTTTCGCCCTAGACCATAGTAGTTATTGGTTTCGGGTATCAGACTTGTGAAAATTTTGATGGTTTCTCGACCATTCCTTAACTTCAAACTCCCATATCTCGCGAACGGATTGACGAACTCGAGAAACTCCTGTTGCATCTGAAAGTAGAAACTCGCCCGATTACAATGGTATGTGTGCTTTTCCCCTAGGCCATTCCAGTTATTCGTTTCGAGTATCAGAGTTGCGAAAATTTTGATGGTTTCTCAACCATTCCTTAACTTCAAACTCCCATATCTCGCGAACGGATTGACGAACTCGAGAAATTCCGGTTGCATCTGAAAGTAGAAACTCGCCCGATTACAACGGTATGTGTATTTTTGCCCTAGGCCATTGCAGTTATTCGTTTCGAGTAAGAGACTTGCAAAATTTTTATGGTTTCTCAACCATTCCTTAACTTCAAACTCGCATATCTCGCGAACGGATTGACAAACTCGAGTAATTCCTGTTGAATCTGAAAGCAGAAACTCGCCCGATTACAACGGTATGTGTATTTTTGCCCTAGACCATAGTAGTTAATGTTTCCGAGTATCAGATTCCGAAAATTTTGATGGTTTCTCAACCATACCTTAACTTCAATCTCCCATATCTCGCGAACGGATTGACGAACTCGAGAAATTCCTGTTGCATCTGAAAGTAGAAACTTTCCCGATTACAATGATGTGTGTACTTTTCCCCAAGGCCATTCCAGTTATTGGTTTCGAGTATCAGACTTGCGAAAATTTTGATCGTTTCTCAACCATTCCTTAACTTCAAACTCCCATATCTCGCGAACGGATTGACGAACTCGTGTAATTCCTGTTGAATCTGAAAGCAGGCACTCGCCCGATTACAACGGTATGTGTATTTTTGCCCTAGACCATAGTAGTTATTGGTTTCGAGTATCAGACTCCGCAAATTTTGATGGTTTCTCAACCATGCCTTAACTTCAAACTCCCATATCTCGCGAGCGGATTGACGAACTCGAGAAATTCCGGTTGCATCTGAAAGTAGAAACTCGCCCGATTACAACGGTATGTGGATTTTTCCCCTAGGCCACTCTAGTTATTGGTTTCGAGTATCAGATTCCGACAATTTTGATGGTTTCTCAACCATTCCTTAATTTCAAACTCCCATATCTCGCGAACCGATTAACGAACTCGAGAAATTCCTATTGCATATGAAAGTAGAAACTCGCCCCATTACAAAGGTATGTGTACTTTCCCCGTAGGCCATTCCTGTTATTGGTTTCGAGTATCAGATTTGCGAAAATTTTGATGGTTTCTCAACCATTCCTTAACTTCAAACTCCCATATCTCGCGACCGGATTGACGAACTCGAGAGATTCCGGTTGCATCTGAAAGTAGAAACTCGCCCGATTACAACGGTATGTGAATTTTTTCCCTAGGCCATTGTAGTTATTGGTTTCGAGTATCAGACTTGCAAAAATTTTGATGGTTTCTCCACAAATCCTTAACTTCAAACTCCCATATCTCGCGAGCGGATTGACGAACTCGAGAAATTCCTGTTGCATCTGAAAGTAGAAGCTCGCCCGATTACAACGGTATGTGAGTTTTTCCCCTAGGCCATTGTAGTTATTGGTTTCGAGTATCAGACTTGCGAAAATTTTGATGGTTTCTCAACCATTCCTCAATTTCAAACTCGCATATCTCGCGAACGGATTGACAAACTTGAGAAATTCCTGTTGCATCTGAAAGCAGAAACTCGCCCGATTACCACGGTATGTGTATTTTTGCCCTAGACCATAGTAGTTAATGGTTCCGAGTATCAGATTCCGCATATTTTGATGGTTTCTCAACCATTCCTTAAATTCAAACTCCCATATCTCGCGAGCGGATGGACGAACTCGAGAAATTCCGGTTGCATCTGAATGTAGAAACTCGCCCGATTACAACGGTATGTGTATTTTTGCCCTAGGCCATTGCAGTTATTCGTTTCGAGTAAGAGACTTGCAAAATTTTTATGGTTTCTCAACCATTCCTTAATTTCAAACTCGCATATCTCGCGAGCGGATTGACGAACTCGAGAAATTCCTGTTGCATCTGAAAGTAGAAGCTCGCCCGATTACAACGGTATGTGAATTTTTCCCCTAGGCCATTGTAGTTATTGGTTTCGAGTGTCAGACTTGCGAAAATTTTGATGGTTTCTCAACCATTCCTCAATTTCAAACTCGCATATCTCGCGAACGGATTGACTAACTCGAAAGATTCCTGTTGCATCTGAAAGCAGAAACTCGCCCGATTACAACGGTGTGTGTATTTTTGCACTAGACCATAGTAGTTATTGATTTCGAGTATCAGATTCCGAAAATTTTGATGGTTTCTCAACCATTCCTTAACTTCAAACTCCCATATCTCGCGAACGGATTGACGAACTCGAGTAATTCGTGTTGAATCTGAAAGCAGAAAATCGCCCAGTTACAACGTTGTGTATACTTTTCCCCTAGGTCATTGTAGTTATTGGTTTCGAGTATCAGATTCCGAAAATTTTGATGGTTCCTCAACCACTCCTCAACTTTAAACTCCCATATCTCGCGAACGGATTGACGAACTCGAGAAATTCCTCTTGCATCTGAAAGTAGAAGCTCGCCCAAGTACAACGGCATGCGTATTTTCGCCCTAGACCATAGTAGTTATTGGTTTCGGGTATCAGACTTGTGAAAATTTTGATGGTTTCTCGACCATTCCTTAACTTCAAACTCCCATATCTCGCGAACGGATTGACGAACTCGAGAAACTCCTGTTGCATCTGAAAGTAGAAACTCGCCCGATTACAATGGTGTCTGTGCTTTTCCCCTAGGCCATTCCAGTTATTCGTTTCGAGTATCAGAGTTGCGAAAATTTTGATGGTTTCTCAAGCATTCCTTAACTTCAAACTCCCATATCTCGCGAACGGATTGACGAACTCGAGAAATTCCGGTTGCATCTGAAAGTAGAAACTCGCCCGATTACAACGGTATGTGTATTTTTGCCCTAGGCCATTGCAGTTATTCGTTTCGAGTAAGAGACTTGCAAAATTTTTATGGTTTCTCAACCATTCCTTAACTTCAAACTCGCATATCTCGCGAACGGATTGACAAACTCGAGTAATTCCTGTTGAATCTGAAAGCAGAAACTCGCCCGATTACAACGGTATGTGTATTTTTGCCCTAGGCCATTGCAGTTATTCGTTTTGAGTAAGAGACTTGCAAAATTTTTATGGTTTCTCAACCATTCCTTAATTTCAAACTCGCATATCTCGCGAACAGATTGAGGAACTCGTGAAATTGCTGTTTCATCTGAAAGCAGAAACTCGCCCGATTACCACGGTATGTGTATTTTTGCCCTAGACCATAGTAGTTAATGGTTCCGAGTATCAGATTCCGCATATTTTAATGGTTTCTCAACCATTCCTTAATTTCAAACTCACATATCTCGCGAGCGGATTGACGAACTCGAGAAATTCCTGTTGCATCTGAAAGTAGAAGCTCGCCCGATTACAACGGTATGTGAATTTTTCCCCTAGGCCATTGTAGTTATTGGTTTCGAGTGTCAGACTTGCGAAAATTTTGATGGTTTCTCAACCATTCCTCAATTTCAAACTCGCATATCTCGCGAACGGATTGACTAACTCGAAAGATTCCTGTTGCATCTGAAAGCAGAAACTTGCCCGATTACAACGGTGTGTGTATTTTTGCACTAGACCATAGTAGTTATTGATTTCGAGTATCAGATTCCGAAAATTTTGATGGTTTCTCAACCATTCCTTAACTTCAAACTCCCATATCTCGCGAACGGATTGACGAACTCGAGTAATTCCTGCTGAATCTGAAAGCAGAAACTCGCCCAATTACAACGGTATGTGTATTTTTGCCCTAGACCATAGTAGTTATTGGTTTCGAGTATCAGATTCCGCGAATTTTGATGGTTTCTCAAACGTTCCTTAACTTCAAACTCCCATATCTCGCGAACGGATTGACGAACTCAAGAAATTCCTGTTGCATCTGAAAGTAGAAACTCGCCCGATTACAATGGTATGTGTGCTTTTCCCCTAGGCCATTCCCGTTATCCGTTTCTAGCATCAGACTTGCGAAAATTTTGATGGCTTCTCAACCATTCCTTAAATTCAAACTCCCATATCTCGCGAACGGATTGACGAACTCGAGAAATTCCTATTGCATCTGAAACCAGAAACTCGCCCGATTACAACGTTATGTGTATTTTTGCCCTAGACCATAGTTGTTAATGTTTCCGAGTATCAGATTCCATAAATTTTGATGGTTTCTCAACCATTCCTTAATTTCATACTCGCATATCTCGCGAACGGATTGACAAACTCGAGTAATTCCTGTTGAATCTGAAAGCAGAAACTCGCCCGATTACAACGGTATGTGTATTTTTGCCCTAGGCCATTGCAGTTATTCGTTTTGAGTAAGAGACTTGCAAAATTTTTATCGTTTCTCAACCATTCCTTAACTTCAAACTCGCATATCTCGCGAACAGATTGACGAACTCGAGAAACTCCTGTTGCATCTGAAAGTAGAAACTCGCCCGATTACAATGGTGTCTGTGCTTTTCCCCTAGGCCATTCCAGTTATTCGTTTCGAGTATCAGAGTTGCGAAAATTTTGATGGTTTCTCAAGCATTCCTTAACTTCAAACTCCCATATCTCGCGAACGGATTGACGAACTCGAGAAATTCCGGTTGCATCTGAAAGTAGAAACTCGCCCGATTACAACGGTATGTGTATTTTTGCCCTAGGCCATTGCAGTTATTCGTTTCGAGTAAGAGACTTGCAAAATTTTTATGGTTTCTCAACCATTCCTTAACTTCAAACTCGCATATCTCGCGAACGGATTGACAAACTCGAGTAATTCCTGTTGAATCTGAAAGCAGAAACTCGCCCGATTACAACGGTATGTGTATTTTTGCCCTAGGCCATTGCAGTTATTCGTTTTGAGTAAGAGACTTGCAAAATTTTTATGGTTTCTCAACCATTCCTTAATTTCAAACTCGCATATCTCGCGAACAGATTGAGGAACTCGTGAAATTGCTGTTTCATCTGAAAGCAGAAACTCGCCCGATTACCACGGTATGTGTATTTTTGCCCTAGACCATAGTAGTTAATGGTTCCGAGTATCAGATTCCGCATATTTTAATGGTTTCTCAACCATTCCTTAATTTCAAACTCCCATATCTCGCGAGCGGATTGACGAACTCGTGAAATTCCTGTTGCATCTGAAAGTAGAAGCTCGCCCGATTACAACGGTATGTGAATTTTTCCCCTAGGCCATTGTAGTTATTGGTTTCGAGTGTCAGACTTGCGAAAATTTTGATGGTTTCTCAACCATTCCTCAATTTCAAACTCGCATATCTCGCGAACGGATTGACTAACTCGAAAGATTCCTGTTGCATCTGAAAGCAGAAACTCGCCCGATTACAACGGTGTGTGTATTTTTGCACTAGACCATAGTAGTTATTGATTTCGAGTATCAGATTCCGAAAATTTTGATGGTTTCTCAACCATTCCTTAACTTCAAACTCCCATATCTCGCGAACGGATTGACGAACTCGAGTAATTCCTGTTGAATCTGAAAGCAGAAACTCGCCCAATTACAACGGTATGTGTATTTTTGCCCTAGACCATAGTAGTTATTGGTTTCGAGTATCAGATTCCGCGAATTTTGATGGTTTCTCAAACGTTCCTTAACTTCAAACTCCCATATCTCGCGAACGGATTGACGAACTCAAGAAATTCCTGTTGCATCTGAAAGTAGAAACTCGCCCGATTACAATGGTATGTGTGCTTTTCCCCTAGGCCATTCCAGTTATTCGTTTCGAGTATCAGAGTTGCGAAAATTTTGATGGTTTCTCAACCATTCCTTAACTTCAAACTCCCATATCTCGCGAACGGATTGACGAACTCGAGAAATTCCTCTTGCATCTGAAAGTAGAAGCTCGCCCAAGTACAACGGTATGCGTATTTTCGCCCTAGACCATAGTAGTTATTGGTTTCGGGTATCAGACTTGTGAAAATTTTGATGGTTTCTCGACCATTCCTTAACTTCAAACTCCCATATCTCGCGAACGGATTGACGAACTCGAGAAATTCCGGTTGCATCTGAAAGTAGAAACTCGCCCGATTACAACGGTGTGTGTATTTTTGCCCTAGGCCATTGCAGTTATTCGTTTCGAGTAAGAGACTTGCAAAATTTTTATGGTTTCTCAACCATTCCTTAACTTCAAACTCGCATATCTCGCGAACGGATTGACAAACTCGAGTAATTCCTGTTGAATCTGAAAGCAGAAACTCGCCCGATTACAACGGTATGTGTATTTTTGCCCTAGGCCATTGCAGTTATTCGTTTCGAGTAAGAGACTTGCAAAATTTTTATGGTTTCTCAACCATTCCTTAATTTCAAACACGCATATCTCGCGAACAGATTGAGGAACTCGTGAAATTGCTGTTTCATCTGAAAGCAGAAACTCGCCCGATTACCACGGTATGTGTATTTTTGCCCTAGACCATAGTAGTTAATGGTTCCGAGTATCAGATTCCGCATATTTTGATGGTTTCTCAACCATTCCTTAAATTCAAACTCCCATATCTCGCGAGCGGATGGACGAACTCGAGAAATTCCGGTTGCATCTGAATGTAGAAACTCGCCCGATTACAACGGTATGTGTATTTTTGCCCTAGGCCATTGCAGTTATTCGTTTCGAGTAAGAGACTTGCAAAATTTTTATGGTTTCTCAACCATTCCTTAATTTCAAGCTCGCATATCTCGCGAACGGATTGAGGAACTCGTGAAATTGCTGTTTCATCTGAAAGCAGAAACTCGCCCGATTACCACGGTATGTGTATTTTTGCCCTAGACCATAGTAGTTAATGGTTCCGAGTATCAGATTCCGCATATTTTGATGGTTTCTCAACCATTCCTTAAATTCAAACTCCCATATCTCGCGAGCGGATTGACGAACTCGAGAAATTCCTGTTGCATCTGAAAGTAGAAGCTCGCCCGATTACAACGGTATGTGAATTTTTCCCCTAGGCCATTGTAGTTATTGGTTTCGAGTATCAGACTTGCGAAAATTTTGATGGTTTCTCAACCATTCCTCAATTTCAAACTCGCATATCTCGCGAACGATTGACGAACTCGAAAAATTCCTGTTGCACCTGAAAGCAGAAACTCGCCCGATTACAACGGTGTGTGTATTTTTGCACTAGACCATAGTAGTTATTGATTTCGAGTATCAGATTCCGAAAATTTTGATGGTTTCTCAACCATTCCTTAACTTCAAACTCTCATATCTCGCGAACGGATTGACGAACTCGACTAATTCCTGTTGAAACTGAAAGCAGAAACTCGCCCAATTACAACGGTATGTGTATTTTTGCCCTAGACCATAGTAGTTATTGGTTTCGAGTATCAGATTCCGCGAATTTTGATGGTTTCTCAAACGTTCCTTAACTTCAAACTCCCATATCTCGCGAACGGATTGACGAACTCAAGAAATTCCTGTTGCGTTTGAAAGTATAAACTCTCCCGATTTCAATGGTGTGTGTACTTTTCCCCTAGGTCATTGTAGTTATTGGTTTCGAGTATCAGATTCCGAAAATTTTGACGGTTTCTCAACCATTCCTTAACTTCAAACTCCCATATCTCGCGAACGGATTGACGAACTCGAGTAATTCCTGTTGAATCTGAAAGCAGAAACTCGCCCAATTACAACGGTATGTGTATTTTTGCCCTAGACCATAGTAGTTATTGGTTTCGAGTATCAGATTCCGCGAATTTTGATGGTTTCTCAAACGTTCCTTAACTTCAAACTCCCATATCTCGCGAACGGATTGACGAACTCAAGAAATTCCTGTTGCATTTGAGAGTATAAACTCTCCCGATTACAATGGGGTGTGTACTTTTCCCCTAGGTCATTGTAGTTATTGGTTTCGAGTATCAGATTCCGAAAATTTTAATGGTTCCTCAACCACTCCTCAACTTCAAACTCCCATATCTCGCGAACGGATTGACGAACTCGAGAAATTCCTCTTGCATCTGAAAGTAGAAGCTCGCCCAATTACAACGGTATGCGTATTTTCGCCCTAGACCATAGTAGTTATTGGTTTCGGGTATCAGACTTGTGAAAATTTTGATGGTTTCTCGTCCATTCCTTAACTTCAAACTTCCATATCTCGCGAACGGATTGACGAACTCGAGAAACTCCTGTTGCATCTGAAAGTAGAAACTCGCCCGATTACAATGGTGTGTGTGCTTTTCCCCTAGGCAATTCCAGTTATTCGTTTCGAGTATCAGAGTTGCGAAAATTTTGATGGTTTCTCAACCATTCCTTAACTTCAAACTCCCATATCTCGCGAACGGATTGACGAACTCGAGAAATTCCTATTGCATCTGAAGGCAGAAACTCGCCCGATTACAATGGTGTGTGTACTTTTCCCCTAGGCAATTCCAGTTATTGGTTTCGAGTATCAGACTTGCGAAAATTTTAATGGACTCTCAACCATTCCTTAAATTCAAACTCCCATATCTCGCGAACCGATTGACGAACTCGAGGAATTCCTGTTGCATCTGAAAGTAGAAACTCGCCCCATTACAACGGTATGTGTACTTTTCCCCTAGGCCATTCCAGTTATTGGTTTCGAGTATCAGATTTGCGAAAATTTTGATGGTTTGTCAACCATTCCTTAACTTCATACTCCCATATCTCGCGAACGGATTGACGAACTCGAGAAATTCCTGTTGCATCTGAAAGTAGAAACTTGCCCGATTACAACGGTGTGTGTACTTTTCCCCAAGGCCATTCCAGCTATTGGTTTCGAGTATCAGATTCCGCAAATTTTGATGGTTTCTCAACCATTCCTTAACTTCAAACTCCCATATCTCGTGAACGGATTGATGAAATCAAGAAATTCCTGTTGCATCTGAAAGTAGAAACTCGACCCATTACAACGGTATGTGTACTTTTCCCCTAGGCCATTGTAGTTATCGGTTTCGTGTATCAGACTTGCGAAATTTTTGATTGTTTCTCAACCATTCCCTAACTTCAAACTCCCATATCTCGCGAACGGATTGACGAACTCGAGAAATTCCTATTGCATCTGAAGGCAGAAACTCGCCCGATTACAATGGTGTGTGTACTTTTCCCCTAGGCAATTCCAGTTATTGGTTTCGGGTATCAGACTTGTGAAAATTTTGATGGTTTCTCGACCATTCCTTAACTTCAAACTCCCATATCTCGCGAACGGATTGACGAACTCGAGAAACACCTGTTGCATCTGAAAGTAGAAACTCGCCCGATTACAATGGTATGTGTGCTTTTCCCCTAGGCCATTCCAGTTATTCGTTTCGAGTATCAGAGTTGCGAAAATTTTGATGGTTTCTCAACCATTCCTTAACTTCAAACTCCCATATCTCGCGAACGGATTGACGAACTCGAGAAATTCCGGTTGCATCTGAAAGTAGAAACTCGCCCGATTACAACGGTATGTGTATTTTTGCCCTAGGCCATTGCAGTTATTCGTTTCGAGTAAGAGACTTGCAAAATTTTTATGGTTTCTCAACCATTCCTTAAATTCAAACTCGCATATCTCGCGAACGGATTGACGAACTCGAAAAATTCCTGTTGCATCTGAAAGCAGAAACTCGCCCGATTACAACGGTGAGTGTATTTTTGCACTAGACCATAGTAGTTATTGATTTCGAGTATCAGATTCCGAAAATTTTGATGGTTTCTCAACCATTCCTTAACTTCAAACTCCCATATCTCGCGAACGGATTGACGAACTCGAGTAATTCCTGTTGAATCTGAAAGCAGAAACTCGCCCAATTACAACGGAATGTGTATTTTTGCCCTAGACCATAGTAGTTATTGGTTTCGAGTATCAGATTCCGCGAATTTTGATGGTTTCTCAAACGTTCCTTAACTTCAAACTCCCATATCTCGCGAACGGATTGACGAACTCAAGAAATTCCTGTTGCATTTGAAAGTATAAACTCTCCCGATTACAATGGTGTGTGTACTTTTCCCCTAGGTCATTGTAGTTATTGGTTTCGAGTATCAGATTCCGAAAATTTTGATGGTTCCTCAACCACTCCTCAACTTCAAGCTCCCATATCTCGCGAACGGATTGACGAACTCGAGAAATTCCTCTTGCATCTGAAAGTAGAAGCTCGCCCAAGTACAACGGTATGCGTATTTTCGCCCTAGACCATAGTAGTTATTGGTTTCGGGTATCAGACTTGTGAAAATTTTGATGGTTTCTCGACCATTCCTTAACTTCAAACTCCCATATCTCGCGAACGGATTGACGAACTCGAGAAACTCCTGTTGCATCTGAAAGTAGAAACTCGCCCGATTACAATGGTATGTGTGCTTTTCCCCTAGGCCATTCCAGTTATTCGTTTCGAGTATCAGAGTTGCGAAAATTTTGATGGTATCTCAACCATTCCTTAACTTCAAACTCGAATATCTCGCGAGCGGATTGACAAACTCGAGTAATTCCTGTTGAATCTGAAAGCAGAAACTCGCCCGATTACAACGGTATGTGTATTTTTGCCCTAGGCCATTGCAGTTATTCGTTTCGAGTAAGAGACTTGCAAAATTTTTATGGTTTCTCAACCATTCCTTAATTTCAAACTCGCATATCTCGCGAACAGATTGAGGAACTCGTGAAATTGCTGTTTCATCTGAAAGCAGAAACTCGCCCGATTACCACGGTATGTGTATTTTTGCCCTAGACCATAGTAGTTAATGGTTCCGAGTATCAGATTCCGCATATTTTGATGGTTTCTCAACCATTCCTTAATTTCAAACTCCCATATCTCGCGAGCGGATTGACGAACTCGAGAAATTCCTGTTGCATCTGAAAGTAGAAACTCGCCCGATTACAACGTAATGTGTATTTTTGCCCTAGGCCATTGCAGTTATTCGTTTCGAGTAAGAGACTTGCAAAATTTTTATGGTTTCTCAACCATTCCTTAATTTCAAACTCGCATATCTCGCGAACAGATTGAGGAACTCGTGAAATTGCTGTTTCATCTGAAAGCAGAAACTCGCCCGATTACCACGGTATGTGTATTTTTGCCCTAGACCATAGTAGTTAATGGTTCCGAGTATCAGATTCCGCATATTTTGATGGTTTCTCAACCATTCCTTAAATTCAAACTCCCATATCTCGCGAGCGGATGGACGAACTCGAGAAATTCCGGTTGCATCTGAATGTAGAAACTCGCCCGATTACAACGGTATGTGTATTTTCGCCCTAGACCATAGTAGTTATTGGTTTCGGGTATCAGACTTGTGAAAATTTTGATGGTTTCTCGACCATTCCTTAACTTCAAACTCCCATATCTCGCGAACGGATTGACGAACTCGAGAAACTCCTGTTGCATCTGAAAGTAGAAACTCGCCCGATTACAATGGTATGTGTGCTTTTCCCCTAGGCCATTCCAGTTATTCGTTTCGAGTATCAGAGTTGCGAAAATTTTGATGGTTTCTCAACCATTCCTTAACTTCAAACTCCCATATCTCGCGAACGGATTGACGAACTCGAGAAATTCCGGTTGCATCTGAAAGTAGAAACTCGCCCGATTACAACGGTATGTGTATTTTTGCCCTAGGCCATTGCAGTTATTCGTTTCGAGTAAGAGACTTGCAAAATTTTTATGGTTTCTCAACCATTCCTTAACTTCAAACTCGCATATCTCGCGAACGGATTGACAAACTCGAGTAATTCCTGTTGAATCTGAAAGCAGAAACTCGCCCGATTACAACGGTATGTGTATTTTTGCCCTAGACCATAGTAGTTAATGTTTCCGAGTATCAGATTCCGAAAATTTTGATGGTTTCTCAACCATACCTTAACTTCAATCTCCCATATCTCGCGAACGGATTGACGAACTCGAGAAATTCCTGTTGCATCTGAAAGTAGAAACTTTCCCGATTACAATGATGTGTGTACTTTTCCCCAAGGCCATTCCAGTTATTGGTTTCGAGTATCAGACTTGCGAAAATTTTGATCGTTTCTCAACCATTCCTTAACTTCAAACTCCCATATCTCGCGAACGGATTGACGAACTCGTGTAATTCCTGTTGAATCTGAAAGCAGGCACTCGCCCGATTACAACGGTATGTGTATTTTTGCCCTAGACCATAGTAGTTATTGGTTTCGAGTATCAGACTCCGCAAATTTTGATGGTTTCTCAACCATGCCTTAACTTCAAACTCCCATATCTCGCGAGCGGATTGACGAACTCGAGAAATTCCGGTTGCATCTGAAAGTAGAAACTCGCCCGATTACAACGGTATGTGGATTTTTCCCCTAGGCCACTCTAGTTATTGGTTTCGAGTATCAGATTCCGACAATTTTGGTGGTTTCTCAACCATTCCTTAATTTCAAACTCCCATATCTCGCGAACCGATTAACGAACTCGAGAAATTCCTATTGCATATGAAAGTAGAAACTCGCCCCATTACAAAGGTATGTGTACTTTCCCCGTAGGCCATTCCTGTTATTGGTTTCGAGTATCAGATTTGCGAAAATTTTGATGGTTTCTCAACCATTCCTTAACTTCAAACTCCCATATCTCGCGACCGGATTGACGAACTCGAGAGATTCCGGTTGCATCTGAAAGTAGAAACTCGCCCGATTACAACGGTATGTGAATTTTTTCCCTAGGCCATTGTAGTTATTGGTTTCGAGTATCAGACTTGCAAAAATTTTGATGGTTTCTCCACAAATCCTTAACTTCAAACTCCCATATCTCGCGAGCGGATTGACGAACTCGAGAAATTCCTGTTGCATCTGAAAGTAGAAGCTCGCCCGATTACATCGGTATGTGAGTTTTTCCCCTAGGCCATTGTAGTTATTGGTTTCGAGTATCAGACTTGCGAAAATTTTGATGGTTTCTCAACCATTCCTCAATTTCAAACTCGCATATCTCGCGAACGGATTGACAAACTTGAGAAATTCCTGTTGCATCTGAAAGCAGAAACTCGCCCGATTACCACGGTATGTGTATTTTTGCCCTAGACCATAGTAGTTAATGGTTCCGAGTATCAGATTCCGCATATTTTGATGGTTTCTCAACCATTCCTTAAATTCAAACTCCCATATCTCGCGAGCGGATGGACGAACTCGAGAAATTCCGGTTGCATCTGAATGTAGAAACTCGCCCGATTACAACGGTATGTGTATTTTTGCCCTAGGCCATTGCAGTTATTCGTTTCGAGTAAGAGACTTGCAAAATTTTTATGGTTTCTCAACCATTCCTTAATTTCAAACTCGCATATCTCGCGAGCGGATTGACGAACTCGAGAAATTCCTGTTGCATCTGAAAGTAGAAGCTCGCCCGATTACAACGGTATGTGAATTTTTCCCCTAGGCCATTGTAGTTATTGGTTTCGAGTGTCAGACTTGCGAAAATTTTGATGGTTTCTCAACCATTCCTCAATTTCAAACTCGCATATCTCGCGAACGGATTGACTAACTCGAAAGATTCCTGTTGCATCTGAAAGCAGAAACTCGCCCGATTACAACGGTGTGTGTATTTTTGCACTAGACCATAGTAGTTATTGATTTCGAGTATCAGATTCCGAAAATTTTGATGGTTTCTCAACCATTCCTTAACTTCAAACTCCCATATCTCGCGAACGGATTGACGAACTCGAGTAATTCGTGTTGAATCTGAAAGCAGAAAATCGCCCAGTTACAACGTTGTGTATACTTTTCCCCTAGGTCATTGTAGTTATTGGTTTCGAGTATCAGATTCCGAAAATTTTGATGGTTCCTCAACCACTCCTCAACTTTAAACTCCCATATCTCGCGAACGGATTGACGAACTCGAGAAATTCCTCTTGCATCTGAAAGTAGAAGCTCGCCCAAGTACAACGGCATGCGTATTTTCGCCCTAGACCATAGTAGTTATTGGTTTCGGGTATCAGACTTGTGAAAATTTTGATGGTTTCTCGACCATTCCTCAACTTCAAACTCCCATATCTCGCGAATGGATTGACGAACTCGAGAAATTCCTCTTGCATCTGAAAGTAGAAGCTCGCCCAAGTACAACGGTATGCGTATTTTCGCCCTAGACCATAGTAGTTATTGGTTTCGGGTATCAGACTTGTGAAAATTTTGATGGTTTCTCGACCATTCCTTAACTTCAAACTCCCATATCTCGCGAACGGATTGACGAACTCGAGAAACTCCTGTTGCATCTGAAAGTAGAAACTCGCCCGATTACAATGGTGTCTGTGCTTTTCCCCTAGGCCATTCCAGTTATTCGTTTCGAGTATCAGAGTTGCGAAAATTTTGATGGTTTCTCAAGCATTCCTTAACTTCAAACTCCCATATCTCGCGAACGGATTGACGAACTCGAGAAATTCCGGTTGCATCTGAAAGTAGAAACTCGCCCGATTACAACGGTATGTGTATTTTTGCCCTAGACCATAGTAGTTATTGGTTTCGAGTATCAGATTCCGCGAATTTTGATGGTTTCTCAAACGTTCCTTAACTTCAAACTCCCATATCTCGCGAACGGATTGACGAACTCAAGAAATTCCTGTTGCATCTGAAAGTAGAAACTCGCCCGATTACAATGGTATGTGTGCTTTTCCCCTAGGCCATTCCCGTTATCCGTTTCTAGCATCAGACTTGCGAAAATTTTGATGGCTTCTCAACCATTCCTTAAATTCAAACTCCCATATCTCGCGAACGGATTGACGAACTCGAGAAATTCCTATTGCATCTGAAACCAGAAACTCGCCCGATTACAACGTTATGTGTATTTTTGCCCTAGACCATAGTTG
Organism: Ptiloglossa arizonensis; assembly: GCF_051014685.1. NCBI lineage: Eukaryota > Metazoa > Arthropoda > Insecta > Hymenoptera > Colletidae > Ptiloglossa > Ptiloglossa arizonensis. The sequence goes on from NW_027478965.1 coordinate 51,990, forward strand.
TTAATGTTTCCGAGTATCAGATTCCATAAATTTTGATGGTTTCTCAACCATTCCTTAATTTCATACTCGCATATCTCGCGAACGGATTGACAAACTCGAGTAATTCCTGTTGAATCTGAAAGCAGAAACTCGCCCGATTACAACGGTATGTGTATTTTTGCCCTAGGCCATTGCAGTTATTCGTTTTGAGTAAGAGACTTGCAAAATTTTTATCGTTTCTCAACCATTCCTTAACTTCAAACTCGCATATCTCGCGAACAGATTGAGGAACTCGAGTAATTCCTGTTTCATCTGAAAGCAGAAACTCGCCCGATTACCACGGTATGTGTATTTTTGCCCTAGACCATAGTAGTTAATGGTTCCGAGTATCAGATTCCGCATATTTTAATGGTTTCTCAACCATTCCTTAATTCCAAACTCACATATCTCGCGAGCGGATTGACGAACTCGAGAAATTCCTGTTGCATCTGAAAGTAGAAGCTCGCCCGATTACAACGGTATGTGAATTTTTCCCCTAGGCCATTGTAGTTATTGGTTTCGAGTGTCAGACTTGCGAAAATTTTGATGGTTTCTCAACCATTCCTCAATTTCAAACTCGCATATCTCGCGAACGGATTGACTAACTCGAAAGATTCCTGTTGCATCTGAAAGCAGAAACTCGCCCGATTACAACGGTGTGTGTATTTTTGCACTAGACCATAGTAGTTATTGATTTCGAGTATCAGATTCCGAAAATTTTGATGGTTTCTCAACCATTCCTTAACTTCAAACTCCCATATCTCGCGAACGGATTGACGAACTCGAGTAATTCCTGTTGAATCTGAAAGCAGAAACTCGCCCAATTACAACGGTATGTGTATTTTTGCCCTAGACCATAGTAGTTATTGGTTTCGAGTATCAGATTCCGCGAATTTTGACGGTTTCTCAAACGTTCCTTAACTTCAAACTCCCATATCTCGCGAACGGATTGACGAACTCAAGAAATTCCTGTTGCATCTGAAAGTAGAAACTCGCCCGATTACAATGGTATGTGTGCTTTTCCCCTAGGCCATTCCAGTTATTGGTTTCGAGTATCAGATTCCGAAAATTTTGATGGTTCCTCAACCACTCCTCAACTTCAAACTCCCATATCTCGCGAACGGATTGACGAACTCGAGAAATTCCTCTTGCATCTGAAAGTAGAAGCTCGCCCAAGTACAACGGCATGCGTATTTTCGCCCTAGACCATAGTAGTTATTGGTTTCGGGTATCAGACTTGTGAAAATTTTGATGGTTTCTCGACCATTCCTCAACTTCAAACTCCCATATCTCGCGAACGGATTGACGAACTCGAGAAATTCCTCTTGCATCTGAAAGTAGAAGCTCGCCCGAGTACAACGGTATGCGTATTTTCGCCCTGGACCATAGTAGTTATTGGTTTCGGGTATCAGACTTGTGAAAATTTTGATGGTTTCTCGACCATTCCTTAACTTCAAACTCCCATATCTCGCGAACGGATTGACGAACTCGAGAAACTCCTGTTGCATCTGAAAGTAGAAACTCGCCCGATTACAATGGTGTCTGTGCTTTTCCCCTAGGCCGTTCCAGTTATTCGTTTCGAGTATCAGAGTTGCGAAAATTTTGATGGTTTCTCAAGCATTCCTTAACTTCAAACTCCCATATCTCGCGAACGGATTGACGAACTCGAGAAATTCCGGTTGCATCTGAAAGTAGAAACTCGCCCGATTACAACGGTATGTGTATTTTTGCCCTAGGCCATTGCAGTTATTCGTTTCGAGTAAGAGACTTGCAAAATTTTTATGGTTTCTCAACCATTCCTTAACTTCAAACTCGCATATCTCGCGAACGGATTGACAAACTCGAGTAATTCCTGTTGAATCTGAAAGCAGAAACTCGCCCGATTACAACGGTATGTGTATTTTTGCCCTAGGCCATTGCAGTTATTCGTTTTGAGTAAGAGACTTGCAAAATTTTTATGGTTTCTCAACCATTCCTTAATTTCAAACTCGCATATCTCGCGAACAGATTGAGGAACTCGTGAAATTGCTGTTTCATCTGAAAGCAGAAACTCGCCCGATTACCACGGTATGTGTATTTTTGCCCTAGACCATAGTAGTTAATGGTTCCGAGTATCAGATTCCGCATATTTTAATGGTTTCTCAACCATTCCTTAATTTCAAACTCCCATATCTCGCGAGCGGATTGACGAACTCGTGAAATTCCTGTTGCATCTGAAAGTAGAAGCTCGCCCGATTACAACGGTATGTGAATTTTTCCCCTAGGCCATTGTAGTTATTGGTTTCGAGTGTCAGACTTGCGAAAATTTTGATGGTTTCTCAACCATTCCTCAATTTCAAACTCGCATATCTCGCGAACGGATTGACTAACTCGAAAGATTCCTGTTGCATCTGAAAGCAGAAACTCGCCCGATTACAACGGTGTGTGTATTTTTGCACTAGACCATAGTAGTTATTGATTTCGAGTATCAGATTCCGAAAATTTTGATGGTTTCTCAACCATTCCTTAACTTCAAACTCCCATATCTCGCGAACGGATTGACGAACTCGAGTAATTCCTGTTGAATCTGAAAGCAGAAACTCGCCCAATTACAACGGTATGTGTATTTTTGCCCTAGACCATAGTAGTTATTGGTTTCGAGTATCAGATTCCGCGAATTTTGATGGTTTCTCAAACGTTCCTTAACTTCAAACTCCCATATCTCGCGAACGGATTGACGAACTCAAGAAATTCCTGTTGCATCTGAAAGTAGAAACTCGCCCGATTACAATGGTATGTGTGCTTTTCCCCTAGGCCATTCCAGTTATTCGTTTCGAGTATCAGAGTTGCGAAAATTTTGATGGTTTCTCAACCATTCCTTAACTTCAAACTCCCATATCTCGCGAACGGATTGACGAACTCGAGAAATTCCTCTTGCATCTGAAAGTAGAAGCTCGCCCAAGTACAACGGTATGCGTATTTTCGCCCTAGACCATAGTAGTTATTGGTTTCGGGTATCAGACTTGTGAAAATTTTGATGGTTTCTCGACCATTCCTTAACTTCAAACTCCCATATCTCGCGAACGGATTGACGAACTCGAGAAATTCCGGTTGCATCTGAAAGTAGAAACTCGCCCGATTACAACGGTGTGTGTATTTTTGCCCTAGGCCATTGCAGTTATTCGTTTCGAGTAAGAGACTTGCAAAATTTTTATGGTTTCTCAACCATTCCTTAACTTCAAACTCGCATATCTCGCGAACGGATTGACAAACTCGAGTAATTCCTGTTGAATCTGAAAGCAGAAACTCGCCCGATTACAACGGTATGTGTATTTTTGCCCTAGGCCATTGCAGTTATTCGTTTCGAGTAAGAGACTTGCAAAATTTTTATGGTTTCTCAACCATTCCTTAATTTCAAACACGCATATCTCGCGAACAGATTGAGGAACTCGTGAAATTGCTGTTTCATCTGAAAGCAGAAACTCGCCCGATTACCACGGTATGTGTATTTTTGCCCTAGACCATAGTAGTTAATGGTTCCGAGTATCAGATTCCGCATATTTTGATGGTTTCTCAACCATTCCTTAAATTCAAACTCCCATATCTCGCGAGCGGATGGACGAACTCGAGAAATTCCGGTTGCATCTGAATGTAGAAACTCGCCCGATTACAACGGTATGTGTATTTTTGCCCTAGGCCATTGCAGTTATTCGTTTCGAGTAAGAGACTTGCAAAATTTTTATGGTTTCTCAACCATTCCTTAATTTCAAGCTCGCATATCTCGCGAACGGATTGAGGAACTCGTGAAATTGCTGTTTCATCTGAAAGCAGAAACTCGCCCGATTACCACGGTATGTGTATTTTTGCCCTAGACCATAGTAGTTAATGGTTCCGAGTATCAGATTCCGCATATTTTGATGGTTTCTCAACCATTCCTTAAATTCAAACTCCCATATCTCGCGAGCGGATTGACGAACTCGAGAAATTCCTGTTGCATCTGAAAGTAGAAGCTCGCCCGATTACAACGGTATGTGAATTTTTCCCCTAGGCCATTGTAGTTATTGGTTTCGAGTATCAGACTTGCGAAAATTTTGATGGTTTCTCAACCATTCCTCAATTTCAAACTCGCATATCTCGCGAACGATTGACGAACTCGAAAAATTCCTGTTGCACCTGAAAGCAGAAACTCGCCCGATTACAACGGTGTGTGTATTTTTGCACTAGACCATAGTAGTTATTGATTTCGAGTATCAGATTCCGAAAATTTTGATGGTTTCTCAACCATTCCTTAACTTCAAACTCTCATATCTCGCGAACGGATTGACGAACTCGACTAATTCCTGTTGAAACTGAAAGCAGAAACTCGCCCAATTACAACGGTATGTGTATTTTTGCCCTAGACCATAGTAGTTATTGGTTTCGAGTATCAGATTCCGCGAATTTTGATGGTTTCTCAAACGTTCCTTAACTTCAAACTCCCATATCTCGCGAACGGATTGACGAACTCAAGAAATTCCTGTTGCGTTTGAAAGTATAAACTCTCCCGATTTCAATGGTGTGTGTACTTTTCCCCTAGGTCATTGTAGTTATTGGTTTCGAGTATCAGATTCCGAAAATTTTGACGGTTTCTCAACCATTCCTTAACTTCAAACTCCCATATCTCGCGAACGGATTGACGAACTCGAGTAATTCCTGTTGAATCTGAAAGCAGAAACTCGCCCAATTACAACGGTATGTGTATTTTTGCCCTAGACCATAGTAGTTATTGGTTTCGAGTATCAGATTCCGCGAATTTTGATGGTTTCTCAAACGTTCCTTAACTTCAAACTCCCATATCTCGCGAACGGATTGACGAACTCAAGAAATTCCTGTTGCATTTGAGAGTATAAACTCTCCCGATTACAATGGGGTGTGTACTTTTCCCCTAGGTCATTGTAGTTATTGGTTTCGAGTATCAGATTCCGAAAATTTTAATGGTTCCTCAACCACTCCTCAACTTCAAACTCCCATATCTCGCGAACGGATTGACGAACTCGAGAAATTCCTCTTGCATCTGAAAGTAGAAGCTCGCCCAATTACAACGGTATGCGTATTTTCGCCCTAGACCATAGTAGTTATTGGTTTCGGGTATCAGACTTGTGAAAATTTTGATGGTTTCTCGTCCATTCCTTAACTTCAAACTTCCATATCTCGCGAACGGATTGACGAACTCGAGAAACTCCTGTTGCATCTGAAAGTAGAAACTCGCCCGATTACAATGGTGTGTGTGCTTTTCCCCTAGGCAATTCCAGTTATTCGTTTCGAGTATCAGAGTTGCGAAAATTTTGATGGTTTCTCAACCATTCCTTAACTTCAAACTCCCATATCTCGCGAACGGATTGACGAACTCGAGAAATTCCTATTGCATCTGAAGGCAGAAACTCGCCCGATTACAATGGTGTGTGTACTTTTCCCCTAGGCAATTCCAGTTATTGGTTTCGAGTATCAGACTTGCGAAAATTTTAATGGACTCTCAACCATTCCTTAAATTCAAACTCCCATATCTCGCGAACCGATTGACGAACTCGAGGAATTCCTGTTGCATCTGAAAGTAGAAACTCGCCCCATTACAACGGTATGTGTACTTTTCCCCTAGGCCATTCCAGTTATTGGTTTCGAGTATCAGATTTGCGAAAATTTTGATGGTTTGTCAACCATTCCTTAACTTCATACTCCCATATCTCGCGAACGGATTGACGAACTCGAGAAATTCCTGTTGCATCTGAAAGTAGAAACTTGCCCGATTACAACGGTGTGTGTACTTTTCCCCAAGGCCATTCCAGCTATTGGTTTCGAGTATCAGATTCCGCAAATTTTGATGGTTTCTCAACCATTCCTTAACTTCAAACTCCCATATCTCGTGAACGGATTGATGAAATCAAGAAATTCCTGTTGCATCTGAAAGTAGAAACTCGACCCATTACAACGGTATGTGTACTTTTCCCCTAGGCCATTGTAGTTATCGGTTTCGTGTATCAGACTTGCGAAATTTTTGATTGTTTCTCAACCATTCCCTAACTTCAAACTCCCATATCTCGCGAACGGATTGACGAACTCGAGAAATTCCTATTGCATCTGAAGGCAGAAACTCGCCCGATTACAATGGTGTGTGTACTTTTCCCCTAGGCAATTCCAGTTATTGGTTTCGAGTATCAGACTTGCGAAAATTTTAATGGACTCTCAACCATTCCTTAAATTCAAACTCCCATATCTCGCGAACGAATTGACGAACTCGAGAAATTCCTCTTGCATCTGAAAGTAGAAGCTCGCCCAAGTACAACGGTATGCGTATTTCCGCCCTAGACCATAGTAGTTATTGGTTTCGGGTATCAGACTTGTGAAAATTTTGATGGTTTCTCGTCCATTCCTTAACTTCAAACTTCCATATCTCGCGAACGGATTGACGAACTCGAGAAACTCCTGTTGCATCTTAAAGTAGAAACTCGCCCGATTACAATGGTGTGTGTGCTTTTCCCCTAGGCCATTCCAGTTATTCGTTTCGAGTATCAGAGTTGCGAAAATTTTGATGGTTTCTCAACCATTCCTTAACTTCAAACTCCCATATCTCGCGAACGGATTGACGAACTCGAGAAATTCCTATTGCATCTGAAGGCAGAAACCCGCCCGATTACAATGGTGTGTGTACTTTTCCCCCAGGCCATTCCAGTTGTTGGTTTCGAGTATCAGATTTGCGAAAATTTTGATGGTTTCTCAACCATTCCTTAACTTCATACTCCCATATCTCGCGAACGGATTGACGAACTCGAGAAATTCCTGTTGCATCTGAAAGTAGAAACTTGCCCGATTACAACGGTGTGTGTACTTTTCCCCAAGGCCATTCCAGTTATTGGTTTCGAGTATCAGATTCCGCAAATTTTGATGGTTTCTCAACCATTCCTTAACTTCAAACTCCCATATCTCGCGAACCGATTGACGAACTCGAGAAATTCCTATTGCATCTGAAAGTAGAAACTCGCCCCATTACAACGATATGTGTACTTTCCCCCTAGGCCATAGTAGTTAATGGTTCCGAGTGTCAGATTCCGAAAATTTTGATGCTTTCTCAACCATTCCTTAACTTCAAACTCCCATATCTCGCGAACGGATTGACGGACTCAAGAAATTCCTGTTGCATCTGAAAGTAGAAACTCGCCCGATTACAATGGTGTGTGTGCTTTTCCCCTAGGCCATTCCAGTTATTCGTTTCGATTAAGAGACTTGCAAAATTTTTATGGTTTCTCAACCATTCCTTAACTTCAAACTCCCATATCTCCCGAACGGATTGAGAAAATCGAGAAATTCCTGTTGCATCTGAAAGTAGAAACTCGCCCGATTACAACGGTATGTGTACTTTCCCCCTAGGCCATAGTAGTTAATGGTTCCGAGTGTCAGATTCCGAAAATTTTGATGCTTTCTCAACCATTCCTTAACTTCAAACTCCCATATCTCGCGAACGGATTGACAGACTCAAGAAATTCCTGTTGCATCTGAAAGTAGAAACTCGCCCGATTACAATGGAGTGTGTACTTTTCCCCTAGGCCATTCCAGTTATTCGTTTCTAGCATCAGACTTGCGAAAATTTTGATGGCTTCTCAACCATTCCTTAATTTCAAACTCGCATATCTCGCGAATGGATTGACGAACTCGAGAAATTCCTATTGCATCTGAAAGCAGAAACTCGCCCGACTGCAACGGTATGTGTATTTTTGTCCCAGACCACAGTAGTTATTTGTTTCGAGTATCAGATTCCGAAAATTTTGATGGTTTCTCAACCATTCCTTAACTTCAACTCCCATATCTCGCGAACGGATTGACGACCTCGAGAAATTCCTGTTGCATCTGATGGCAGAAACTCGCCCGATTACAATGGGGTGTGTACTCTTCCCCTAGGCCATTGCAGTTATCGGTTTCGTGTATCAGACCTACGAAATTTTTTGTTGTTCCTCAACCATTCCCTAACTTCAAACTCCCATATCTCGCGAACGGATTGACGAACTCGAGAAATTCCTATTGCATCTGAAGGCAGAAACTCGCCCGATTACAATGGTGTGTGTACTTTTTACCTAGGCCATGCCAGTTATTGGTTTCGAGTATCAGACTTGCGAAAATTTTGATGGTTTCTCAACCATTCCTTAACTTCAAACTCCCATATCTCGCGAAGGGATTGACGAACTCGAGAAACTCCTGTTGCATCTGAAAGTAGAAACTCGCCCGATTACAATGGTGTGTGTGCTTTTCCCCTAGGCCATTCCAGTTATTCGTTTCGATTAAGAGACTTGCAAAATTTTTATGGTTTCTCAACCATTCCTTAACTTCAAACTCCCATATCTCCCGAACGGATTGAGAAAATCGAGAAATTCCTGTTGCATCTGAAAGTAGAAACTCGCCCGATTACAACGGTATGTGTATTTTTGCCCTAGAACATAGTAGTTAATGGTTCCGAGTATCAGATTCCGCATATTTTGATGGTTTCTCAACAATTCCTTAACTTCAAACTCCCATATCTCGCGAACGGATTGGCGAACTCGAGAAATTCCTGTTGCATCTGAAAGTAGAAGCTCGCCCGATTACAACGGTATGTGAATTTTTCCCCGAGGCCATTGTAGTTAATGGTTCCGAGTATCAGATTTCGAAAATTTTGATGCTTTCTCAACCATTCCTTAACTTCAAACTCCCATATCTCGCGAACGGATTGACGAACTCGAGAAACTCCTGTTGCGTCTGAAAGTAGAAACACGCCCGATTACAATGGAGTGTGTACTTTTCCCCTAGGCCATTCCAGTTATTCGTTTCTAGCATCAGACTTGCGAAAATTTTGATGGCTTCTCAACCATTCCTTAATTTCAAACTCGCATATCTCGCGAATGGATTGACGAACTCGAGAAGTTCCTGTTGCATCTGAAAGCAGAAACTCGCCCGATTACCACGGTATGTGTATTTTTGCCCTAGACCATAGTAGTTAATGGTTCCGAGTGTCAGATTCCGAATATTTTGATGCTTTCTCAACCATTCCTTAACTTCAAACTCCCATATCTCGCGAACGGATTGACGGACTCGAGAAATTCCTGTTGCATCTGAAAGTAGAAACTTTCCCGATTACAATGGTGTGTGTACTTTTCCCCTAGGCCATTCCAGTTATTCGTTTCGAGTAAGAGACTTGCAAAATTTTTATTGTTTCTCAACCATTCCTTAATTTCAAACTCGCATATCTCGCGAACGGATTGACGAACTCGTGAAATTGCTGTTGCATCTGAAAGTAGAAACTAGCCCGATTACAACGGTATGTGAATTTTTCCCCTAGGCCATTCCAGTTATTGGTTTCGAGTATCAGACTTGCGAAAATTTTAATGGACTCTCAACCATTCCTTAAATTCAAACTCCCATATCTCGCGAACCGATTGTCGAACTCGAGAAATTCCTGATGCATCTGAAAGTAGCAACTCGCCCGATTACAACGGTATGTGTATTTTTCTCTAGACCATAGTAGTTATTGGTTTCGAGTATCAGACTTGCGAAAATTTTGATGGTTTCTCAACCATTCCTTAACTTCAAACTCCCATATCTCGCGAACGGATTGACGAACTCGAGAAATTCCTGTTCCATCTGATAGTAGAAACTTGCCCGATTACAACGGTGTGTGTACTTTTCCCCAAGGCCATTCCAGTTATTGGTTTCGAGTATCAGACTTGCGAAAATTTTGATGGTTTCTCAACCATTCCTTAATTTCAAACTCGCATATCTCGCGAACGGATTGACGAATTTCGAGAAATTCCTATTGCATCTGAAGGCAGAAACTCGCCCGGTTACAATGGTGTGTGTACTTTTCCCCTAGGCAATTCCAGTAATTGGTTTCGAGTATCAGACTTGCGAAAATTTTAATGGACTCTCAACCATTCCTTAATTTCAAACTCCCATATCTCGCGAACCGATTGACGAACTCGAGGAATTCGTGTTGCGTCTGAAAGTAGAAACTCGCCCCATTACAACGGTATGTGTACTTCTCCCCTAGGCCATTCCAATTATTGGTTTCGAGTATCAGATTTGCGAAAATTTTGATGGTTTCTCAACCATTCCTTAACTTCAAACTCCCATATCTCGCGAACAGATTGACGAACTCGAGAAATTCCTATTGCATCTGAAGGCAGAAACTCGCCCGATTACAATGGAGTGTGTACTTTCCCCCTAGGCCATTCCAGTTATTCGTTTCTAGCATCAGACTTGCGAAAATTTTGATGGCTTCTCAACCATTCCTTAATTTCAAACTCGCATATCTCGCGAATGGATTGACGAACTCGAGAAGTTCCTGTTGCATCTGAAAGCAGAAACTCGCCCGATTACAACGGTATGTGTATTTTTGCCCTAGACCATAGTAGTTAATGGTTCCGAGTATCAGATTCCGAAAATTTTGATGCTTTCTCAACCATTCCTTAACTGCAAACTCCCATATCTAGCGAACGGATTGACGAACTCGAGAAATTCCTGTTGCATCTGAAAGTAGAAACTTTCCCGATTACAATGGTGTGTGTACTTTTCCCCTAGGCCAATCCAGTTATTGTTTTCGAGTATCAGAATTGCGAAAATTTTGATGGTTTCTCAACCATTCCTTAATTTCAAACTCGCATATCTCGCGAACGGATTGACGAACTCGTGAAATTCCTGTTGCACCTGAAAGCAGAAGCTCGCCCGATTACAACGGTATGTGAATTTTTCCCCTAGGCCATTCCAGTTATTCGTTTCGAGTAAGAGACTTGCAAAATTTTTATGGTTTCTCAACCATTCCTTAATTTCAAACTCGCATATCTCGCGAACGGATTGACGAACTCGTGAAATTGCTGTTGCATCTGAAAGCAGAAACTCGCCCGATTACAACAGTATGTGAATTTTTCCCCTAGGCCATTGTAGTTATTGGTTTCGAGTATCAGACTTGCAAAAATTTTGATGGTTTCTCAACAATTCCTCAATTTCAAACTCGCATATCTCGCGAACGGATTGACGAACTCGAGAAATTCGTGTTGCATCTGAAAGCAGAAGCTCGCCCGATTACCACGGTATGTGTATTTTTGCCCTAGACCATAGTAGTTAATGGTTCCGAGTATCAGATTCCGCATATTTTGATGGTTTCTCATGCATTCCTTAACTTCAAACTCCCATATCTCGCGAGCGGATTGACGAACTCGAGAAATTCCGGTTGCATCTGAAAGTTGAAACTCGCCCGATTACAACGGTGTGTTTACTTTTCCCCAAGGCCATTCCAGTTATTGGTTTCGAGTATCAGACTTGCGAAAATTTTGATCGTTCCTCAAACATTCCTTAACTTCAAACTCCCATATCTCGCGAACGGATTGACGAACTCGAGAAATTCCTGTTGCATCTGAAAGCAGAAACTCGCCCGACTACAACGGTATGTGTATTTTTCCCCTAGGCCATAGTAGTTACTGATTTCGAGTATCAGACTCGCGAAAATTTTTATGGTTTCTCATCCATTCCTTAACTTCAAATTCCCATATCTCGCGAACGGATTGACGAACTCGAGAAATTCCTGTTGCATCTGAAAGTAGAAACTCGCCCGATTGCAACGGTATGTGTACATATCCCCTAGGCCATTCCAGTTATTGGTTTCGAGTATCAGACTTGCGAAAATTTTGATGGTTTCTCAACCATTCCTTAACTTCAAACTCACATATCTCGCGAACGGATTGAGGAAATCGAGAAATTCCTGTTGCATCTGAAAGTAGAAACTCGCCCGATTACAACGGTATCTGTACATATCCCCTAGGCCATTCCAGTTATTGGTTTCGAGTATCAGACTTGCGAAAATTTTGATGGTTTCTCAAACATTCCTTAACTTCAAACTCCCATATCTCGCGAACCGATTGACGAACTCGAGAAATTCCTATTGCATCTGAAGGCAGAAACTCGCCCGATTACAATGGTGTGTGTACTTTTCCCCTATGCCATTCCAGTTATTGATTTCGAGTATCAGATTCCGCAAATTTTGATGGATAATCAACCATTCCTTAACTTCAAACTCCCATATCTCGCGAGCGGATTGACGAACTCGAGAAATTCCGGTTGCTTCTGAAAGTAGAAACTCGCCCGATTACAATGGTGTGTGTACTTTTCCCCTATGCCATTCCAGTTATTGGTTTCGAGTATCAGATTTGCGAAAATTTTGATGGTCTCTCAACCATTCCTTAATTTCAAACTCCCGTATCTCGCGAACGGATTGACGAACTCGAGAAATTCCTGTTGCATCTGAAAGTAGAAACTCGCGCGATTACAACGGTATGTGTACATATCCCCTAGGCCATTCCAGTTATTGGTTTTGAGTATCAGACTTGCGAAAATTTTGATGGTTTCTCAACCATTCCTTAACTTCAAACTCCCATATCTAGCGAACCGATTGACGAACTCGAGAAATTCCTATTGCATCTGAAGGCAGAAACTCGCCCGATTACAATGGTGTGTGTACTTTTCCCCTATGCCTTTCCAGTTATTGGTTTCGAGTATCAGATTCCGCAAATTTTGATGGATAATCAACCATTCCTTAACTTCAAACTCCCATATCTCGCGAGCGGATTGACGAACTCGAGAAATTCCGGTTGCTTCTGAAAGTAGAAACTCGCCCGATTACAATGGTGTGTGTACTTTTCCCCTATGCCATTCCAGTTATTGGTTTCGAGTATCAGATTTGCGAAAATTTTGATGGTTTCTCAACCATTCCTTAATTTCAAACTCCCGTATCTCGCGAACGGATTGACGAACTCGAGAAATTCCTGTTGCATCTGAAAGTAGAAACTCGCCCGATTACAACGGTATGTGTATTTTTCCCCTTGGCCATTGTAGTTATTGGTTTCGAGAATCAGACTTGCGAAAATTTTGATGGCTTCTCAACCATTCCTTAATTTCAAACTCGCATATCTGGCGAAAGGATTGATGAACTCGAGAAATTCCTGTTGCATCTGAAAGCAGAAACTCGCCCAATTACAACGGTATGTGTATTTTTGCCCTGGACCATAGTAGTTAATGGTTCCGGGTATCAGATTCCGAAATCTTTGATCGTTTCTCAACCATTCCTTAACTTAAAACTCCCATATCTAGCGAACGGACTGACGATCTCGAGAAGTTCCTGTTGCATCTGAAAGCAGAAACTCGCCCGATTACAACGGTATGTGTATTTTTGCCCTGGACCATAGTAGTTAATGGTTCCGAGTATCAGATTCCGAAAATTTTGATGCTTTCTCCACCATTCCTTAACTTCAAACTCCCATATCTCGCGAACGGATTGACGATCTCGAGAAGTTCCTGTTGCATATGAAAGCAGAAACTCGCCCGATTACAACAGTATTTGTATTTTTCCCCTAGGCCATTCCAGTTATTGGTTTCGAGTATCAGATTTGCGAAAATTTTGATGGTTTCTCCACCATTCCTTAATTTCAAACTCCCGTATCTCGCGAACGGATTGACGAACTCGAGAAATTCCTGTTGCATCTGAAAGCAGAAACTCGCCCGACTACAACTGTATGTGTATTTTTGCCCTAGGCCATAGTAGTTACTGATTTCGAGTATCAGACTCGCGAATATTTTTATGGTTTCTTATCCATTCCTAAACTTCAAATTCCCATATCTCGCGAACGGATTGAGGAAATCGAGCAATTCCTGTTGCATCTGAAAGTAGAAACTCGCCCGATTACAACGGTGTGTGTACTTTTCCCCAAGGCCATTCCAGGTATTGGTTTCGAGTATCAGACTTGCGAAAATTTTTATGGTTTCTCAACCATTCCTTAACTTCAAACTCCCATATCTCGCGAACGGATTGACGAACTCGAGAAATTCCTATTGCATCTGAAGGCACAAATTCGCCCGATTACAATGGTGTGTGTACCTTTCCCCTAGGCAATTCCAGTTATTGGTTTCGAGTATCAGACTTGCGAAAATTTTAATGGACTCTCAACCATTCCTTAAATTCAAACTCCCATATCTCGCGAACCGATTGACGAACTCGAGGAATTCCTGTTGCATCTGAAAGTAGAAACTCGCCCCATTACAACGGTATGTGTACTTTTCCCCTAGGCCATTCCAGTTATTGGTTTCGAGTATCAGATTTGCGAAAATTTTGATGGTTTGTCAACCATTCCTTATCTTCATACTCCCATATCTCGCGAACGGATTGACGAACTCGAGAAACTCCTGTTGCGTCTGAAAGTAGAAACACGCCCGATTACAATGGAGTGTGTACTTTTCCCCTAGGCCATTCCAGTTATTCGTTTCTAGCATCAGACTTGCGAAAATTTTGATGGCTTCTCAACCATTCCTTAATTTCAAACTCGCATATCTCGCGAATGGATTGACGAACTCGAGAAGTTCCTGTTGCATCTGAAAGCAGAAACTCGCCCGATTACCACGGTATGTGTATTTTTGCCCTAGACCATAGTAGTTAATGGTTCCGAGTGTCAGATTCCGAATATTTTGATGCTTTCTCAACCATTCCTTAATTTCAAACTCCCATATCTCGCGAACGGATTGACGGACTCGAGAAATTCCTGTTGCATCTGAAAGTAGAAACTTTCCCGATTACAATGGTGTGTGTACTTTTCCCCTAGGCCATTCCAGTTATTCGTTTCGAGTAAGAGACTTGCAAAATTTTTATTGTTTCTCAACCATTCCTTAATTTCAAACTCGCATATCTCGCGAACGGATTGACGAACTCGTGAAATTGCTGTTGCATCTGAAAGTAGAAACTAGCCCGATTACAACGGTATGTGAGTTTTTCCCCTAGGCCATTGTAGTTATTGGTTTCGTGTATCAGACTTGCAAAAATTTTGATGGTTTCTCAACAATTCCTCAATTTCAAACTCGCATATCTCGCGAACGGATTGACGAACTCGAGAAATTCCTGTTGCATCTGAAAGCAGAAGCTCGCCCGATTACCACGGTATGTGAATTTTTGCCCTAGACCATAGTAGTTAATGGTTCCGAGTATCAGATTCCGCATATTTTGATGGTTTCTCATCCATTCCTTAACTTCAAACTCCCATATCTCGCGAGCGGATTGACGAACTCGAGAAATTCTGGTTGCATCTGAAAGTAGAAACTCGCCCGATTACAACGGTGTGTGTACTTTTCCCCAAGGCCATTCCAGTTATTGGTTTCGAGTATCAGACTTGCGAAAATTTTGATGGTTTCTCAACCATTCCTTATTTTCAAACTCCCATATCTCGCGAACCGATTGTCGAACTCGAGAAATTCCTGTTGCATCTGAAAGTAGCAACTCGCCCGATTACAACGGTATGTGTATTTTTCTCTAGACCATAGTAGTTATTGGTTTCGAGTATCAGACTTGCGAAAATTTTGATGGTTTCTCAACCATTCCTTAACTTCAAACTCCCATATCTCGCGAACGGATTGACGAACTCGAGAAATTCCTGTTGCATCTGAAAGTAGAAACTTGCCCGATTACAACGGTGTGTGTACTTTTCCCCAAGGCCATTCCAGTTACTGGTTTCGAGTATCAGACTTGCGAAAATTTTGATGGTTTCTCAACCATTCCTTATTTTCAAACTCGCATATCTCGCGAACGGATTGACGAACTCGAGAAATTCCTATTGCATCTGAAGGCAGAAACTCGCCCGATTACAATGGTGTGTGTACTTTTCCCCTAGGCCATTCCAGTTATTGGTTTCGAGTATCAGACTTGCGACAATTTTGATGGTTTCTCAACCATTCCTTCACTTCAAACTCCCATATCTCGCGAACGGATTGACGAACTCGAGAAATTCCTATTGCATCTGAAGGCAGAAACTCGCCCGATTACAATGGTGTGTATACTTTTCCCCTAGGCAATTCCAGTTATTGGTTTCGAGTATCAGACTTGCGAAAATTTTAATGGACTCTCAACCATTCCTTAAATTCAAACTCCCATATCTCGTGAACCGATTGACGAACTCGAGGAATTCGTGTTGCATCTGAAAGTAGAAACTCGCCCCATTACAACGGTATGTGTACTTTTCCCCTAGGCCATTCCAATTATTGGTTTCGAGTATCAGATTTGCGAAAATTTTGATGGTTTCTCAACCATTCCTTAACTTCAAACTCCCATATCTCGCGAACAGATTGACGAACTCGAGAAATTCCTATTGCATCTGAAGGCAGAAACTCGCCCGATTACAATGGAGTGTGTACTTTTCCCCTAGGCCATTCCAGTTATTCGTTTCTAGCATCAGACTTGCGAAAATTTTGATGGCTTCTCAACCATTCCTTAATTTCAAACTCGCATATCTCGCGAATGGATTGACGAACTCGAGAAGTTCCTGTTGCATCTGAAAGCAGAAACTCGCCCGATTACAACGGTATGTGTATTTTTGCCCTAGACCATAGTAGTTAATGGTTCCGAGTATCAGATTCCGAAAATTTTGATGCTTTCTCAACCATTCCTTAACTGCAAACTCCCATATCTAGCGAACGGATTGACGAACTCGAGAAATTCCTGTTGCATCTGAAAGTAGAAACTTTCCCGATTACAATGGTGTGTGTACTTTTCCCCTAGGCCAATCCAGTTATTGGTTTCGAGTATCAGAATTGCGAAAATTTTGATGGTTTCTCAACCATTCCTTAATTTCAAACTCGCATATCTCGCGAACGGATTGACGAACTCGTGAAATTCCTGTTGCACCTGAAAGCAGAAGCTCGCCCGATTACAACGGTATGTGAATTTTTCCCCTAGGCCATTCCAGTTATTCGTTTCGAGTAAGAGACTTGCAAAATTTTTATGGTTTCTCAACCATTCCTTAATTTCAAACTCGCATATCTCGCGAACGGATTGACGAACTCGTGAAATTGCTGTTGCATCTGAAAGCAGAAACTCGCCCGATTACAACGGTATGTGAATTTTTCCCCTAGGCCATTGTAGTTATTGGTTTCGAGTATCAGGCTTGCAAAAATTTTGATGGTTTCTCAACAATTCCTCAATTTCAAACTCGCATATCTCGCGAACGGATTGACGAACTCGAGAAATTCGTGTTGCATCTGAAAGCAGAAGCTCGCCCGATTACCACGGTATGTGTATTTTTGCCCTAGACCATAGTAGTTAATGGTTCCGAGTATCAGATTCCGCATATTTTGATGGTTTCTCATCCATTCCTTAACTTCAAACTCCCATATCTCGCGAACAGATTGACGAACTCGAGAAATTCCTATTGCATCTGAAGGCAGAAACTCGCCCGATTACAATGGAGTGTGTACTTTTCCCCTAGGCCATTCCAGTTATTCGTTTCTAGCATCAGACTTGCGAAAATTTTGATGGCTTCTCAACCATTCCTTAATTTCAAACTCGCATATCTCGCGAATGGATTGACGAACTCGAGAAGTTCCTGTTGCATCTGAAAGCAGAAACTCGCCCGATTACAACGGTATGTGTATTTTTGCCCTAGACCATAGTAGTTAATGGTTCCGAGTATCAGATTCGGAAAATTTTGATGCTTTCTCAACCATTCCTTAACTGCAAACTCCCATATCTAGCGAACGGATTGACGAACTCGAGAAATTCCAGTTGCATCTGAAAGTAGAAACTTTCCCGATTACAATGGTGTGTGTACTTTTCCCCTAGGCCAATCCAGTTATTGGTTTCGAGTATCAGAATTGCGAAAATTTTGATGGTTTCTCAACCATTCCTTAATTTCAAACTCGCATATCTCGCGAACGGATTGACGAACTCGTGAAATTCCTGTTGCACCTGAAAGCAGAAGCTCGCCCGATTACAACGGTATGTGAATTTTTCCCCTAGGCCATTCCAGTTATTCGTTTCGAGTAAGAGACTTGCAAAATTTTTATGGTTTCTCAACCATTCCTTAATTTCAAACTCGCATATCTCGCGAACGGATTGACGAACTCGTGAAATTGCTGTTGCATCTGAAAGCAGAAACTCGCCCGATTACAACGGTATGTGAATTTTTCCCCTAGGGCATTGTAGTTATTGGTTTCGAGTATCAGACTTGCAAAAATTTTGATGGTTTCTCAACAATTCCTCAATTTCAAACTCGCATATCTCGCGAACGGATTGACGAACTCGAGAAATTCGTGTTGCATCTGAAAGCAGAAGCTCGCCCGATTACCACGGTATGTGTATTTTTGCCCTAGACCATAGTAGTTAATGGTTCCGAGTATCAGATTCCGCATATTTTGATGGTTTCTCATCCATTCCTTAACTTCAAACTCCCATATCTCGCGAGCGGATTGACGAACTCGAGAAATTCCGGTTGCATCTGAAAGTTGAAACTCGCCCGATTACAACGGTGTGTTTACTTTTCCCCAAGGCCATTCCAGTTATTAGTTTCGAGTATCAGACTTGCGAAAATTTTGATCGTTCCTCAAACATTCCTTAACTTCAAACTCCCATATCTCGCGAACGGATTGACGAACTCGAGAAATTCCTGTTGCATCTGAAAGCAGAAACTCGCCCGACTACAACGGTATGTGTACTTTTACCCTAGGCCATAGTAGTTACTGATTTCGAGTATCAGACTCGCGAAAATTTTTATGGTTTCTCATCCATTCCTTAACTTCAAATTCCCATATCTCGCGAACGGATTGACGAACTCGAGAAATTCCTGTTGCATCTGAAAGTAGAAACTTTCCCGATTACAATGGTGTGTGTACTTTTCCCCTAGGCCAATCCAGTTATTGGTTTCGAGTATCAGACTTGCGAAAATTTTGATGGATTCTCAACCATTCCTTAACTTCAAACTCCCATATCTCGCGAGCGGATTGACGAACTCGAGAAATTCCTGTTGCATCTGAAAGTAGAAACTCGCCCGATTACAACGGTATGTGCACATATCCCCTAGGCCATTCCAGTTATTGGTTTCGAGTATCAGACTTGCGAAAATTTTGATGGTTTCTCAACCATTCCTTAACTTCAAACTCCCATATCTCGCGAACCGATTGACGAACTCGAGAAATTCCTATTGCATCTGAAGGCAGAAACTCGCCCGATTACAATGGTGTGTGTACTTTTCCCCTAGGCCATTCCAGTTATTGGTTTCGAGTATCAGACTTGCGACAATTTTGATGGTTTCTCAACCATTCCTTCACTTCAAACTCCCATATCTCGCGAACGGATTGACGAACTCGAGAAATTCCTATTGCATCTGAAGGCAGAAACTCGCCCGATTACAATGGTGTGTATACTTTTCCCCTAGGCAATTCCAGTTATTGGTTTCGAGTATCAGACTTGCGAAAATTTTAATGGACTCTCAACCATTCCTTAAATTCAAACTCCCATATCTCGTGAACCGATTGACGAACTCGAGGAATTCGTGTTGCATCTGAAAGTAGAAACTCGCCCCATTACAACGGTATGTGTACTTTTCCCCTAGGCCATTCCAATTATTGGTTTCGAGTATCAGATTTGCGAAAATTTTGATGGTTTCTCAACCATTCCTTAACTTCAAACTCCCATATCTCGCGAACAGATTGACGAACTCGAGAAATTCCTATTGCATCTGAAGGCAGAAACTCGCCCGATTACAATGGAGTGTGTACTTTTCCCCTAGGCCATTCCAGTTATTCGTTTCTAGCATCAGACTTGCGAAAATTTTGATGGCTTCTCAACCATTCCTTAATTTCAAACTCGCATATCTCGCGAATGGATTGACGAACTCGAGAAGTTCCTGTTGCATCTGAAAGCAGAAACTCGCCCGATTACAACGGTATGTGTATTTTTGCCCTAGACCATAGTAGTTAATGGTTCCGAGTATCAGATTCCGAAAATTTTGATGCTTTCTCAACCATTCCTTAACTGCAAACTCCCATATCTAGCGAACGGATTGACGAACTCGAGAAATTCCTGTTGCATCTGAAAGTAGAAACTTTCCCGATTACAATGGTGTGTGTACTTTTCCCCTAGGCCAATCCAGTTATTGGTTTCGAGTATCAGAATTGCGAAAATTTTGATGGTTTCTCAACCATTCCTTAATTTCAAACTCGCATATCTCGCGAACGGATTGACGAACTCGTGAAATTCCTGTTGCACCTGAAAGCAGAAGCTCGCCCGATTACAACGGTATGTGAATTTTTCCCCTAGGCCATTCCAGTTATTCGTTTCGAGTAAGAGACTTGCAAAATTTTTATGGTTTCTCAACCATTCCTTAATTTCAAACTCGCATATCTCGCGAACGGATTGACGAACTCGTGAAATTGCTGTTGCATCTGAAAGCAGAAACTCGCCCGATTACAACGGTATGTGAATTTTTCCCCTAGGCCATTGTAGTTATTGGTTTCGAGTATCAGGCTTGCAAAAATTTTGATGGTTTCTCAACAATTCCTCAATTTCAAACTCGCATATCTCGCGAACGGATTGACGAACTCGAGAAATTCGTGTTGCATCTGAAAGCAGAAGCTCGCCCGATTACCACGGTATGTGTATTTTTGCCCTAGACCATAGTAATTAATGGTTCCGAGTATCAGATTCCGCATATTTTGATGGTTTCTCATCCATTCCTTAACTTCAAACTCCCATATCTCGCGAACAGATTGACGAACTCGAGAAATTCCTATTGCATCTGAAGGCAGAAACTCGCCCGATTACAATGGAGTGTGTACTTTTCCCCTAGGCCATTCCAGTTATTCGTTTCTAGCATCAGACTTGCGAAAATTTTGATGGCTTCTCAACCATTCCTTAATTTCAAACTCGCATATCTCGCGAATGGATTGACGAACTCGAGAAGTTCCTGTTGCATCTGAAAGCAGAAACTCGCCCGATTACAACGGTATGTGTATTTTTGCCCTAGACCATAGTAGTTAATGGTTCCGAGTATCAGATTCGGAAAATTTTGATGCTTTCTCAACCATTCCTTAACTGCAAACTCCCATATCTAGCGAACGGATTGACGAACTCGAGAAATTCCAGTTGCATCTGAAAGTAGAAACTTTCCCGATTACAATGGTGTGTGTACTTTTCCCCTAGGCCAATCCAGTTATTGGTTTCGAGTATCAGAATTGCGAAAATTTTGATGGTTTCTCAACCATTCCTTAATTTCAAACTCGCATATCTCGCGAACGGATTGACGAACTCGTGAAATTCCTGTTGCACCTGAAAGCAGAAGCTCGCCCGATTACAACGGTATGTGAATTTTTCCCCTAGGCCATTCCAGTTATTCGTTTCGAGTAAGAGACTTGCAAAATTTTTATGGTTTCTCAACCATTCCTTAATTTCAAACTCGCATATCTCGCGAACGGATTGACGAACTCGTGAAATTGCTGTTGCATCTGAAAGCAGAAACTCGCCCGATTACAACGGTATGTGAATTTTTCCCCTAGGCCATTGTAGTTATTGGTTTCGAGTATCAGACTTGCAAAAATTTTGATGGTTTCTCAACAATTCCTCAATTTCAAACTCGCATATCTCGCGAACGGATTGACGAACTCGAGAAATTCGTGTTGCATCTGAAAGCAGAAGCTCGCCCGATTACCACGGTATGTGTATTTTTGCCCTAGACCATAGTAGTTAATGGTTCCGAGTATCAGATTCCGCATATTTTGATGGTTTCTCATCCATTCCTTAACTTCAAACTCCCATATCTCGCGAGCGGATTGACGAACTCGAGAAATTCCGGTTGCATCTGAAAGTTGAAACTCGCCCGATTACAACGGTGTGTTTACTTTTCCCCAAGGCCATTCCAGTTATTAGTTTCGAGTATCAGACTTGCGAAAATTTTGATCGTTCCTCAAACATTCCTTAACTTCAAACTCCCATATCTCGCGAACGGATTGACGAACTCGAGAAATTCCTGTTGCATCTGAAAGCAGAAACTCGCCCGACTACAACGGTATGTGTACTTTTACCCTAGGCCATAGTAGTTACTGATTTCGAGTATCAGACTCGCGAAAATTTTTATGGTTTCTCATCCATTCCTTAACTTCAAATTCCCATATCTCGCGAACGGATTGACGAACTCGAGAAATTCCTGTTGCATCTGAAAGTAGAAACTTTCCCGATTACAATGGTGTGTGTACTTTTCCCCTAGGCCAATCCAGTTATTGGTTTCGAGTATCAGACTTGCGAAAATTTTGATGGATTCTCAACCATTCCTTAACTTCAAACTCCCATATCTCGCGAGCGGATTGACGAACTCGAGAAATTCCTGTTGCATCTGAAAGTAGAAACTCGCCCGATTACAACGGTATGTGCACATATCCCCTAGGCCATTCCAGTTATTGGTTTCGAGTATCAGACTTGCGAAAATTTTGATGGTTTCTCAACCATTCCTTAACTTCAAACTCCCATATCTCGCGAACCGATTGACGAACTCGAGAAATTCCTATTGCATCTGAAGGCAGAAACTCGGCCGATTACAATGGTGTGTGTACTATTCCCCTATGCCATTCCAGTTATTGGTTTCGAGTATCAGATTCCGCAAATTTTGATGGATTCTCAACCATTCCTTAACTTCAAACTCCCATATCTCGCGAGCGGATTGACGAACTCGAGAAATTCCGGTTGCATCTGAAAGTAGAAACTCGCCCGACTACAATGGTGTGTGTACTTTTCCCCTATGCCATTCCAGTTATTGGTTTCGAGTATCAGATTTGCGAAAATTTTGATGGCTTCTCAACCATTCCTTAATTTCAAACTCCCGTATCTCGCGAACGGATTGACGAACTCGAGAAATTCCTGTTGCATCTGAAAGCAGAAACTCGCCCGACTACATCTGTATGTGTATTTTTGCCCTAGGCCATAGTAGTTACTGATTTCGAGTATCAGACTCGCGAATATTTTTATGGTTTCTCATCCATTCCTAAACTTCAAATTCCCATATCTCGCGAACGGATTGAGGAAATCGAGCAATTCCTGTTGCATCTGAAAGTAGAAACTCGCCCGATTACAACGGTGTGTGTACTTTTCCCCAAGGACATTCCAGTTATTGGTTTCGAGTATCAGACTTGCGAAAATTTTGATGGCTTCTCAACCATTCCTTAACTTCAAGCTCCCACAGCTCGCGATCCGATTGACGAACTCGAGAAATTCCTGTTGAATCTGAAAGCAGAAAATCGCCCGATTACAACGGTATGTGTATTTTTGCCCTAGGTCACAGTAGTTATTGGTTTCGAGTATCAGACTCGCGAAAATTTTGATGTCTTCTCAACAATTCCTTAACTTCAAACTCCCATATCTCGCGAACGGATTGACGAACTCGAAAAATTCCTGTTGTATCTGAAAGCAGAACCTCGCCCGATTACAATGGTATGTGTATTATTGCCCTAGGCCATAGTAGTTATTGGTTTCGAGTATCAGACATGCGAAAATTTTGATGGTTTCTCAATCATTCCTTAACTTCAAACTCCCATATCTCGCGAACGGATTGACGAACTCGAGAATTTCCTATTGCATCTGAAAGCAGAAACTCGCCCGATTACAATGGTGTGGGTACTTTTCCCCTAGGCCATTCCAGTTATTGGTTTCGAGTATCAGACTTGCGAAAATTTTGATCGTTTCTCAACCATTCCTTAATTTAAAACTCCCATATCTCGCGAACGGATTGACGACCTCGAGAAATTCCTGTTGCATCTGAAAGTAGAAACTCGCCCGACTTCAACGGTATGTGTATTTTTGCCCTAGGCGATAGTAGTTACTGATTTCGAGTATCAGACTCGCGAAAATTTTTATGGTTTCTCATCCATTCCTTAACTTCAAACTCCCATATCTCGCGAACCGATTGACGACCTCGAGAAATTCCTGTTGCATCTGAAAGTAGAAACTCGCCCGACTTCAACGGTATGTGTATTTTTGCCCTAGGCGATAGTAGTTACTGATTTCGAGTATCAGACTCGCGAAAATTTTTATGGTTTCTCATCCATTCCTTAACATCAAATTCCCATATCTCGCGAACGGATTGAGGAAATCGAGCAATTCCTGTTGCATCTGAAAGTAGAAACTCGCCCGATTACAACGGTATGCGTATTATTGCCCTAGACCGTAGTTGTTATTGGTTTCGAGTATCAGATTCCGAAAATTTTGATGGTTTCTCAACCATTCCTTAATTTCAAACTCGCATATCTCGCGAACGGATTGTCGAACTCAAGAAATTCCTGTCGCATCTGAAAGCAGAAGCTCGCTCGATTACAACGGTGTGTGTATTTTTCCCCTTGGCCATTGTAGTTATTGGTTTCGAGTATCAGCCTTGCGAAAATTTTGATGGCTTCTCAACCATTCCTTAACTTCAAGTTCCCACATCTCGCGAACCGATTGACGAACTCGAGAAATTCCTGTTGAATCTGAAAGCAGAAACTCGCCCGATTACAACGGTCTGTGTATTTTTGCCCTAGGCCATAGTAGTTATTGGTTTCGAGTATCAGACTTGCGAAAATTTTGATGGTTTCTCAACCATTCCTTAACTTCAAGCTCCCATATCTCCCGAACGGATTGACGAACACGAGAAATTCCTGTTGCATCTGATTGCAGTAACTCGCCCGAATACAACGGTATGTGTATTTTTGCCCTACGCCATAGTAGTTATTGGTTTCGAGTATCAGACTTGCGAAAATTTTGATGGTTTCTCAACCATTCCTTAACTTCAAGCTCCCATATCTCGCGAACGGATTGACGAACTCGAGAAATTCCTGTTGTATCTGAAAGTAGAAACTTGCCCGATTACAATGGTGTGTGTACTTTTCCCCTAGTCCATTCCAGTTATTGGTTTCGAGTATCAGACATGCGAAAATTTTGATGGTTTCTCAACCATTCCTTAACTTCAAACTCCCATATCTCGCGAACCGATTGACGAACTCGAGAAATTCCAGTTGAATCTGAAAGCAGAAACTCGCCCGATTACAACGGTATGTGTATTTTTGCCCTAGACCACAGTAGTTATTGTTTTCGAGAATCAGACTTTCGAAAATTTTGATGGTTTCTCAACCATTCCTTAACTTCAAGCTCCCATATCTCCCGAACGGATTGACGAGCACGAGAAATTCCTGTTGCATCTGATTGCAGTAACTCGCCCGAATACAAGGGTATGTGTATTTTTGCCCTACGCCATAGTAGTTATTGGTTTCGAGTATCAGACTTGCGAAAACTTTGATGGTTTCTCAACCATTCCTTAACTTCAAACTCCCATATCTCGCGAACGGATTGACGAACTCGAGAAATTCCTGTTGCATCTGAAAGTAGAAACTCGCCCGATTACAATGCTGTGTCTATTTTTGCCATAGGCCATAGTAGTTATTGGTTTCGAGTATCAGACTTGCGAAAATTTTGATGGTCTCTCAACCATTCCTTAACTTCAAACTCCCATATCTCGCGAACCGACCGACGAACTCGAGAAATTCCTGTTGAATCTGAAAGCAGAAACTCGCCCGATTACAACGGTATGTGTATTTTTGCCCTAGACCATAGTTGTTATTGGTTTCGAGTATCAGATTCCGAAAATTTCGATGGTTTCTCAACCATTCCTTAATTTCAAACTCGCATATCTCGCGAACGGATTGTCGAACTCGAGAAATTCCTGTCGCATCTGAAAGCAGAAGCTCGCCCGATTACAACGGTGTGTGTATTTTTCCCCTTGGCCATTGCAGTTAATGGTTTCGAGTATCAGACTTGGGAAAATTTTGACGGCTTCTCAACCATTCCTTAACTTCAAACTCCCATATCTCGTGAGCGGATTGAGGAAATCAAGAAATTCCTGTTGCATCTGAAAGTAGAAACTCGCCCCATTACAAAGGTATGTGTACTTTTCCCCTAGGCCATTCCAGTTATTGGTTTCGAGTATCAGATTTGCGAAAATTTTGATGGTTTGTCAACCATTCTTTAACTTCATACTCCCATATCTCGCGAACGGATTGACGAACTCGAGAAACTCCTGTTGCATTTGAAAGTAGAAACTCTCCCGATTACAATGGAGTGTGTACTTTTCCCTTAGGCCATTGTAGTTATTGGTTTCGTGTATCAGACTTGCGAAATTTTTGATTGTTTCTCAACCATTCCCTAACTTCAAACTCCCATATCTCGCGAACGGATTGACGAACTCGAGAAATTCATGTTGCATCTGAAGGCAGAAACTCGCCCGATTACAATGGTGTGTGTACTTTTCCCCTAGGCCATTCCAGTTATTGGTTTCGAGTATCAGACTTGCGAAAATTTTAATGGAATCTCAACCATTCCTTAAATTCAAACTCCCATATCTCGCGAACCGATTGACGAACTCGAGAAATTCCTGTTGCATCTGAAAGTAGCAACTCGCCCGATTACAATGGTGTGTGTACTTTTCCCCTAGGCCGTTCCAGGTAATGGTTCCGAGTATCAGACTTGCGAAAATTTTGATAGTTTCTCAACCATTCCTTAATTTCAAACTCGCATATCTCGCGAACGGATTGACGAACTCGTGAAATTGCTGTTCCATCTGAAAGCAGAAACTCGCCCGATTACAACGGTATGTGTATTTTTGCCCAAGGCCATAGTAGTTACTGATTTCTAGTATCAGACTCTCGAAAATTTTTATGGTTTCTCAATCATTCCTTAACTTCAAATTCCCATATCTCGCGAACGGATTGAGGAAATCCAGAAATTCCTGTTGCATCTGAAAGCAGAAACTCGCCCGAATACAACGGTATGTATATTTTTCCCCTAGGCCATAGTAGTTATTGGTTTCGAGTATCAGACTTGCGAAAATTTTGATGGTTTCTCAACCATTCCTTAACTTCAAACTCCCATATCTCCCGAACGGATTGACGAACTCGTGAAATTGCTGTTGCATCTGAAAGCAGAAACTCGCCCGATTACAACGGTATGTGTATTTTTGCCCAAGGCCATAGTAGTTACTGATTTCTAGTATCAGACTCGCGAAAATTTTTATGGTTTCTCAACCATTCCTTAACTTCAAATTCCCATATCTCGCGAACGGATTGAGGAAATCGAGAAATTCCTGTTGCATCTGAAAGCAGAAACTCGCCCGAATACAACGGTATGTGTATTTTTGCCCTAGACCGTAGTAGATAATAGTTTCGAGTATCAGATTCCGAAAATTTTGATGGTTTCTCAACCATTCCTTAACTTCAAGCTCCCATATCTCGCGAACGGATTGACGAACTCGAGAAATTCCTGTTGTATCTGAAAGTAGAAACTTGCCCGATTACAATGGTGTGTGTACTTTTCCCCTAGTCCATTCCAGTCATTGGTTTCGAGTATCAGACATGCGAAAATTTTGACGGTTTCTCAACCATTCCTTAACTTCAAACTCCCATATCTCGCGAACCGATTGACGAACTCGAGAAATTCCTGTTGAATCTGAAAGCAGATACTCGCCCGATTACAACGGTATGTGTATTTTTGCCCTAGACCACAGTAGTTATTGTTTTCGAGAATCAGACTTGCGAAAATTTTGATGGTTTCTCAACCATTCCTTAACTTCAAGCTCCCATATCTCCCGAACGGATTGACGAACACGAGAAATTCCTGTTGCATCTGATTGCAGTAACTCGCCCGAATACAACGGTATGTGTATTTTTGCCCTACGCCATAGTAGTTATTGGTTTCGAGTATCAGACTTGCGAAAATTTTGATCGTTTCTCAACCATTCCTTAACTTCAAACTCCCATATCTCGCGAACGGATTGACGAACTCGAGAAATTCCTGTTGCATCTGAAAGTAGAAACTCGCCCGATTACAATGGTGTGTCTATTTTTGCCCTAGGCCATAGTAGTTATTGGTTTCGAGTATCAGACTTGCGAAAATTTTGATGGTTTCTCAACCATCTCTTAATTCCAAACTCCGATATTTCGCGAACGGATTGACGAATCCGAAAAATTTCTGTTGCATCTGAAAGTAGAAACTCTCCCGATTACAACGGTATGTGTATTTTTGCTCTAGACCATAATAGTTATTGGTTTCGAGTATCAGACTTGCGAAAATTTTGATGGTTTCTCAACCATTCCTTAACTTCAAACTCCCATATCTCGCGAACCGATTGACGAACTCGAGAAATTCCTGTTGAATCTGAAAGCAGAAACTCGCCCGATTACAACGGTATGTGTATTTTTGCCCTAGGCCAAAGTAGTTAATGGTTTCGAGTATCAGACTTGGGAAAATTTTGACGGCTTCTCAACCATTCCTTAACTTCAAACTCCCATATCTCGTGAGCGGATTGAGGAAATCAAGAAATTCCTGTTGCATCTGAAAGTAGCAACTCGCCCGATTACAACGGTATGTGTATTTTTGCTCTAGACCATAGTAGTTATTGGTTTCGAGTATCAGATTTGCGAAAATTTTGATTGTTTCTCAATAATTGCTTAACTTCAAACTCCCATATCTCGCGAACGGATTGACGAACTCGAGAAATTTCTGTTGCATCTGAAAGCAGAAACTCGCCCGATTACAACGGTATGTGTATTTTTGCCCTAGGCCATAGTAGTTAATGGTTTCGAGTATCAGACATGCGAAAATTTTGATGGTTTCTCAACCATTCCTTAACTTCAAACCCCCATATATCGTGAACGGATTGAGGAAATCGAGAAACTGCTGTTGCATCTGAAAGTAGAAACTCGCCCGATTACAATGGAGTGTGTACTTTTCCCTTAGGCCATAGTAGTTATTGGTTTCGAGTATCAGATTCCGAAAATTTTGATGGTTTCTCAACCATTCGTTAACTTCAAACCCCCATATCTCTCGAACGGATTGACGAACCGAAGAAATTCCTGTTGCAACTGAAAGTAGAAACTCGCCCCATTACAACGGTATGTGTACTTTTCCCCTAGGCCATTCCAGTAATTGGTTTCGAGTATCAGATTTGCGAAAATTTTGATGGTTTCTCAATCATTCCTTAACTTCAAACTCCCATATCTCGTGAACGGATTGAGGAAATCGAGAAATTCCTGTTGCATCTGAAAGTAGAAACTCGCCCCATTACAACGGTACGTGTACCTTTCCCCTAGGCCATTCCAGTAATTGGTTTCGAGTATCAGACCAGAGAAAATTTTGATGGTTTCTCAACCATTCCTTGACTTCAAACTCCCATATCTCGCAAACCGATTGACGAGCTCGAGAAATTCCTATTGCATCTGAAAGTAGAAACTCGCCCGATTACAATGGTGTGTGTGCTTTTCCCCTAGGCAATTCCAGTTATTGGTTTCGAGAATCAGACTTGCGAAAATTTTGATGGTTTCTCAACCATTCCTTAACTTCAAACCCCCATATCTCGCGAACGGATTGACGAGCTCGAGA
Source organism: Ptiloglossa arizonensis (assembly GCF_051014685.1). Lineage (NCBI taxonomy): Eukaryota > Metazoa > Arthropoda > Insecta > Hymenoptera > Colletidae > Ptiloglossa > Ptiloglossa arizonensis. The sequence goes on from NW_027478965.1 coordinate 81,235, forward strand.
AATTCCTGTTGCAGCTGAAAGTAGAATCTCGCCCGTTTACAATGGTGTGTGTACTTTTCCCCTAGGCCATTCCAGTCATAGGTTTCGAATATCAGACTTGCGAAAATTTTGATCGTTTCTCAACCATTCCTTAACTTCAAACTCCAATATCTCGCGAACGGATTGAGGATCTCGAGAAATTTCTGTTGCATCTGAAAGTAGAAACTCGCCCGAATACAGTGGTGTGTGTACTTTTCCCCTAGGCTATTCCAGTTATTGGTTTCGAGTATCAGACTTGCGAAAATTTTGATGGTTTCTCAACCATTCCTTAATTTCAAACTCCCATATCTCGCGAACGGATTGAGGATCTCGAGAAATTTCTGGTGCATCTGAAAGTAGAAACTCGCCCGAATACAATGGTGTGTGTACTTTTCCCCTAGGCCATTCCAGTTATTGGTTTCGAGTATCAGACCAGAGAAAATTTTGATGGTTTCTCAACCATTCCTTGACTTCAAACTCCCATATCTCGCAAACCGATTGACGAGCTCGAGAAATTCCTGTTTCATCTGATAGCAGAACCTCGCCCGATTACAACGGTATGTGTATTTTTGCCCTGGGCCATAGTAGTTATTGGTTTCGAGTATCAGACTCGCGAACATTTTGATGTTTTCTCAACTATTCCTTAACTTCAATCTCCCATATCTCGCGAACGGATTGACGAGCTCGAGAAATTCCTGTTGCATCTGAAAGTAGAAACTCGCCCGTTTACAATGGTGTGTGTACTTTTCCCCTAGGCTATTCCAGTTATTGGTTTCGAGTATCAGACTTGCGAAAATTTTGATGGTTTCTCAACCATTCCTTAATTTCAAACTCCCATAACTCGCGAACGGATTGAGGATCTCGAGAAATTTCTGTTGCATCTGAAAGTAGAAACTCGCCCGAATACAATGGTGTGTGTGCTTTTCCCCTAGGCTATTCCAGTTATTGTTTTCGAGTATCAGACTTGCGAAAATTTTGATGGTTTCTCAAGCATTCCGTATTTTCAAACTCCCATATCTCGCGAACGGATTGACGAACTCGAGAAGTTCCTATTGCATCAGAAAGCAGAAACTCGCCCGAATACAACGGTATGTGTATTTTGCCCCTAGGACTTTGTAGTTATTGATTTGGAGTATCAGACGGCGAAAATTTTGGCGGTTGCTCAAACATTCCTTAACTTCAAACTCCCATATCTCCCGAACGGATTGACGAATCCGAAAAATATCTGCTGCATCTGAAAGCAGAGACTCGCCCGATTACAACGGTATGTGTATTTTTGCCCTACGCCATAGAAGTTATTGGTCTCGAGTACCAGACTTGCGAAAATTTTGGTGGTTTCTCAACCATTCCTTAACTTCAAACTCGCATATCTCGCGAACAGATTGACGATCTCGAGAAATTTCTGTTGCATCTGAAAGTAGAAACTCGCCCGATTACAATGGTGTGGCTACTTTTTCCCCTAGGCCATTCCAGTTATTCGTTTCTAGCATCAGAATTGCGAAAATTTTGCTCAACCATTCCTTAACTTCAAACTCCCATATCTTGCGAACGGATTGACGAACTCGAGAAATTCCTGTTGCGTCTGAAAGCAGAAACTCGCCCGATTACAATGGTGTGTGTACTTTTCCCCTAGGCCATTGCAGTTATTGGTTTCGAGTATCAGACCAGAGAAAATTTTGATGCTATCTCAACCATTCCTTGACTTCAAACTCCCATATCTCGCGAACCGATTGACGAGCTCGAGAAATTCCTGTTGCATCTGAAAGCAGAACCTCGCCCGATTACAATGGTATGTGTATTATTGCCCTAGGCCATAGTAGTTATTGGTTTCGAGTATCAGACTTGCGAAAATTTTGATGGTTTCTCAACCATTCCTTAACTTCAAACTCCCATATCTCGCGAACGGAATGACGAACTCGAAAAATTCCTGTTGCATCTGAAAGTAGAAACTCGCCCGATTACAATGGTGTGTGTACTTTTCCCCTAGGCCATTCCAGTTATTGGTTTCGAGTATCAGACTTGCGAGAATTTTCATGGTTTCTCAACCATTTCCTTAACTTCAAACTCCCATACCTCGCGAACGGATTGACGAACTCGGGTAATTCCTGTTGCATCTGAAAGCAGAAACACGCCCGATTACAACGGTATGTGAATGTTCCCCTAGGCCATTGTAGTTATTGGTTTCGAGTATCAGACTTGCGAAAATTTTCATGGTTTCTCAACCATTTCTTAACTTCAAACTCCCATATCTCGCGAACGGAAAGACGAACTCGAGAAATTCCTGTTGCATCTGAAAGTAGAAGCTCGCCCGATTACAATGGTGTGTGTACTTTTCCCTAGGCCATTCCAGTTCTTGGTTTCGAGTATCAGACTTGCGAAAATTTTCATGGTTTCTCAACCATTCCTTATCTTCGAACGCCCATATCTCGCGAACGGATTGACGAACTCGAGAAATTCCTGTTGAATCTGAAAGCAGATACTCGCCCATTACGACGGTATGAGTATTTTTCCCCTAGGCCATTTTAGTTATTGGTTTCGAGTATCAGACTTGCGAAAATTTTGATGGTTTCTCAACCATTCTTTAATTTCAAACTCCCATATCTCGCGGACGGATTGACGAACTCGAGAAATTCCTGTTGCATATGAAAGCAGATACTCGCCCGATTACAACGGTATGTGTATTTTTCACGTAGGCCATTGTAGTTATTTGTTTCGAGTATCAGACTTGCGAAAATTTTGATGGTTTCTCAACCATTCCTTAACTTCAAACTCCCGTATCTCGCGGACGGATTGACGAACTCGAGAAAGTCCTGCTGCATCTGAAAGCAGAAACCCGCCCGATTACAGCGGTATGTGAATTTTTCCCCTAGGCCATTCCAGTTATTGGTTTCGAGTATCAGACTTGCGAAAATTTTGGTTGTTTCTCAACCATTCCTTATCTTCAAACCCCATATCTCGCGAACGGATTGACGAACTCGAGAAAGTCCTGCTGCATCTGAAAGCAGAAACACGCCCGATTACAATGGTGTGTGTACTTTTCACTAGGCCATTCCAGTTATTGGTTTCGAGTATCAGACTTGCGAAAATTTTGATTGTTTCTCAACCATTCCTTATCTTCAAACCCCCATATCTCGCGAACGGATTGACGAACTCGAGAAGGCCCTGCTGCGTCTGAAAACAGAAACCCGCCCGATTACATCGGTGTGTGTATTTTTGCCCTAGGCCATAGCAGTTATTGGTCTCGAGTATCAGACTTGCGAAAATTTTGATGGTTTCTCAACCATTCCTTAACTTCAAACTCCCATATCTCGCGAACGGATTGACGAACTCGAGAAATTCCTGTTGCGTCTGAAAGTGGAAACTCGCCCGATTACAAAGGTATGTGTACTTTTCCCCTAGGCCATTCCAGTTATTGGTTTCGAGTATCAGACCAGCGAAAATTTTGATGATTTCGCAACCATTCTTTAACTTCAAACTCCCATATCTCGCGAACGGAATGACGAACTCGAAAAATTCCTGTTGCATCTGAAAGTAGAAACTCGCCGGATTACAATGGTGTGTGTACTTTTCCCCTAGGCCATTCCAGTTATTGGTTTCGAGTATCAGACTTGCGAGTATTTTCATGGTTTCTCAACCATTTCCTTAACTTCAAACTCCCATACCTCGCGAACGGATTGACGAACTCCGGTAATTCCTGTTGCATCTGAAAGCAGAAACTCGCCCGATTACAACGGTATGTGAATGTTCCCCTAGGCCATTGTAGTTATTGGTTTCGAGTATCAGAATTGCGAAAATTTTAATGGTTTCTCAACCATTTCTTAACTTCAAACGCCCATATCTCGCGAACGGAATGACGAACTCGAGAAATTCCTGTTGCATCTGAAAGTAGAAGCTCGCCCGATTACAATGGTGTGTGTACTTTTCCCTAGGCCATTCCAGTTCTTGGTTTCGAGTATCAGACTTGCGAAAATTTTCATGGTTTCTCAACCATTCCTTATCTTCGAACGCCCATATCTCGCGAACGGATTGACGAACTCGAGAAATTCCTGTTGAATCTGAAAGCAGATACTCGCCCATTACGACGGTATGAGTATTTTTCCCCTAGGCCATTTTAGTTATTGGTTTCGAGTATCAGACTTGCGAAAATTTTGATGGTTTCTCAACCATTCTCTAATTTCAAACTCCCATATCTCGCGGACGGATTGACGAACTCGAGAAATTCCTGTTGCATATGAAAGCAGATACTCGCCCGATTACAAAGGTATGTGTATTTTTCACGTAGGCCATTGTAGTTATTGGTTTCGAGTATCAGACTTGCGAAAATTTTCATGGTTTCTCAACCATTCCTTATCTTCAAACCCCATATCTCGCGAACGGATTGACGAACTCGAGATATTCCTGTTGTATCTGAAAGTAGAAACTCGCCCGAATACAATGGTGTGTGTACTTTTCCCCTAGGCCATTCCAGTTAGTGGTATCGAGTATCAGACTTGCGAAAATTTTCATGGTTTCTCAACCATTTCTTAACTTCAAACTCCCATATCTCGCGAACGGAATGACGAACTCGAAAAAAACCTGTTGCATCTGAAAGTAGAAACTCGCCCGATTACAATGGTATGTGTACTTTTCCCCTAGGCCATTCCAGTTATTGGTTTCGAGTATCAGACTTGCGAGAATTTTCATGGTTTCTCAACCATTTCCTTAATTTCAAACTCCCATACCTCGCGAACGGATTGACGAACTCCGGTAATTCCTGTTGCATCTGAAAGCAGAAACTCGCCCGATTACAACGGTATGTGAATGTTCCCCTGGGCCATTGTAGTTATTGGTTTCGAGTATCAGACTTGCGAAAATTTTCATGGTTTCTCAACCATTTCTTAACTTCAAACTCCCATATCTCGCGAACGGAATGTCGAACTCGAGAAATTCCTGTTGCATCTGAAAGTAGAAGCTCGCCCGATTACAATGGTGTGTGTACTTTTCCCTAGGCCATTCCAGTTCTTGGTTTCGAGTATCAGACTTGCGAAAATTTTCATGGTTTCTCAACCATTCCTTATCTTCGAACGCCCATATCTCGCGAACGGATTGACGAACTCGAGAAATTCCTGTTGAATCTGAAAGCAGATACTCGCCCATTACGACGGTATGAGTATTTTTCCCCTAGGCCATTTTAGTTATTGGTTTCGAGTATCAGACTTGCGAAAATTTTGATGGTTTCTCAACCATTCTTTAATTTCAAACTCCCATATCTCGCGGACGGATTGACGAACTCGAGAAATTCCTGTTGCATATGAAAGCAGATACTCGCCCGATTACAACGGTATGTGTATTTTTCACGTAGGCCATTGTAGTTATTGGTTTCGAGTATCAGACTTGCGAAAATTTTCATGGTTTCTCAACCATTCCTTATCTTCAAACCCCATATCTCGCGAACGGATTGACGAACTCGAGATATTCCTGTTGTATCTGAAAGTAGAAACTCGCCCGAATACAATGGTGTGTGTACTTTTCCCCTAGGCCATTCCGGTTAGTGGTATCGAGTATCAGACTTGCGAAAATTTTCATGGTTTCTCAACCATTCCTTAACTTCAAACTCCCATATCTCGCGAACGGAATGACGAACTCGAAAAATTCCTGTTGCATCTGAAAGTAGAAACTCGCCCGATTACAATGGTGTGTGTACTTTTCCCCTAGGCCATTCCAGTTATTGGTTTCGAGTATCAGACTTGCGAGAATTTTCATGGTTTCTCAACCATTTTCTTAACTTCAAACTCCCATACCTCGCGAACGGATTGACGAACTCCGGTAATTCCTGTTGCATCTGAAAGCAGAAACTCGCCCGATTACAACGGTATGTGAATGTTCCCCTAGGCCATTGTAGTTATTGGTTTCGAGTATCAGACTTGCGAAAATTTTCATGGTTTCTCAACCATTTCTTAACTTCAAACTCCCATATCTCGCGAACGGAATGACGAACTAGAGAAATTCCTGTTGCATCTGAAAGTAGAAGCTCGCCCGATTACAATGGTGTGTGTACTTTTCCCTAGGCCATTCCAGTTCTTGGTTTCGAGTATCAGACTTGCGAAAATTTTCATGGTTTCTCAACCATTCCTTATCTTCGAACGCCCATATCTCGCGAACGGATAGACGAACTCGAGAAATTCCTGTTGAATCTGAAAGCAGATACTCGCCCATTACGACGGTATGAGTATTTTTCCCCTAGGCCATTTTAGTTATTGGTTTCGAGTATCAGACTTGCGAAAATTTTGATGGTTTCTCAACCATTCTTTAATTTCAAACTCCCATATCTCGCGGACGGATTGACGAACTCGAGAAATTCCTGTTGCATATGAAAGCAGATACTCGCCCGATTACAACGGTATGTGTATTTTTCACGTAGGCCATTGTAGTTATTGGTTTCGAGTATCAGACTTGCGAAAATTTTCATGGTTTCTCAACCATTCCTTATCTTCAAACCCCATATCTCGCGAACGGATTGACGAACTCGAGATATTCCTGTTGTATCTGAAAGTAGAAACTCGCCCGAATACAATGGTGTGTGTACTTTTCCCCTAGGCCATTCCAGTTAGTGGTATCGAGTATCAGACTTGCGAAAATTTTCATGGTTTCTCAACCATTTCTTAACTTCAAACTCCCATATCTCGCGAACGGAATGACGAACTCGAAAAATTCCTGTTGCATCTGAAAGTAGAAACTCGCCCGATTACAATGGTATGTGTACTTTTCCCCTAGGCCATTCCAGTTATTGGTTTCGAGTATCAGACTTGCGAGAATTTTCATGGTTTCTCAACCATTTCCTTAACTTCAAACTCCCATACCTCGCGAACGGATTGACGAACTCCGGTAATTCCTGTTGCATCTGAAAGCAGAAACTCGCCCGATTACAACGGTATGTGAATGTTCCCCTAGGCCATTGTAGTTATTGGTTTCGAGTATTAGACTTGCGAAAATTTTCATGGTTTCTCAACCATTTCTTAACTTCAAACTCCCATATCTCGCGAACGGAATGTCGAACTCGAGAAATTCCTGTTGCATCTGAAAGTAGAAGCTCGCCCGATTACAATGGTGTGTGTACTTTTCCCTAGGCCATTCCAGTTCTTGGTTTCGAGTATCAGACTTGCGAAAATTTTCATGGTTTCTCAACCATTCCTTATCTTCGAACGCCCATATCTCGCGAACGGATTGACGAACTCGAGAAATTCCTGTTGAATCTGAAAGCAGATACTCGCCCATTACGACGGTATGAGTATTTTTCCCCTAGGCCATTTTAGTTATTGGTTTCGAGTATCAGACTTGCGAAAATTTTGATGGTTTCTCAACCATTCTTTAATTTCAAACTCCCATATCTCGCGGACGGATTGACGAACTCGAGAAATTCCTGTTGCATATGAAAGCAGATACTCGCCCGATTACAACGGTATGTGTATTTTTCACGTAGGCCATTGTAGTTATTGGTTTCGAGTATCAGACTTGCGAAAATTTTCATGGTTTCTCAACCATTCCTTATCTTCAAACCCCATATCTCGCGAACGGATTGACGAACTCGAGATATTCCTGTTGTATCTGAAAGTAGAAACTCGCCCGAATACAATGGTGTGTGTACTTTTCCCCTAGGCCATTCCGGTTAGTGGTATCGAGTATCAGACTTGCGAAAATTTTCATGGTTTCTCAACCATTCCTTAACTTCAAACTCCCATATCTCGCGAACGGAATGACGAACTCGAAAAATTCCTGTTGCATCTGAAAGTAGAAACTCGCCCGATTACAATGGTGTGTGTACTTTTCCCCTAGGCCATTCCAGTTATTGGTTTCGAGTATCAGACTTGCGAGAATTTTCATGGTTTCTCAACCATTTTCTTAACTTCAAACTCCCATACCTCGCGAACGGATTGACGAACTCCGGTAATTCCTGTTGCATCTGAAAGCAGAAACTCGCCCGATTACAACGGTATGTGAATGTTCCCCTAGGCCATTGTAGTTATTGGTTTCGAGTATCAGACTTGCGAAAATTTTCATGGTTTCTCAACCATTTCTTAACTTCAAACTCCCATATCTCGCGAACGGAATGACGAACTAGAGAAATTCCTGTTGCATCTGAAAGTAGAAGCTCGCCCGATTACAATGGTGTGTGTACTTTTCCCTAGGCCATTCCAGTTCTTGGTTTCGAGTATCAGACTTGCGAAAATTTTCATGGTTTCTCAACCATTCCTTATCTTCGAACGCCCATATCTCGCGAACGGATAGACGAACTCGAGAAATTCCTGTTGAATCTGAAAGCAGATACTCGCCCATTACGACGGTATGAGTATTTTTCCCCTAGGCCATTTTAGTTATTGGTTTCGAGTATCAGACTTGCGAAAATTTTGATGGTTTCTCAACCATTCTTTAATTTCAAACTCCCATATCTCGCGGACGGATTGACGAACTCGAGAAATTCCTGTTGCATATGAAAGCAGATACTCGCCCGATTACAACGGTATGTGTATTTTTCACGTAGGCCATTGTAGTTATTGGTTTCGAGTATCAGACTTGCGAAAATTTTCATGGTTTCTCAACCATTCCTTATCTTCAAACCCCATATCTCGCGAACGGATTGACGAACTCGAGATATTCCTGTTGTATCTGAAAGTAGAAACTCGCCCGAATACAATGGTGTGTGTACTTTTCCCCTAGGCCATTCCAGTTAGTGGTATCGAGTATCAGACTTGCGAAAATTTTCATGGTTTCTCAACCATTTCTTAACTTCAAACTCCCATATCTCGCGAACGGAATGACGAACTCGAAAAATTCCTGTTGCATCTGAAAGTAGAAACTCGCCCGATTACAATGGTATGTGTACTTTTCCCCTAGGCCATTCCAGTTATTGGTTTCGAGTATCAGACTTGCGAGAATTTTCATGGTTTCTCAACCATTTCCTTAACTTCAAACTCCCATACCTCGCGAACGGATTGACGAACTCCGGTAATTCCTGTTGCATCTGAAAGCAGAAACTCGCCCGATTACAACGGTATGTGAATGTTCCCCTAGGCCATTGTAGTTATTGGTTTCGAGTATTAGACTTGCGAAAATTTTCATGGTTTCTCAACCATTTCTTAACTTCAAACTCCCATATCTCGCGAACGGAATGTCGAACTCGAGAAATTCCTGTTGCATCTGAAAGTAGAAGCTCGCCCGATTACAATGGTGTGTGTACTTTTCCCTAGGCCATTCCAGTTCTTGGTTTCGAGTATCAGACTTGCGAAAATTTTCATGGTTTCTCAACCATTCCTTATCTTCGAACGCCCATATCTCGCGAACGGATTGACGAACTCGAGAAATTCCTGTTGAATCTGAAAGCAGATACTCGCCCATTACGACGGTATGAGTATTTTTCCCCTAGGCCATTTTAGTTATTGGTTTCGAGTATCAGACTTGCGAAAATTTTGATGGTTTCTCAACCATTCTTTAATTTCAAACTCCCATATCTCGCGGACGGATTGACGAACTCGAGAAATTCCTGTTGCATATGAAAGCAGATACTCGCCCGATTACAACGGTATGTGTATTTTTCACGTAGGCCATTGTAGTTATTGGTTTCGAGTATCAGACTTGCGAAAATTTTCATGGTTTCTCAACCATTCCTTATCTTCAAACCCCATATCTCGCGAACGGATTGACGAACTCGAGATATTCCTGTTGTATCTGAAAGTAGAAACTCGCCCGAATACAATGGTGTGTGTACTTTTCCCCTAGGCCATTCCAGTTAGTGGTATCGAGTATCAGACTTGCGAAAATTTTCATGGTTTCTCAACCATTCCTTAACTTCAAACTCCCATATCTCGCGAACGGAATGACGAACTCGAAAAATTCCTGTTGCATCTGAAAGTAGAAACTCGCCCGATTACAATGGTGTGTGTACTTTTCCCCTAGGCCATTCCAGTTATTGGTTTCGAGTATCAGACTTGCGAGAATTTTCATGGTTTCTCAACCATTTCCTTAACTTCAAACTCCCATACCTCGCGAACGGATTGACGAACTCCGGTAATACCTGTTGCATCTGAAAGCAGAAACTCGCCCGATTACAACGGTATGTGAATGTTCCCCTAGGCCATTGTAGTTATTGGTTTCGAGTATCAGACTTGCGAAAATTTTCATGGTTTCTCAACCATTTCTTAACTTCAAACTCCCATATCTCGCGAACGGAATGACGAACTAGAGAAATTCCTGTTGCATCTGAAAGTAGAAGCTCGCCCGATTACAATGGTTTGTGTACTTTTCCCTAGGCCATTCCAGTTCTTGGTTTCGAGTATCAGACTTGCGAAAATTTTCATGGTTTCTCAACCATTCCTTATCTTCGAACGCCCATATCTCGCGAACGGATTGACGAACTCGAGAAATTCCTGTTGAATCTGAAAGCAGATACTCGCCCATTACGACGGTATGAGTATTTTTCCCCTAGGCCATTTTAGTTATTGGTTTCGAGTATCAGACTTGCGAAAATTTTGATGGTTTCTCAACCATTCCTTAACTTCAAACTCCCATATCTCGCGAACGGAATGACGAACACGAAAAATTCCTGTTGCATCTGAAAGTAGAAACTCGCCCGATTACAATGGTGTGTGTACTTTTCCCCTAGGCCATTCCAGTTATTGGTTTCGAGTATCAGACTTGCGAGAATTTTCATGGTTTCTCAACCATTTCCTTAACTTCAAACTCCCATACCTCGCGAACGGATTGACGAACTCGGGTAATTCCTGTTGCATCTGAAAGCAGAAACACGCCCGATTACAACGGTATGTGAATGTTCCCCTAGGCCATTGTAGTTATTGGTTTCGAGTATCAGACTTGCGAAAATTTTCATGGTTTCTCAACCATTTCTTAACTTCAAACTCCCATATCTCGCGAACGGAAAGACGAACTCGAGAAATTCCTGTTGCATCTGAAAGTAGAAGCTCGCCCGATTACAATGGTGTGTGTACTTTTCCCTAGGCCATTCCAGTTCTTGGTTTCGAGTATCAGACTTGCGAAAATTTTCATGGTTTCTCAACCATTCCTTATCTTCGAACGCCCATATCTCGCGAACGGATTGACGAACTCGAGAAATTCCAGTTGAATCTGAAAGCAGATACTCGCCCATTACGACGGTATGAGTATTTTTCCCCTAGGCCATTTTAGTTATTGGTTTCGAGTATCAGACTTGCGAAAATTTTGATGGTTTCTCAACCATTCTTTAATTTCAAACTCCCATATCTCGCGGACGGATTGACGAACTCGAGAAATTCCTGTTGCATATGAAAGCAGATACTCGCCCGATTACAACGGTATGTGTATTTTTCACGTAGGCCATTGTAGTTATTTGTTTCGAGTATCAGACTTGCGAAAATTTTGATGGTTTCTCAACCATTCCTTAACTTCAAACTCCCGTATCTCGCGGACGGATTGACGAACTCGAGAAAGTCCTGCTGCATCTGAAAGCAGAAACCCGCCCGATTACAGCGGTATGTGAATTTTTCCCCTAGGCCATTCCAGTTATTGGTTTCGAGTATCAGACTTGCGAAAATTTTGGTTGTTTCTCAACCATTCCTTATCTTCAAACCCCATAGCTCGCGAACGGATTGACGAACTCGAGAAAGTCCTGCTGCATCTGAAAGCAGAAACACGCCCGATTACAATGGTGTGTGTACTTTTCACTAGGCCATTCCAGTTATTGGTTTCGAGTATCAGACTTGCGAAAATTTTGATTGTTTCTCAACCATTCCTTATCTTCAAACCCCCATATCTCGCGTACGGATTGACGAACTCGAGAAGGTCCTGCTGCGTCTGAAAACAGAAACCCGCCCGATTACATCGGTGTGTGTATTTTTGCCCTAGGCCATAGCAGTTATTGGTCTCGAGTATCAGACTTGCGAAAATTTTGATGGTTTCTCAACCATTCCTTAACTTCAAACTCCCATATCTCGCGAACGGATTGACGAACTCGAGAAATTCCTGTTGCGTCTGAAAGTGGAAACTCGCCCGATTACAAAGGTATGTGTACTTTTCCCCTAGGCCATTCCAGTTATTGGTTTCGAGTATCAGACCAGCGAAAATTTTGATGATTTCGCAACCATTCTTTAACTTCAAACTCCCATATCTCGCGAACGGATTGACGAACTCGAGAAATTCCTGTTGCATCTGAAAGCAGAAACTCGCCCGATTACAACGGTATGTGAATTTTTGCCCTAGGCCATAGTAGTTATTGGTCTCGAGTATCAGACTTGCGAAAATTTTGATGGTTTCTCAACCATTCCTTAACTTCAAACTCCCATATCTCGCGGACGGATTGACGAACTCGAGAAATTCCTGTTGCATCTGAATGCAGAAACTCGCCCGATTACAACGGTATGTGAATTTTTGCCCTAGGCCATAGTTATTGGTCTCGAGTATCAGACTTGCGAAAATTTTGATGGTTTCTCAACCATTCCTTAATTTCAAACTCCCATATCTCGCGAACGGATTGACGAACTCGAGAAGTTCCTGTTGCATCTGAAAGTAGAAACTCGCCCGATTACAATGGTGTGTGTATTTTTCCCCTAGGCCCTTCCAGTTATTGGTATCCAGTATCAGACTTGCGAAAATTTTCATGGTTTCTCAACCATTTCTTAACTTCAAACTACCATATCTCGCGAACGGAATCACGAACTCGAGAAATTCCTGTTGCATCTGAAAGTAGAAGCTCGCCCGATTACAATGGTGTGTGTACTTTTCCCTAGGCCATTCCAGTTATTGGTTTCGAGTATCAGACCAGCGAAGATGTTGATGGTTTCTCAACCATTTCTTAACTTCAAACTCCCATATCTCGCGAACGGAATGACGAACTCGAAAAATTCCTGTTGCATCTGAAAGTAGAAACTCGCCCGATTACAATGGTGTGTGTACTTTTCCCCTAGGCCATTCCAGTTATTGGTTTCGAGTATCAGACTTGCGAGAATTTTCATGGTTTCTCAACCATTTCCTTAACTTCAAACTCCCATACCTCGCGAACGGATTGACGAACTCCGGTAATTCCTGTTGCATCTGAAAGCAGAAACTCGCCCGATTACAACGGTATGTGAATGTTCCCCTAGGCCATTGTAGTTATTGGTTTCGAGTATCCGAATTGCGAAAATTTTATTGGTTTCTCAACCATTTCTTAACTTCAAACTCCCATATCTCGCGAACGGAATGACGAACTCGAGAAATTCCTGTTGCATCTGAAAGTAGAAGCTCGCCCGATTACAATGGTGTGTGTACTTTTCCCTAGGCCATTCCAGTTCTTGGTTTCGAGTATCAGACTTGCGAAAATTTTCATGGTTTCTCAACCATTCCTTATCTTCGAACGCCCATATCTCGCGAACGGATTGACGAACTCGAGAAATTCCTGTTGAATCTGAAAGCAGATACTCGCCCATTACGACGGTATGAGTATTTTTCCCCTAGGCCATTTTAGTTATTGGTTTCGAGTATCAGACTTGCGAAAATTTTGATGGTTTCTCAACCATTCTCTAATTTCAAACTCCCATATCTCGCGGACGGATTGACGAACTCGAGAAATTCCTGTTGCATATGAAAGCAGAAACTCGCCCGATTACAACGGTATGTGTATTTTTGCCCTACGCCATAGAAGTTATTGGTCTCGAGTACCAGACTTGCGAAAATTTTGGTGGTTTCTCAACCATTCCTTAACTTCAAACTCGCATATCTCGCGAACAGATTGACGATCTCGAGAAATTTCTGTTGCATCTGAAAGTAGAAACTCGCCCGATTACAATGGTGTGGGTACTTTTTCCCCTAGGCCATTCCAGTTATTCGTTTCTAGCATCAGAATTGCGAAAATTTTGCTCAAACATTCCTTAACTTCAAACTCCCATATCTTGCGAACGGATTGACGAACTCGAGAAATTCCTGTTGCGTCTGAAAGCAGAAACTCGCCCGATTACAACGGTATGTGTATTTTTGCCCTAGGCCATAGTAGCTATTGGTTTCGAGTATCAGACTCGCGAACATTTTGATGTTTTCTCAACTATTCCTTAACTTCAATCTCCCATATCTCGCGAACGGATTGACGAACTCGAGAAATTCCTGTTGCATCTGAAAGCAGAAACCCGCCCGATTACAGTGGTGTGTGTACTTTTCCCCTAGGCCATTCCAGTATATTCGTTTCTAGCATCAGAATTGCGAAAATTTTGTGGTTTCCCAACCATTCGTTAACTTCAAACTCCCATATCTCGCGAACGGATTGACGAACTCGAGAAATTCCTGTTGCGTCTGAAAGTGGAAACTCGCCCGATTACAATGGTCTTCGTACTTTTCCCCTAGCCATTCCAGTTATTGGTTTCGAGTATCAGACTTGCGAAAATTTTGATGGTTTCTAAGCCATTCCTTAACTTCAAACTCACATATCTAGGGAACGGATTGACGAACTCGAGAATTTCCTATTGCATCTGAAAGCAGAAACTCGCCCGATTACAATGGTGTGTGTACTTTTCCCCTAGGCCATTCCAGTTATTGGTTTCGAGTATCAGACCAGAGAAAATTTTGATGCTATCTCAACCATTCCTTGACTTCAAACTCCCATATCTCGCGAACCGATTGACGAGCTCGAGAAATTCCTGTTGCATCTGAAAGCAGAACCTCGCCCGATTACAATGGTATGTGTATTATTGCCCTAGGCCATAGTAGTTATTGGTTTCGAGTATCAGACTTGCGAAAATTTTGATGGTTTCTCAACCATTCCTTAACTTCAAACTCCCATATCTCGCGAACGGAATGACGAACTCGAAAAATTCCTGTTGCATCTGAAAGTAGAAACTCGCCCGATTACAATGGTGTGTGTACTTTTCCCCTAGGCCATTCCAGTTATTGGTTTCGAGTATCAGACTTGCGAGAATTTTCATGGTTTCTCAACCATTTCCTTAACTTCAAACTCCCATACCTCGCGAACGGATTGACGAACTCGGGTAATTCCTGTTGCATCTGAAAGCAGAAACACGCCCGATTACAACGGTATGTGAATGTTCCCCTAGGCCATTGTAGTTATTGGTTTCGAGTATCAGACTTGCGAAAATTTTCATGGTTTCTCAACCATTTCTTAACTTCAAACTCCCATATCTCGCGAACGGAAAGACGAACTCGAGAAATTCCTGTTGCATCTGAAAGTAGAAGCTCGCCCGATTACAATGGTGTGTGTACTTTTCCCTAGGCCATTCCAGTTCTTGGTTTCGAGTATCAGACTTGCGAAAATTTTCATGGTTTCTCAACCATTCCTTATCTTCGAACGCCCATATCTCGCGAACGGATTGACGAACTCGAGAAATTCCTGTTGAATCTGAAAGCAGATACTCGCCTATTACGACGGTATGAGTATTTTTCCCCTAGGCCATTTTAGTTATTGGTTTCGAGTATCAGACTTGCGAAAATTTTGATGGTTTCTCAACCATTCTTTAATTTCAAACTCCCATATCTCGCGGACGGATTGACGAACTCGAGAAATTCCTGTTGCATATGAAAGCAGATACTCGCCCGATTACAACGGTATGTGTATTTTTCACGTAGGCCATTGTAGTTATTTGTTTCGAGTATCAGACTTGCGAAAATTTTGATGGTTTCTCAACCATTCCTTAACTTCAAACTCCCGTATCTCGCGGACGGATTGACGAACTCGAGAAAGTCCTGCTGCATCTGAAAGCAGAAACCCGCCCGATTACAGCGGTATGTGAATTTTTCCCCTAGGCCATTCCAGTTATTGGTTTCGAGTATCAGACTTGCGAAAATTTTGGTTGTTTCTCAACCATTCCTTATCTTCAAACCCCATATCTCGCGAACGGATTGACGAACTCGAGAAAGTCCTGCTGCATCTGAAAGCAGAAACACGCCCGATTACAATGGTGTGTGTACTTTTCACTAGGCCATAGTAGTTATTGGTCTCGAGTATCAGACTTGCGAAAATTTTGATGGTTTCTCAACCATTCCTTAACTTCAAACTCCCATATCTCGCGGACGGATTGACGAACTCGAGAAATTCCCGTTGCATCTGAATGCAGAAACTCGCCCGATTACAACGGTATGTGAATTTTTGCCCTAGGCCATAGTTATTGGTCTCGAGTATCAGACTTGCGAAAATTTTGATGGTTTCTCAACCATTCTTTAATTTCAAACTCCCATATCTCGCGAACGGATTGACGAACTCGAGAAATTCCTGTTGCATCTGAAAGTAGAAACTCGCCCGATTACAATGGTGTGTGTATTTTTCCCCTAGGCCCTTCCAGTTATTGGTATCCAGTATCAGACTTGCGAAAATTTTCATGGTTTCTCAACCATTTCTTAACTTCAAACTACCATATCTCGCGAACGGAATCACGAACTCGAGAAATTCCTGTTGCATCTGAAAGTAGAAGCTCGCCCGATTACAATGGTGTGTGTACTTTTCCCTAGGCCATTCCAGTTATTGGTTTCGAGTATCAGACCAGCGAAGATGTTGATGGTTTGGCGGCGCTAATAGGATGTTTAAAGTAGGAGAGAACGGAAATAGGAAAAGGAGGTGGGGATAAGCGTTTCATCCCGGGCCTGCTAGTGGACTCGTCAGTAAGGCATCCTAGCAGGCCCTGCCTTATACGCCGGGACATTGGAAGATCGGTAAGAGGTCGTATATATAGCGATCGGAGCAGGTACGGGAACTTGCGGGAAACGGTTGGTGGTGAGTTTCCCTCTGGTGGCAAGCGTGGGTAAGTGCCGCCACATAACCCCCTTGCCAGTGGTAAACGATACTTTGAAGTTCCGTCCTGATGTCCCAGTGGCGTAGGTATTTGTTCCGTTGTTCGGTGGCACAACAAGGCACAGGAGGAGGTTGTCTAGAGTAGTGGACGAGAGGAATGGTTCTTTTTCGTAGTAAGGCCCAGCTGCTGTCGATTACGAACTACGCATGGCGAGCCTTGTATGCTCAAGCCGCGATTTTTGCTTGTTGTCCGACGTTGATGCGTGAGCGTACCGGTACTTATGAAACGCATCCGTGTGGTCGGTGAATAATGTCGACTAAAGCTGCCTGCTGTCCTCCTGGGGTTGATCCTGATGGTTAGCCGGAAGTATAGCGTCATATCGTCGCTGGCAGGTAAAGGAGTCAACCCTCGGAGAGGGGGATTTACGAAAAATCGGCCTTTACACGTTGCGTTCCATCCATCGTCTTGTGCTGCACCTCTACTGCTGCTGTGCTGTTGTCCAGAAGGTTGCGTTGGTTCTTAGACGGGGTCACCACTTTGGCGGCGGTTTAAAGATGCTTAAGGTAGGAGAGAACGGAAATAGGAAAAGGAGTGGGGATAAGCGTTTCATCCCGGGCCTGCTAGTGGACTCGTCAGTAAGGCATCCTAGCAGGCCCTGCCTTATACGCCGGGACATTGGAAGATCGGTAAGAGGTCGTATATATACCGATCGGAGCAGGTACGGGAACTTGCGGGAAACGGTTGGTGGTGAGTTTCCCTCTGGTGGCAAGCGTGGGTAGTGCCGCCACATAACCCCCTTGCCAGTGGTAAACGATACTTTGAAGTTCCGTCCTGATGTCCCAGTGGCGTAGGTATTTGTTCCGTTGGTCGGTGGCACAACAGGCACAGGAGGAGGTTGTCCAGAGCGGTGGAAGAGAAGAATGCTTCTTTTTCGTAGTAAGGCCCAGCTGCTGTCGATTGCGGAATACGCGTGGCGAGCATCGTTTGCTCAAGCCGCGTTTTCGCTTGTTGTCCGACGTTGATGCGTGCGCGTACCAGTATTTATGAAACGCATCGGTGTGGTCGGTGAATAATTTCGACAAGCTGCCTGCTGTCCTCCTGGGGTTGATCCTGATGGTTAGCCGGGAGTATAGCGTTCGTGTCGTCGCTGGCAGGTCGAGGAGTCAACCCTCGGAGAGGGGGATTTACGAAAAATCGGCCTTTACGTTGCGTTCCTTCCATCGTCTTGTGCTGCACCTGTACTGCTGCTGTGCTGTTGTCCAGAAGGTTGCGTTGTTCTTAGACGGGGTCACCACTTTGGCGGCGCTAAATTGAAGTATGTGAGGAAGGGGCGAACGGAAATATAAGGAAGTGGGGATAAGCGTTTCATCCCGGGCCTGCTAGTGGACTCGTCAGTAAGGCATCCTAGCAGGCCCTGCCTTATACGCCGGGACATTGGAAGATCGGTAAGAGGTCGTATATATAGCGATCGGAGCAGGTACGGGAACTTGCGGGAAACGGTTGGTGGTGAGTTTCCCTCTGGTGGCAAGCGTGGGTAAGTGCCGCCACAATGGTTTCTCAACCATTTCTTAACTTCAAACTCCCATATCTCGCGAACGGAATGACGAACTCGAAAAATTCCTGTTGCATCTGAAAGTAGAAACTCGCCCGATTACAATGGTGTGTGTACTTTTCCCCTAGGCCATTCCAGTTATTGGTTTCGAGTATCAGACTTGTGAGAATTTTCATGGTTTCTCAACGATTTCCTTAACTTCAAACTCCCATACCTCGCGAACGGATTGACGAACTCCGGTAATTCCTGTTGCATCTGAAAGCAGAAACTCGCCCGATTACAACGGTATGTGAATGTTCCCCTAGGCCATTGTAGTTATTGGTTTCGAGTATCAGAATTGCGAAAATTTTAATGGTTTCTCAACCATTTCTTAACTTCAAACTCCCATATCTCGCGAACGGAATGACGAACTCGAGAAATTCCTGTTGCATCTGAAAGTAGAAGCTCGCCCGATTACAATGGTGTGTGTACTTTTCCCTAGGCCATTCCAGTTCTTGGTTTCGAGTATCAGACTTGCGAAAATTTTCATGGTTTCTCAACCATTCCTTATCTTCGAACGCCCATATCTCGCGAACGGATTGACGAACTCGAGAAATTCCTGTTGAATCTGAAAGCAGATACTCGCCCATTACGACGGTATGAGTATTTTTCCCCTAGGCCATTTTAGTTATTGGTTTCGAGTATCAGACTTGCGAAAATTTTGATGGTTTCTCAACCATTCTCTAATTTCAAACTCCCATATCTCGCGGACGGATTGACGAACTCGAGAAATTCCTGTTGCATATGAAAGCAGATACTCGCCCGATTACAACGGTATGTGTATTTTTCACGTAGGCCATTGTAGTTATTGGTTTCGAGTATCAGACTTGCGAAAATTTTCATGGTTTCTCAACCATTCCTTATCTTCAAACCCCATATCTCGCGAACGGATTGACGAACTCGAGATATTCCTGTTGTATCTGAAAGTAGAAACTCGCCCGAATACAATGGTGTGTGTACTTTTCCCCTAGGCCATTCCAGTTAGTGGTATCGAGTATCAGATTTGCGAAAATTTTCATGGTTTCTCAACCATTTCTTAACTTCAAACTCCCATATCTCGCGAACGGAATGACGAACTCGAAAAATTCCTGTTGCATCTGAAAGTAGAAACTCGCCCGATTACAATGGTGTGTGTACTTTTCCCCTAGGCCATTCCAGTTATTGGTTTCGAGTATCAGACTTGCGAGAATTTTCATGGTTTCTCAACCATTTCCTTAACTTCAAACTCCCATACCTCGCGAACGGATTGACGAACTCCGGTAATTCCTGTTGCATCTGAAAGCAGAAACTCGCCCGATTACAACGGTATGTGAATGTTCCCCTAGGCCATTGTAGTTATTGGTTTCGAGTATCAGACTTGCGAAAATTTTCATGGTTTCTCAACCATTTCTTAACTTCAAACTCCCATATCTCGCGAACGGAATGACGAACTCGAGAAATTCCTGTTGCATCTGAAAGTAGAAGCTCGCCCGATTACAATGGTGTGTGTACTTTTCCCTAGGCCATTCCAGTTCTTGGTTTCGAGTATCAGACTTGCGAAAATTTTCATGGTTTCTCAACCATTCCTTATCTTCGAACGCCCATATCTCGCGAACGGATTGACGAACTCGAGAAATTCCTGTTGAATCTGAAAGCAGATACTCGCCCATTACGACGGTATGAGTATTTTTCCCCTAGGCCATTTTAGTTATTGGTTTCGAGTATCAGACTTGCGAAAATTTTGATGGTTTCTCAACCATTCTTTAATTTCAAACTCCAATATCTCGCGGACGGATTGACGAACTCGAGAAATTCCTGTTGCATATGAAAGCAGATACTCGCCCGATTACAACGGTATGTGTATTTTTCACGTAGGCCATTGTAGTTATTGGTTTCGAGTATCAGACTTGCGAAAATTTTCATGGTTTCTCAACCATTTCTTAACTTCAAACTCCCATATCTCGCGAACGGAATGACGAACTCGAGAAATTCCTGTTGCATCTGAAAGCAGAAACACGCCCGATTACAATGGTGTGTGTACTTTTCCCTAGGCCATTCCAGTTATTGGTTTCGAGTATCAGACTTGCGAAAATTTTGATTGTTTCTCAACCATTCCTTATCTTCAAACCCCCATATCTCGTGAACGGAATGACGAACTCGAAAAATTCCTGTTGCATCTGAAAGTAGAAACTCGCCCGATTACAATGGTGTGTGTGCTTTTCCCCTAGGCCATTCCAGTTATTGGTTTCGAGTATCATAACCGCGAAAATTTTGATGGTTTGTCAACCATTTCTTAACTTCAAACTCCCATATCTCGCGAACGGATTGACGAACTCGAGAAATTCCCGTTGCGTCTGAAAGTGGAAACTCGCCCGATTACAAAGGTATGTGTACTTTTCCCCTAGGCCATTCCAGTTATTGGTATCGAGTATCAGACTTGCGAAAATTTTCATGGTTTCTCAACCATTTCTTAACTTCAAGCTCCCATATCTCGCGAACGGAATAACGAACTCGAGAAATTCCTGTTGCATCTGAAAGTTGAAGCTCGCCCGATCACAACGGTGTGTGTACTTTTCCCTAGGCCATTCAAGTTATTGGTTTCGAGTATCAGACCAGCGAAAATTTTGTTGGTATCTCAACCATTCCTTAACTTCAAACTCCCATATGTCGCGAACGGATTGACGAACTCGAGAAATTCCTGTTGCACCTGAAACCAGAATCTCGCCCGATTACAATGGTGTGTGTACTTTTCCCCTAGGCCATTCCAGTTATTCTTTTCTAGCATCAGAATTGCGAAAATTTTGTTGTTTCTCAACCATTCGTTAACTTCAAACTCCCATATCTCGCGAACGGATTGACGAACTCGAGAAATTCCTGTTGCGACTGAAAGTGGAAACTCGCCCGATTACAAAGGTATGTGTACTTTTCCCCTAGGCAATTCCAGTTATTGGTTTCGAGTATCAGACCAGCGAAAATTTTGATGATTTCTCAACCATTCCTTAACTTCAAACTCCCATATCTCGCGAACGGATTGACGAACTCGAGAAATTCCTGTTGCATCTGAAAGCAGAAACTCGCCCGATTACAACGGTATGTGCATTTTTGCCCTAGGCCATAGTAGTTATTGGTTTCGAGTATTAGACTTGCGAAAATTTCGATCGTTTCTCAAGCATTCCTTAACTTCAAGCTCCCATATCTCGCGAACGGATCGACGAACTCGTGAAATTCCTGTTGCGTCGGAAAGTGGAAACTCGCCCGATTAAAAAGGTATGTGTACTTTTCCCCTAGGCCATTCCAGTTATTGGTTTCGAGTATCAGACCAGCGAAAATTTTGATGATTTCTCAACCATTCCTTAACTTCAAACTCCCATATCTCGCGAACGGATTGACGAACTCGAGAAATTCCTGTTGCATCTGAAAGTAGAAACTCGACCGATTACAATGGTGTGTGTGCTTTTCCCGTAGGCCATTCCAGTTATTGGTTTCGAGAATCAGACTTGCGAAAATTTTGATGGTTTCTCAACCATTCCTTGACTTCAAACCCACATATCTCGCGAACGGATTTACGAACTCGAGAAATTCCTGTTGCATCTGAAAGCAGAAACTCGCCCGATTACAACGGTATGTGCATTTTTGCCCTAGGCCATAGTAGTTATTGGTTTCGAGTATTAGACTTGCGAAAATTTTGATGGTTTCTCAACCATTCCTTAACTTCAAACTCCCATATCTCGCGAACGGATTGACGAACTCGAGAAATTCCTGTTGCATCTGAAAGCAGAAACTCGCCCGATTACGACGGTATGTGTATTTTTCCCCTAAGCCTTTGTAGTTATTGGTTTCGTGTATCAGACTTTCGAAAATTTTGATGGTTTCTCAACCGTTCCTTAACTTCAACCACCCATATCTCGCGAACGGAATGACGAACTCGAGAAATTCCTGTTGCATCTGAAAGCAGAAAGTGGCCCGTTTACAACGGCATGTGTATTTTTGCCCTAGCCAATAGTAGTTATTGGTTTCGAGTATCAGACATGCGAAAATTTTGATGATTTCTCAACCATTGCTTAACTTCAAACTCCCATATCTCGCGAACGGAATGACGAACTCGAGAAATTCTAGTTGCATCTGAAAGTAGAAGCTCGCCCGATTACAATGGTGTGTGTACTTTTCCCTAGGCCATTCCAGTTATTGGTTTCGAGTATCAGACTTGCGAAAATTTTGATGGTTTCTCAACCGCTCCTTAACTTCAAACTCCCATATCTCGCGAACGGATCGACGAACTCGTGAAATTCCTGTTGCGTCGGAAAGTGGAAACTCGCCCGATTACAAAGGTATGTGTACTTTTCCCCTAGGCCATTCCAGTTATTGGTTTCGAGCATCAGACCAGCGAAAATTTTGATGATTTCTCAACCATTCCTTAACTTCAAACTCCCATATCTCGCGAACGGATTGACGAACTCTAGAAATTCCGGTTGCATCTGAAAGCAGAAACTCGCCCGATTACAACGGTATGTGCATTTTTGCCCTAGGCCATAGTAGTTATTGGTTTCGAGTATTAGACTTGCGAATATTTCGATCGTTTCTCAAGCATTCCTTAACTTCAAGCTCCCATATCTCGCGAACGGATCGACGAACTCGTGAAATTCCTGTTGCGTCGGAAAGTGGAAACTCGCCCGATTAAAAAGGTATGTGTACTTTTCCCCTAGGCCATTCCAGTTATTGGTTTCGAGTATCAGACCAGCGAAAATTTTGATGATTTCTCAACCATTCCTTAACTTCAAACTCCCATATCTCGCGAACGGATTGACGAACTCGAGAAATTCCTGTTGCATGTGAAGGTAGAAACTCGCCCGATTACAACGGTATGTGTATTTTTCCCCTAGGCCTCTGTAGTTATTGCTTTCGAGTGTCAGACTTGCGAAAATTTTGATGGTTTCTCAACCATTCCTTAACATCAAACTCCCATATCTCGCGAACGGATTGACGAACTCGAGAATTTCCTATTGCATCTGAAAGTAGAAACTCGCCCGATTACAATGGTGTGTGTGCTTTTCCCGTAGGCCATTCCAGTTATTGGTTTCGAGAATCAGACTTGCGAAAATTTTGATGGTTTCTCAACCATTCCTTGACTTCAAACCCACATATCTCGCGAACGGATTTACGAACTCGAGAAATTCCTGTTGCATCTGAAAGCAGAAACTCGCCCGATTACAACGGTATGTGCATTTTTGCCCTAGGCCATAGTAGTTATTGGTTTCGAGTATTAGACTTGCGAAAATTTTGATGGTTTCTCAGCCATTCCTTAACTTCAAACTCCCATATCTCGCGAACGGATTGACGAACTCGAGAAATTCCTGTTGCATCTGAAAGCAGAAACTCGCCCGATTACGACGGTATGTGTATTTTTCCCCTAAGCCTTTGTAGTTATTGGTTTCGTGTATCAGACTTTCGAAAATTTTGATGGTTTCTCAACCGTTCCTTAACTTCAACCACCCATATCTCGCGAACGGAATGACGAACTCGAGAAATTCCTGTTGCATCTGAAAGCAGAAAGTGGCCCGTTTACAACGGCATGTGTATTTTTGCCCTAGCCAATAGTAGTTATTGGTTTCGAGTATCAGACTTGCGAAAATTTTGATGATTTCTCAACCATTCCTTAACTTCAAACTCCCATATCTCGCGAACGGAATGACGAACTCGAGAAATTCTAGTTGCATCTGAAAGTAGAAGCTCGCCCGATTACAATGGTGTGTGTACTTTTCCCTAGGCCATTCCAGTTATTGGTTTCGAGTATCAGACTTGCGAAAATTTTGATGGTTTCTCAACCGCTCCTTAACTTCAAACTCCCATATCTCGCGAACGGATCGACGAACTCGTGAAATTCCTGTTGCGTCGGAAAGTGGAAACTCGCCCGATTACAAAGGTATGTGTACTTTTCCCCTAGGCCATTCCAGTTATTGGTTTCGAGTATCAGACCCGCGAAAATTTTGATGATTTCTCAACCATTCCTTAACTTCAAACTCCCATATCTCGCGAACGGATTGACGAACTCGAGAAATTCCTGTTGCATGTGAAAGTAGAAACTCGCCCGATTACAACGGTATGTGTATTTTTCCCCTAGGCCTCTGTAGTTATTGCTTTCGAGTGTCAGACTTGCGAAAATTTTGATGGTTTCTCAACCATTCCTTAACATCAAACTCCCATATCTCGCGAACGGATTGACGAACTCGAGAATTTCCTATTGCATCTGAAAGTAGAAACTCGCCCGATTACAATGGTGTGTGTGCTTTTCCCGTAGGCCATTCCAGTTATTGGTTTCGAGAATCAGACTTGCGAAAATTTTGATGGTTTCTCAACCATTCCTTGACTTCAAACCCACATATCTCGCGAACGGATTTACGAACTCGAGAAATTCCTGTTGCATCTGAAAGCAGAAACTCGCCCGATTACAACGGTATGTGCATTTTTGCCCTAGGCCATAGTAGTTATTGGTTTCGAGTATTAGACTTGCGAAAATTTTGATGGTTTCTCAACCATTCCTTAACTTCAAACTCCCATATCTCGCGAACGGATTGACGAACTCGAGAAATTCCTGTTGCATCTGAAAGCAGAAACTCGCCCGATTACGACGGTATGTGTATTTTTCCCCTAAGCCTTTGTAGTTATTGGTTTCGTGTATCAGACTTTCGAAAATTTTGATGGTTTCTCAACCGTTCGTTAACTTCAACCACCCATATCTCGCGAACGGAATGACGAACTCGAGAAATTCCTGTTGCATCTGAAAGCAGAAAGTGGCCCGTTTACAACGGCATGTGTATTTTTGCCCTAGCCAATAGTAGTTATTGGTTTCGAGTATCAGACTTGCGAAAATTTTGATGATTTCTCAACCATTCCTTAACTTCAAACTCCCATATCTCGCGAACGGAATGACGAACTCGAGAAATTCTAGTTGCATCTGAAAGTAGAAGCTCGCCCGATTACAATGGTGTGTGTACTTTTCCCTAGGCCATTCCAGTTATTGGTTTCGAGTATCAGACTTGCGAAAATTTTGATGGTTTCTCAACCGCTCCTTAACTTCAAACTCCCATATCTCGCGAACGGATCGACGAACTCGTGAAATTCCTGTTGCGTCGGAAAGTGGAAACTCGCCCGATTACAAAGGTATGTGTACTTTTCCCCTAGGCCATTCCAGATATTGGTTTCGAGTATCAGACCCGCGAAAATTTTGATGATTTCTCAACCATTCCTTAACTTCAAACTCCCATATCTCGCGAACGGATTGACGAACTCGAGAAATTCCTGTTGCATGTGAAAGTAGAAACTCGCCCGATTACAACGGTATGTGTATTTTTCCCCTAGGCCTCTGTAGTTATTGCTTTCGAGTGTCAGACTTGCGAAAATTTTGATGGTTTCTCAACCATTCCTTAACATCAAACTCCCATATCTTGCGAACGGATTGACGAACTCGAGAATTTCCTATTGCATCTGAAAGTAGAAACTCGACCGATTACAATGGTGTGTGTGCTTTTCCCGTAGGCCATTCCAGTTATTGGTTTCGAGAATCAGACTTGCGAAAATTTTGATGGTTTCTCAACCATTCCTTAACTTCAAACCCACATATCTCGCGAACGGATTTACGAACTCGAGAAATTCCTGTTGCGTCTGAAAGCAGAAACTCGCCCGATTACAACGGTATGTGCATTTTTGCCCTAGGCCATAGTAGTTATTGGTTTCGAGTATTAGACTTGCGAAAATTTTGATGGTTTCTCAACCATTCCTTAACTTCAAACTCCCATATCTCGCGAACGGATTGACGAACTCGAGAAATTCCTGTTGCATCTGAAAGCAGAAACTCGCCCGATTACGACGGTATGTGTATTTTTCCCCTAAGCCTTTGTAGTTATTGGTTTCGTGTATCAGACTTTCGAAAATTTTGATGGTTTCTCAACCGTTCCTTAACTTCAACCACCCATATCTCGCGAACGGAATGACGAACTCGAGAAATTCCTGTTGCATCTGAAAGCAGAAAGTGGCCCGTTTACAACGGCATGTGTATTTTTGCCCTAGCCAATAGTAGTTATTGGTTTCGAGTATCAGACTTGCGAAAATTTTGATGATTTCTCAACCATTCCTTAACTTCAAACTCCCATATCTCGCGAACGGAATGACGAACTCGAGAAATTCTAGTTGCATCTGAAAGTAGAAGCTCGCCCGATTACAATGGTGTGTGTACTTTTCCCTAGGCCATTCCAGTTATTGGTTTCGAGTATCAGACTTGCGAAAATTTTGATGGTTTCTCAACCGCTCCTTAACTTCAAACTCCCATATCTCGCGAACGGATCGACGAACTCGTGAAATTCCTGTTGCGTCGGAAAGTGGAAACTCGCCCGATTACAAAGGTATGTGTACTTTTCCCCTAAGCCATTCCAGTTATTGGTTTCGAGTATCAGACCAGCGAAAATTTTGATGATTTCTCAACCATTCCTTAACTTCAAACTCCCATATCTCGCGAACGGACTGACGAACTCTAGAAATTCCTGTTGCATCTGAAAGCAGAAACTCGCCCGATTACAACGGTATGTGCATTTTTGCCCTAGGCCATAGTAGTTATTGGTTTCGAGTATTAGACTTGCGAATATTTCGATCGTTTCTCAAGCATTCCTTAACTTCAAGCTCCCATATCTCGCGAACGGATCGACGAACTCGTGAAATTCCTGTTGCGTCGGAAAGTGGAAACTCGCCCGATTAAAAAGGTATGTGTACTTTTCCCCTAGGCCATTCCAGTTATTGGTTTCGAGTATCAGACCAGCGAAAATTTTGATGATTTCTCAACCATTCCTTAACTTCAAACTCCCATATCTCGCGAACGGATTGACGAACTCGAGAAATTCCTGTTGCATGTGAAGGTAGAAACTCGCCCGATTACAACGGTATGTGTATTTTTCCCCTAGGCCTCTGTAGTTATTGCTTTCGAGTGTCAGACTTGCGAAAATTTTGATGGTTTCTCAACCATTCCTTAACATCAAACTCCCATATCTCGCGAACGGATTGACGAACTCGAGAATTTCCTATTGCATCTGAAAGTAGAAACTCGCCCGATTACAATGGTGTGTGTGCTTTTCCCGTAGGCCATTCCAGTTATTGGTTTCGAGAATCAGACTTGCGAAAATTTTGATGGTTTCTCAACCATTCCTTGACTTCAAACCCACATATCTCGCGAACGGATTTACGAACTCGAGAAATTCCTGTTGCATCTGAAAGCAGAAACTCGCCCGATTACAACGGTATGTGCATTTTTGCCCTAGGCCATAGTAGTTATTGGTTTCGAGTATTAGACTTGCGAAAATTTTGATGGTTTCTCAACCATTCCTTAACTTCAAACTCCCATATCTCGCGAACGGATTGACGAACTCGAGAAATTCCTGTTGCATCTGAAAGCAGAAACTCGCCCGATTACGACGGTATGTGTATTTTTTCCCTAAGCCTTTGTAGTTATTGGTTTCGTGTATCAGACTTTCGAAAATTTTGATGGTTTCTCAACCGTTCCTTAACTTCAACCACCCATATCTCGCGAACGGAATGACGAACTCGAGAAATTCCTGTTGCATCTGAAAGCAGAAAGTGGCCCGTTTACAACGGCATGTGTATTTTTGCCCTAGCCAATAGTAGTTATTGGTTTCGAGTATCAGACTTGCGAAAATTTTGATGATTTCTCAACCATTCCTTAACTTCAAACTCCCATATCTCGCGAACGGAATGACGAACTCGAGAAATTCTAGTTGCATCTGAAAGTAGAAGCTCGCCCGATTACAATGGTGTGTGTACTTTTCCCTAGGCCATTCCAGTTATTGGTTTCGAGTATCAGACTTGCGAAAATTTTGATGGTTTCTCAACCGCTCCTTAACTTCAAACTCCCATATCTCGCGAACGGATCGACGAACTCGTGAAATTCCTGTTGCGTCGGAAAGTGGAAACTCGCCCGATTACAAAGGTATGTGTACTTTTCCCCTAGGCCATTCCAGTTATTGGTTTCGAGTATCAGACCCGCGAAAATTTTGATGATTTCTCAACCATTCCTTAACTTCAAACTCCCATATCTCGCGAACGGATTGACGAACTCGAGAAATTCCTGTTGCATGTGAAAGTAGAAACTCGCCCGATTACAACGGTATGTGTATTTTTCCCCTAGGCCTCTGTAGTTATTGCTTTCGAGTGTCAGACTTGCGAAAATTTTGATGGTTTCTCAACCATTCCTTAACATCAAACTCCCATATCTCGCGAACGGATTGACGAACTCGAGAATTTCCTATTGCATCTGAAAGTAGAAACTCGCCCGATTACAATGGTGTGTGTGCTTTTCCCGTAGGCCATTCCAGTTATTGGTTTCGAGAATCAGACTTGCGAAAATTTTGATGGTTTCTCAACCATTCCTTAACTTCAAACCCACATATCTCGCGAACGGATTTACGAACTCGAGAAATTCCTGTTGCGTCTGAAAGCAGAAACTCGCCCGATTACAACGGTATGTGCATTTTTGCCCTAGGCCATAGTAGTTATTGGTTTCGAGTATTAGACTTGCGAAAATTTTGATGGTTTCTCAACCATTCCTTAACTTCAAACTCCCATATCTCGCGAACGGATTGACGAACTCGAGAAATTCCTGTTGCATCTGAAAGCAGAAACTCGCCCGATTACGACGGTATGTGTATTTTTCCCCTAAGCCTTTGTAGTTATTGGTTTCGTGTATCAGACTTTCGAAAATTTTGATGGTTTCTCAACCGTTCCTTAACTTCAACCACCCATATCTCGCGAACGGAATGACGAACTCGAGAAATTCCTGTTGCATCTGAAAGCAGAAAGTGGCCCGTTTACAACGGCATGTGTATTTTTGCCCTAGCCAATAGTAGTTATTGGTTTCGAGTATCAGACTTGCGAAAATTTTGATGATTTCTCAACCATTCCTTAACTTCAAACTCCCATATCTCGCGAACGGAATGACGAACTCGAGAAATTCTAGTTGCATCTGAAAGTAGAAGCTCGCCCGATTACAATGGTGTGTGTACTTTTCCCTAGGCCATTCCAGTTATTGGTTTCGAGTATCAGACTTGCGAAAATTTTGATGGTTTCTCAACCGCTCCTTAACTTCAAACTCCCATATCTCGCGAACGGATCGACGAACTCGTGAAATTCCTGTTGCGTCGGAAAGTGGAAACTCGCCCGATTACAAAGGTATGTGTACTTTTCCCCTAAGCCATTCCAGTTATTGGTTTCGAGTATCAGACCAGCGAAAATTTTGATGATTTCTCAACCATTCCTTAACTTCAAACTCCCATATCTCGCGAACGGACTGACGAACTCTAGAAATTCCTGTTGCATCTGAAAGCAGAAACTCGCCCGATTACAACGGTATGTGCATTTTTGCCCTAGGCCATAGTAGTTATTGGTTTCGAGTATTAGACTTGCGAATATTTCGATCGTTTCTCAAGCATTCCTTAACTTCAAGCTCCCATATCTCGCGAACGGATCGACGAACTCGTGAAATTCCTGTTGCGTCGGAAAGTGGAAACTCGCCCGATTAAAAAGGTATGTGTACTTTTCCCCTAGGCCATTCCAGTTATTGGTTTCGAGTATCAGACCAGCGAAAATTTTGATGATTTCTCAACCATTCCTTAACTTCAAACTCCCATATCTCGCGAACGGATTGACGAACTCGAGAAATTCCTGTTGCATGTGAAGGTAGAAACTCGCCCGATTACAACGGTATGTGTATTTTTCCCCTAGGCCTCTGTAGTTATTGCTTTCGAGTGTCAGACTTGCGAAAATTTTGATGGTTTCTCAACCATTCCTTAACATCAAACTCCCATATCTCGCGAACGGATTGACGAACTCGAGAATTTCCTATTGCATCTGAAAGTAGAAACTCGCCCGATTACAATGGTGTGTGTGCTTTTCCCGTAGGCCATTCCAGTTATTGGTTTCGAGAATCAGACTTGCGAAAATTTTGATGGTTTCTCAACCATTCCTTGACTTCAAACCCACATATCTCGCGAACGGATTTACGAACTCGAGAAATTCCTGTTGCATCTGAAAGCAGAAACTCGCCCGATTACAACGGTATGTGCATTTTTGCCCTAGGCCATAGTAGTTATTGGTTTCGAGTATTAGACTTGCGAAAATTTTGATGGTTTCTCAACCATTCCTTAACTTCAAACTCCCATATCTCGCGAACGGATTGACGAACTCGAGAAATTCCTGTTGCATCTGAAAGCAGAAACTCGCCCGATTACGACGGTATGTGTATTTTTTCCCTAAGCCTTTGTAGTTATTGGTTTCGTGTATCAGACTTTCGAAAATTTTGATGGTTTCTCAACCGTTCCTTAACTTCAACCACCCATATCTCGCGAACGGAATGACGAACTCGAGAAATTCCTGTTGCATCTGAAAGCAGAAAGTGGCCCGTTTACAACGGCATGTGTATTTTTGCCCTAGCCAATAGTAGTTATTGGTTTCGAGTATCAGACTTGCGAAAATTTTGATGATTTCTCAACCATTCCTTAACTTCAAACTCCCATATCTCGCGAACGGAATGACGAACTCGAGAAATTCTAGTTGCATCTGAAAGTAGAAGCTCGCCCGATTACAATGGTGTGTGTACTTTTCCCTAGGCCATTCCAGTTATTGGTTTCGAGTATCAGACTTGCGAAAATTTTGATGGTTTCTCAACCGCTCCTTAACTTCAAACTCCCATATCTCGCGAACGGATCGACGAACTCGTGAAATTCCTGTTGCGTCGGAAAGTGGAAACTCGCCCGATTACAAAGGTATGTGTACTTTTCCCCTAAGCCATTCCAGTTATTGGTTTCGAGTATCAGACCAGCGAAAATTTTGATGATTTCTCAACCATTCCTTAACTTCAAACTCCCATATCTCGCGAACGGACTGACGAACTCTAGAAATTCCTGTTGCATCTGAAAGCAGAAACTCGCCCGATTACAACGGTATGTGCATTTTTGCCCTAGGCCATAGTAGTTATTGGTTTCGAGTATTAGACTTGCGAATATTTCGATCGTTTCTCAAGCATTCCTTAACTTCAAGCTCCCATATCTCGCGAACGGATCGACGAACTCGTGAAATTCCTGTTGCGTCGGAAAGTGGAAACTCGCCCGATTAAAAAGGTATGTGTACTTTTCCCCTAGGCCATTCCAGTTATTGGTTTCGAGTATCAGACCAGCGAAAATTTTGATGATTTCTCAACCATTCCTTAACTTCAAACTCCCATATCTCGCGAACGGATTGACGAACTCGAGAAATTCCTGTTGCATGTGAAGGTAGAAACTCGCCCGATTACAACGGTATGTGTATTTTTCCCCTAGGCCTCTGTAGTTATTGCTTTCGAGTGTCAGACTTGCGAAAATTTTGATGGTTTCTCAACCATTCCTTAACATCAAACTCCCATATCTCGCGAACGGATTGACGAACTCGAGAATTTCCTATTGCATCTGAAAGTAGAAACCGCGCCGATTACAATGGTGTGTGTGCTTTTCCCGTAGGCCATTCCAGTTATTGGTTTCGAGAATCAGACTTGCGAAAATTTTGATGGTTTCTCAACCATTCCTTGACTTCAAACCCACATATCTCGCGAACGGATTTACGAACTCGAGAAATTCCTGTTGCATCTGAAAGCAGAAACTCGCCCGATTACAACGGTATGTGCATTTTTGCCCTAGGCCATAGTAGTTATTGGTTTCGAGTATTAGACTTGCGAAATTTTGATGGTTTCTCAACCATTCCTTAACTTCAAACTCCCATATCTCGCGAACGGATTGACGAACTCGAGAAATTCCTGTTGCATCTGAAAGCAGAAACTCGCCCGATTACGACGGTATGTGTATTTTTTCCCTAAGCCTTTGTAGTTATTGGTTTCGTGTATCAGACTTTCGAAAATTTGATGGTTTCTCAACCGTTCCTTAACTTCAACCACCCATATCTCGCGAACGGAATGACGAACTCGAGAAATTCCTGTTGCATCTGAAAGCAGAAAGTGGCCCGTTTACAACGGCATGTGTATTTTTGCCCTAGCCAATAGTAGTTATTGGTTTCGAGTATCAGACTTGCGAAAATTTTGATGATTTCTCAACCATTCCTTAACTTCAAACTCCCATATCTCGCGAACGGAATGACGAACTCGAGAAATTCTAGTTGCATCTGAAAGTAGAAGCTCGCCCGATTACAATGGTGTGTGTACTTTTCCCTAGGCCATTCCAGTTATTGGTTTCGAGTATCAGACTTGCGAAAATTTTGATGGTTTCTCAACCGCTCCTTAACTTCAAACTCCCATATCTCGCGAACGGATCGACGAACTCGTGAAATTCCTGTTGCGTCGGAAAGTGGAAACTCGCCCGATTACAAAGGTATGTGTACTTTTCCCCTAGGCCATTCCAGTTATTGGTTTCGAGTATCAGACCCGCGAAAATTTTGATGATTTCTCAACCATTCCTTAACTTCAAACTCCCATATCTCGCGAACGGATTGACGAACTCGAGAAATTCCTGTTGCATGTGAAAGTAGAAACTCGCCCGATTACAACGGTATGTGTATTTTTCCCCTAGGCCTCTGTAGTTATTGCTTTCGAGTGTCAGACTTGCGAAAATTTTGATGGTTTCTCAACCATTCCTTAACATCAAACTCCCATATCTCGCGAACGGATTGACGAACTCGAGAATTTCCTATTGCATCTGAAAGTAGAAACTCGCCCGATTACAATGGTGTGTGTGCTTTTCCCGTAGGCCATTCCAGTTATTGGTTTCGAGAATCAGACTTGCGAAAATTTTGATGGTTTCTCAACCATTCCTTAACTTCAAACCCACATATCTCGCGAACGGATTTACGAACTCGAGAAATTCCTGTTGCATCTGAAAGCAGAAACTCGCCCGATTACAACGGTATGTGCATTTTTGCCCTAGGCCATAGTAGTTATTGGTTTCGAGTATTAGACTTGCGAAAATTTTGATGGTTTCTCAACCATTCCTTAACTTCAAACTCCCATATCTCGCGAACGGATTGACGAACTCGAGAAATTCCTGTTGCATCTGAAAGCAGAAACTCGCCCGATTACGACGGTATGTGTATTTTTCCCCTAAGCCTTTGTAGTTATTGGTTTCGTGTATCAGACTTTCGAAAATTTTGATGGTTTCTCAACCGTTCCTCAACTTCAACCACCCATATCTCGCGAACGGAATGACGAACTCGAGAAATTCCTGTTGCATCTGAAAGCAGAAAGTGGCCCGTTTACAACGGCATGTGTATTTTTGCCCTAGCCAATAGTAGTTATTGGTTTCGAGTATCAGACTTGCGAAAATTTTGATGATTTCTCAACCATTCCTTAACTTCAAACTCCCATATCTCGCGAACGGAATGACGAACTCGAGAAATTCTAGTTGCATCTGAAAGTAGAAGCTCGCCCGATTACAATGGTGTGTGTACTTTTCCCTAGGCCATTCCAGTTATTGGTTTCGAGTATCAGACTTGCGAAAATTTTGATGGTTTCTCAACCGCTCCTTAACTTCAAACTCCCATATCTCGCGAACGGATCGACGAACTCGTGAAATTCCTGTTGCGTCGGAAAGTGGAAACTCGCCCGATTAAAAAGGTATGTGTACTTTTCCCCTAGGCCATTCCAGTTATTGGTTTCGAGTATCAGACCAGCGAAAATTTTGATGATTTCTCAACCATTCCTTAACTTCAAACTCCCATATCTCGCGAACGGATTGACGAACTCGAGAAATTCCTGTTGCATGTGAAGGTAGAAACTCGCCCGATTACAACGGTATGTGTATTTTTCCCCTAGGCATCTGTAGTTATTGCTTTCGAGTGTCAGACTTGCGAAAATTTTGATGGTTTCTCAACCATTCCTTAACATCAAACTCCCATATCTCGCGAACGGATTGACGAACTCGAGAATTTCCTATTGCATCTGAAAGTAGAAACTCGCCCGATTACAATGGTGTGTGTGCTTTTCCCGTAGGCCATTCCAGTTATTGGTTTCGAGAATCAGACTTGCGAAAATTTTGATGGTTTCTCAACCATTCCTTAACTTCAAACCCACATATCTCGCGAACGGATTTACGAACTCGAGAAATTCCTGTTGCGTCTGAAAGCAGAAACTCGCCCGATTACAACGGTATGTGCATTTTTGCCCTAGGCCATAGTAGTTATTGGTTTCGAGTATTAGACTTGCGAAAATTTTGATGGTTTCTCAACCATTCCTTAACTTCAAACTCCCATATCTCGCGAACGGATTGACGAACTCGAGAAATTCCTGTTGCGTCTGAAAGCAGAAACTCGCCCGATTACAACGGTATGTGCATTTTTGCCCTAGGCCATAGTAGTTATTGGTTTCGAGTATTAGAGTTGCGAAAATTTTGATGGTTTCTCAACCATTCCTTAACTTCAACCACCCATATCTCGCGAACGGAATGACGAACTCGAGAAATTCCTGTTGCATCTGAAAGCAGAAAGTGGCCCGTTTACAACGGCATGTGTATTTTTGCCCTAGCCAATAGTAGTTATTGGTTTCGAGTATCAGACTTGCGAAAATTTTGATGATTTCTCAACCATTCCTTAACTTCAAACTCCCATATCTCGCGAACGGAATGACGAACTCGAGAAATTCTAGTTGCATCTGAAAGTAGAAGCTCGCCCGATTACAATGGTGTGTGTACTTTTCCCTAGGCCATTCCAGTTATTGGTTTCGAGTATCAGACTTGCGAAAATTTTGATGGTTTCTCAACCGCTCCTTAACTTCAAACTCCCATATCTCGCGAACGGATCGACGAACTCGTGAAATTCCTGTTGCGTCGGAAAGTGGAAACTCGCCCGATTACAAAGGTATGTGTACTTTTCCCCTAGGCCATTCCAGTTATTGGTTTCGAGTATCAGACCAGCGAAAATTTTGATGATTTCTCAACCATTCCTTAACTTCAAACTCCCATATCTCGCGAACGGATTGACGAACTCGAGAAAGTCCTGCTGCATCTGAAAACAGAAACCCGCCCGATTACATCGGTCTGTGTATTTTTGCCCTAGGCCATAGTAGTTATTGGTTTCGAGTATTAGACTTGCGAAAATTTCGATCGTTTCTCAAGCATTCCTTAACTTCAAGCTCCCATATCTCGCGAACGGATCGACGAACTCGTGAAATTCCTGTTGCGTCGGAAAGTGGAAACTCGCCCGATTACAAAGGTATGTGTACTTTTCCCCTAGGCCATTCCAGTTATTGGTTTCGAGTATCAGACCAGCGAAAATTTTGATGATTTCTCAACCATTCCTTAACTTCAAACTCCCATATCTCGCGAACGGATTGACGAACTCGAGAAATTCCTGTTGCATCTGAAAGCAGAAACTCGCCCGATTACGACGGTATGTGTATTTTTCCCCTAAGCCTTTGTAGTTATTGGTTTCGTGTATCAGACTTTCGAAAATTTTGATGGTTTCTCAACCGTTCCTTAACTTCAACCACCCATATCTCGCGAACGGAATGACGAACTCGAGAAATTCCTGTTGCATCTGAAAGCAGAAAGTGGCCCGTTTACAACGGCATGTGCATTTTTGCCCTAGCCAATAGTAGTTATTGGTTTCGAGTATCAGACTTGCGAAAATTTTGATGATTTCTCAACCATTCCTTAACTTCAAACTCCCATATCTCGCGAACGGAATGACGAACTCGAGAAATTCTAGTTGCATCTGAAAGTAGAAGCTCGCCCGATTACAATGGTGTGTGTACTTTTCCCTAGGCCATTCCAGTTATTGGTTTCGAGTATCAGACTTGCGAAAATTTTGATGGTTTCTCAACCGCTCCTTAACTTCAAACTCCCATATCTCGCGAACGGATCGACGAACTCGTGAAATTCCTGTTGCGTCGGAAAGTGGAAACTCGCCCGATTACAAAGGTATGTGTACTTTTCCCCTAGGCCATTCCAGTTATTGGTTTCGAGTGTCAGACTTGCGAAAATTTTGATGGTTTCTCAACCATTCCTTAACATCAAACTCCCATATCTCGCGAACGGATTGACGAACTCGAGAATTTCCTATTGCATCTGAAAGTAGAAACTCGCCCGATTACAATGGTGTGTGTGCTTTTCCCGTAGGCCATTCCAGTTATTGGTTTCGAGAATCAGACTTGCGAAAATTTTGATGGTTTCTCAACCATTCCTTAACTTCAAACCCACATATCTCGCGAACGGATTTACGAACTCGAGAAATTCCTGTTGCATCTGAAAGCAGAAACTCGCCCGATTACAACGGTATGTGCATTTTTGCCCTAGGCCATAGTAGTTATTGGTTTCGAGTATTAGACTTGCGAAAATTTTGATGGTTTCTCAACCATTCCTTAACTTCAAACTCCCATATCTCGCGAACGGATTGACGAACTCGAGAAATTCCTGTTGCATCTGAAAGCAGAAACTCGCCCGATTACGACGGTATGTGTATTTTTCCCCTAAGCCTTTGTAGTTATTGGTTTCGTGTATCAGACTTTCGAAAATTTTGATGGTTTCTCAACCGTTCCTTAACTTCAACCACCCATATCTCGCGAACGGAATGACGAACTCGAGAAATTCCTGTTGCATCTGAAAGCAGAAAGTGGCCCGTTTACAACGGCATGTGTATTTTTGCCCTAGCCAATAGTAGTTATTGGTTTCGAGTATCAGACTTGCGAAAATTTTGATGATTTCTCAACCATTCCTTAACTTCAAACTCCCATATCTCGCGAACGGAATGACGAACTCGAGAAATTCTAGTTGCATCTGAAAGTAGAAGCTCGCCCGATTGCAATGGTGTGTGTACTTTTCCCTAGGCCATTCCAGTTATTGGTTTCGAGTATCAGACTTGCGAAAATTTTGATGGTTTCTCAACCGCTCCTTAACTTCAAACTCCCATATCTCGCGAACGGATCGACGAACTCGTGAAATTCCTGTTGCGTCGGAAAGTGGAAACTCGCCCGATTACAAAGGTATGTGTACTTTTCCCCTAGGCCATTCCAGTTATTGGTTTCGAGTATCAGACCCGCGAAAATTTTGATGATTTCTCAACCATTCCTTAACTTCAAACTCCCATATCTCGCGAACGGATTGACGAACTCGAGAAATTCCTGTTGCATGTGAAAGTAGAAACTTGTCCGATTACAACGGTATGTGTATTTTTCCCCTAGGCCTCTGTAGTTATTGCTTTCGAGTGTCAGACTTGCGAAAATTTTGATGGTTTCTCAACCATTCCTTAACATCAAACTCCCATATCTCGCGAACGGATTGACGAACTCGAGAATTTCCTATTGCATCTGAAAGTAGAAACTCGACCGATTACAATGGTGTGTGTGCTTTTCCCGTTGGCCATTCCAGTTATTGGTTTCGAGAATCAGACTTGCGAAAATTTTGATGGTTTCTCAACCATTCCTTAACTTCAAACCCACATATCTCGCGAACGGATTTACGAACTCGAGAAATTCCTGTTGCGTCTGAAAGCAGAAACTCGCCCGATTACAACGGTATGTGCATTTTTGCCCTAGGCCATAGTAGTTATTGGTTTCGAGTATTAGACTTGCGAAAATTTTGATGGTTTCTCAACCATTCCTTAACTTCAAACTCCCATATCTCGCGAACGGATTGACGAACTCGAGAAATTCCTGTTGCATCTGAAAGCAGAAACTCGCCCGATTACGACGGTATGTGTATTTTTCCCCTAAGCCTTTGTAGTTATTGGTTTCGTGTATCAGACTTTCGAAAATTTTGATGGTTTCTCAACCGTTCCTTAACTTCAACCACCCATATCTCGCGAACGGAATGACGAACTCGAGAAATTCCTGTTGCATCTGAAAGCAGAAAGTGGCCCGTTTACAACGGCATGTGTATTTTTGCCCTAGCCAATAGTAGTTATTGGTTTCGAGTATCAGACTTGCGAAAATTTTGATGATTTCTCAACCATTCCTTAACTTCAAACTCCCATATCTCGCGAACGGAATGACGAACTCGAGAAATTCTAGTTGCATCTGAAAGTAGAAGCTCGCCTGATTACAATGGTGTGTGTACTTTTCCCTAGGCCATTCCAGTTATTGGTTTCGAGTATCAGACTTGCGAAAATTTTGATGGTTTCTCAACCGCTCCTTAACTTCAAACTCCCATATCTCGCGAACGGATCGACGAACTCGTGAAATTCCTGTTGCGTCGGAAAGTGGAAACTCGCCCGATTACAAAGGTATGTGTACTTTTCCCCTAGGCCATTCCAGTTATTGGTTTCGAGTATCAGACCAGCGAAAATTTTGATGATTTCTCAACCATTCCTTAACTTCAAACTCCCATATCTCGCGAACGGACTGACGAACTCTAGAAATTCCTGTTGCATCTGAAAGCAGAAACTCGCCCGATTACAACGGTATGTGCATTTTTGCCCTAGGCCATAGTAGTTATTGGTTTCGAGTATTAGACTTGCGAATATTTCGATCGTTTCTCAAGCATTCCTTAACTTCAAGCTCCCATATCTCGCGAACGGATCGACGAACTCGTGAAATTCCTGTTGCGTCGGAAAGTGGAAACTCGCCCGATTAAAAAGGTATGTGTACTTTTCCCCTAGGCCATTCCAGTTATTGGTTTCGAGTATCAGACCAGCGAAAATTTTGATGATTTCTCAACCATTCCTTAACTTCAAACTCCCATATCTCGCGAACGGATTGACGAACTCGAGAAATTCCTGTTGCATGTGAAGGTAGAAACTCGCCCGATTACAACGGTATGTGTATTTTTCCCCTAGGCCTCTGTAGTTATTGCTTTCGAGTGTCAGACTTGCGAAAATTTTGATGGTTTCTCAACCATTCCTTAACATCAAACTCCCATATCTCGCGAACGGATTGACGAACTCGAGAATTTCCTATTGCATCTGAAAGTAGAAACTCGCCCGATTACAATGGTGTGTGTGCTTTTCCCGTAGGCCATTCCAGTTATTGGTTTCGAGAATCAGACTTGCGAAAATTTTGATGGTTTCTCAACCATTCCTTGACTTCAAACCCACATATCTCGCGAACGGATTTACGAACTCGAGAAATTCCTGTTGCATCTGAAAGCAGAAACTCGCCCGATTACAACGGTATGTGCATTTTTGCCCTAGGCCATAGTAGTTATTGGTTTCGAGTATTAGACTTGCGAAAATTTTGATGGTTTCTCAACCATTCCTTAACTTCAAACTCCCATATCTCGCGAACGGATTGACGAACTCGAGAAATTCCTGTTGCATCTGAAAGCAGAAACTCGCCCGATTACGACGGTATGTGTATTTTTTCCCTAAGCCTTTGTAGTTATTGGTTTCGTGTATCAGACTTTCGAAAATTTTGATGGTTTCTCAACCGTTCCTTAACTTCAACCACCCATATCTCGCGAACGGAATGACGAACTCGAGAAATTCCTGTTGCATCTGAAAGCAGAAAGTGGCCCGTTTACAACGGCATGTGTATTTTTGCCCTAGCCAATAGTAGTTATTGGTTTCGAGTATCAGACTTGCGAAAATTTTGATGATTTCTCAACCATTCCTTAACTTCAAACTCCCATATCTCGCGAACGGAATGACGAACTCGAGAAATTCTAGTTGCATCTGAAAGTAGAAGCTCGCCCGATTACAGTGGTGTGTGTACTTTTCCCTAGGCCATTCCAGTTATTGGTTTCGAGTATCAGACTTGCGAAAATTTTGATGGTTTCTCAACCGCTCCTTAACTTCAAACTCCCATATCTCGCGAACGGATCGACGAACTCGTGAAATTCCTGTTGCGTCGGAAAGTGGAAACTCGCCCGATTACAAAGGTATGTGTACTTTTCCCCTAGGCCATTCCAGTTATTGGTTTCGAGTATCAGACCCGCGAAAATTTTGATGATTTCTCAACCATTCCTTAACTTCAAACTCCCATATCTCGCGAACGGATTGACGAACTCGAGAAATTCCTGTTGCATGTGAAAGTAGAAACTCGCCCGATTACAACGGTATGTGTATTTTTCCCCTAGGCCTCTGTAGTTATTGCTTTCGAGTGTCAGACTTGCGAAAATTTTGATGGTTTCTCAACCATTCCTTAACATCAAACTCCCATATCTCGCGAACGGATTGACGAACTCGAGAATTTCCTATTGCATCTGAAAGTAGAAACTCGACCGATTACAATGGTGTGTGTGCTTTTCCCGTAGGCCATTCCAGTTATTGGTTTCGAGAATCAGACTTGCGAAAATTTTGATGGTTTCTCAACCATTCCTTAACTTCAAACCCACATATCTCGCGAACGGATTTACGAACTCGAGAAATTCCTGTTGCGTCTGAAAGCAGAAACTCGCCCGATTACAACGGTATGTGCATTTTTGCCCTAGGCCATAGTAGTTATTGGTTTCGAGTATTAGACTTGCGAAAATTTTGATGGTTTCTCAACCATTCCTTAACTTCAAACTCCCATATCTCGCGAACGGATTGACGAACTCGAGAAATTCCTGTTGCATCTGAAAGCAGAAACTCGCCCGATTACGACGGTATGTGTATTTTTCCCCTAAGCCTTTGTAGTTATTGGTTTCGTGTATCAGACTTTCGAAAATTTTGATGGTTTCTCAACCGTTCCTTAACTTCAACCACCCATATCTCGCGAACGGAATGACGAACTCGAGAAATTCCTGTTGCATCTGAAAGCAGAAAGTGGCCCGTTTACAACGGCATGTGTATTTTTGCCCTAGCCAATAGTAGTTATTGGTTTCGAGTATCAGACTTGCGAAAATTTTGATGATTTCTCAACCATTCCTTAACTTCAAACTCCCATATCTCGCGAACGGAATGACGAACTCGAGAAATTCTAGTTGCATCTGAAAGTAGAAGCTCGCCCGATTACAATGGTGTGTGTACTTTTCCCTAGGCCATTCCAGTTATTGGTTTCGAGTATCAGACTTGCGAAAATTTTGATGGTTTCTCAACCGCTCCTTAACTTCAAACTCCCATATCTCGCGAACGGATCGACGAACTCGTGAAATTCCTGTTGCGTCGGAAAGTGGAAACTCGCCCGATTACAAAGGTATGTGTACTTTTCCCCTAGGCCATTCCAGTTATTGGTTTCGAGTATCAGACCAGCGAAAATTTTGATGATTTCTCAACCATTCCTTAACTTCAAACTCCCATATCTCGCGAACGGATTGACGAACTCGAGAAATTCCTGTTGCATCTGAAAGCAGAAACTCGCCCGATTACAACGGTATGTGCATTTTTGCCCTAGGCCATAGTAGTTATTGGTTTCGAGTATTAGACTTGCGAAAATTTCGATCGTTTCTCAAGCATTCCTTAACTTCAAGCTCCCATATCTCGCGAACGGATCGACGAACTCGTGAAATTCCTGTTGCGTCGGAAAGTGGAAACTCGCCCGATTAAAAAGGTATGTGTACTTTTCCCCTAGGCCATTCCAGTTATTGGTTTCGAGTATCAGACCAGCGAAAATTTTGATGATTTCTCAACCATTCCTTAACTTCAAACTCCCATATCTCGCGAACGGATTGACGAACTCGAGAAATTCCTGTTGCATGTGAAGGTAGAAACTCGCCCGATTACAACGGTATGTGTATTTTTCCCCTAGGCCTCTGTAGTTATTGCTTTCGAGTGTCAGACTTGCGAAAATTTTGATGGTTTCTCAACCATTCCTTAACATCAAACTCCCATATCTCGCGAACGGATTGACGAACTCGAGAATTTCCTATTGCATCTGAAAGTAGAAACTCGCCCGATTACAATGGTGTGTGTGCTTTTCCCGTAGGCCATTCCAGTTATTGGTTTCGAGAATCAGACTTGCGAAAATTTTGATGGTTTCTCAACCATTCCTTAACTTCAAACCCACATATCTCGCGAACGGATTTACGAACTCGAGAAATTCCTGTTGCGTCTGAAAGCAGAAACTCGCCCGATTACAACGGTATGTGCATTTTTGCCCTAGGCCATAGTAGTTATTGGTTTCGAGTATTAGACTTGCGAAAATTTTGATGGTTTCTCAACCATTCCTTAACTTCAAACTCCCATATCTCGCGAACGGATTGACGAACTCGAGAAATTCCTGTTGCGTCTGAAAGCAGAAACTCGCCCGATTACAACGGTATGTGCATTTTTGCCCTAGGCCATAGTAGTTATTGGTTTCGAGTATTAGAGTTGCGAAAATTTTGATGGTTTCTCAACCATTCCTTAACTTCAACCACCCATATCTCGCGAACGGAATGACGAACTCGAGAAATTCCTGTTGCATCTGAAAGCAGAAAGTGGCCCGTTTACAACGGCATGTGTATTTTTGCCCTAGCCAATAGTAGTTATTGGTTTCGAGTATCAGACTTGCGAAAATTTTGATGATTTCTCAACCATTCCTTAACTTCAAACTCCCATATCTCGCGAACGGAATGACGAACTCGAGAAATTCTAGTTGCATCTGAAAGTAGAAGCTCGCCCGATTACAATGGTGTGTGTACTTTTCCCTAGGCCATTCCAGTTATTGGTTTCGAGTATCAGACTTGCGAAAATTTTGATGGTTTCTCAACCGCTCCTTAACTTCAAACTCCCATATCTCGCGAACGGATCGACGAACTCGTGAAATTCC
The DNA here is from genome assembly GCF_051014685.1 of Ptiloglossa arizonensis. Taxonomy (NCBI): domain Eukaryota; kingdom Metazoa; phylum Arthropoda; class Insecta; order Hymenoptera; family Colletidae; genus Ptiloglossa; species Ptiloglossa arizonensis. Next base: position 124,184 of record NW_027478965.1, read on the forward strand.
TGTTGCGTCGGAAAGTGGAAACTCGCCCGATTACAAAGGTATGTGTACTTTTCCCCTAGGCCATTCCAGTTATTGGTTTCGAGTATCAGACCAGCGAAAATTTTGATGATTTCTCAACCATTCCTTAACTTCAAACTCCCATATCTCGCGAACGGATTGACGAACTCGAGAAAGTCCTGCTGCATCTGAAAACAGAAACCCGCCCGATTACATCGGTCTGTGTATTTTTGCCCTAGGCCATAGTAGTTATTGGTTTCGAGTATTAGACTTGCGAAAATTTCGATCGTTTCTCAAGCATTCCTTAACTTCAAGCTCCCATATCTCGCGAACGGATCGACGAACACGTGAAATTCCTGTTGCGTCGGAAAGTGGAAACTCGCCCGATTACAAAGGTATGTGTACTTTTCCCCTAGGCCATTCCAGTTATTGGTTTCGAGTATCAGACCAGCGAAAATTTTGATGATTTCTCAACCATTCCTTAACTTCAAACTCCCATATCTCGCGAACGGATTGACGAACTCGAGAAATTCCTGTTGCATGTGAAGGTAGAAACTCGCCCGATTACAACGGTATGTGTATTTTTCCCCTAGGCCTCTGTAGTTATTGCTTTCGAGTGTCAGACTTGCGAAAATTTTGATGGTTTCTCAACCATTCCTTAACATCAAACTCCCATATCTCGCGAACGGATTGACGAACTCGAGAATTTCCTATTGCATCTGAAAGTAGAAACTCGCCCGATTACAATGGTGTGTGTGCTTTTCCCGTAGGCCATTCCAGTTATTGGTTTCGAGAATCAGACTTGCGAAAATTTTGATGGTTTCTCAACCATTCCTTAACTTCAAACCCACATATCTCGCGAACGGATTTACGAACTCGAGAAATTCCTGTTGCATCTGAAAGCAGAAACTCGCCCGATTACAACGGTATGTGCATTTTTGCCCTAGGCCATAGTAGTTATTGGTTTCGAGTATTAGACTTGCGAAAATTTTGATGGTTTCTCAACCATTCCTTAACTTCAAACTCCCATATCTCGCGAACGGATTGACGAACTCGAGAAATTCCTGTTGCATCTGAAAGCAGAAACTCGCCCGATTACGACGGTATGTGTATTTTTCCCCTAAGCCTTTGTAGTTATTGGTTTCGTGTATCAGACTTTCGAAAATTTTGATGGTTTCTCAACCGTTCCTTAACTTCAACCACCCATATCTCGCGAACGGAATGACGAACTCGAGAAATTCCTGTTGCATCTGAAAGCAGAAAGTGGCCCGTTTACAACGGCATGTGTATTTTTGCCCTAGCCAATAGTAGTTATTGGTTTCGAGTATCAGACTTGCGAAAATTTTGATGATTTCTCAACCATTCCTTAACTTCAAACTCCCATATCTCGCGAACGGAATGACGAACTCGAGAAATTCTAGTTGCATCTGAAAGTAGAAGCTCGCCCGATTACAATGGTGTGTGTACTTTTCCCTAGGCCATTCCAGTTATTGGTTTCGAGTATCAGACTTGCGAAAATTTTGATGGTTTCTCAACCGCTCCTTAACTTCAAACTCCCATATCTCGCGAACGGATCGACGAACTCGTGAAATTCCTGTTGCGTCGGAAAGTGGAAACTCGCCCGATTACAAAGGTATGTGTACTTTTCCCCTAGGCCATTCCAGTTATTGGTTTCGAGTATCAGACCCGCGAAAATTTTGATGATTTCTCAACCATTCCTTAACTTCAAACTCCCATATCTCGCGAACGGATTGACGAACTCGAGAAATTCCTGTTGCATGTGAAAGTAGAAACTCGCCCGATTACAACGGTATGTGTATTTTTCCCCTAGGCCTCTGTAGTTATTGCTTTCGAGTGTCAGACTTGCGAAAATTTTGATGGTTTCTCAACCATTCCTTAACATCAAACTCCCATATCTCGCGAACGGATTGACGAACTCGAGAATTTCCTATTGCATCTGAAAGTAGAAACTCGCCCGATTACAATGGTGTGTGTGCTTTTCCCGTAGGCCATTCCAGTTATTGGTTTCGAGAATCAGACTTGCGAAAATTTTGATGGTTTCTCAACCATTCCTTAACTTCAAACCCACATATCTCGCGAACGGATTTACGAACTCGAGAAATTCCTGTTGCATCTGAAAGCAGAAACTCGCCCGATTACAACGGTATGTGCATTTTTGCCCTAGGCCATAGTAGTTATTGGTTTCGAGTATTAGACTTGCGAAAATTTTGATGGTTTCTCAACCATTCCTTAACTTCAAACTCCCATATCTCGCGAACGGATTGACGAACTCGAGAATTTCCTGTTGCATGTGAAAGTAGAAACTCGCCCGATTACAACGGTATGTGTATTTTTCCCCTAGGCCTCTGTAGTTATTGCTTTCGAGTGTCAGACTTGCGAAAATTTCGATCGTTTCTCAAGCATTCCTTAACTTCAAGCTCACATATCTCGCGAACGGATCGACGAACTCGTGAAATTCCTGTTGCGTCGGAAAGTGGAAACTCGCCCGTTTACAAAGGTATGTGTACTTTTCCCCTAGGCCACTCCAGTTATTGGTTTCGAATATCAGACCAGCGAAAATTTTGATGATTTCTCAACCATTCCTTAACTTCAAACTCCCATATCTCGCGAACGGATTGACGAACTCGAGAAATTCCTGTTGCATGTGAAAGTAGAAACTCGCCCGATTACAACGGTATGTGTATTTTTCCCCTAGGCCTCTGTAGTTATTGCTTTCGAGTGTCAGACTTGCGAAAATTTTGATGGTTTCTCAACCATTCCTTAACATCAAACTCCCATATCTCGCGAACGGATTGACGAACTCGAGAATTTCCTATTGCATCTGGAAGTAGAAACTCGCCCGATTACAATGGTGTGTGTGCTTTTCCCGTAGGCCATTCCAGTTATTGGTTTCGAGAATCAGACTTGCGAAAATTTTGATGGTTTCTCAACCATTCCTTAACTTCAAACCCACATATCTCGCAAACGGATTTAGGAACTCGAGAAATTCCTGTTGCATCTGAAAGCAGAAACTCGCCCGATTACAACGGTATGTGCATTTTTGCCCTAGGCCATAGTAGTTATTGGTTTCGAGTATTAGACTTGCGAAAATTTTGATGGTTTCTCAACCGTTCCTTAACTTCAAACTCCCATATCTCGCGAACGGATTGACGAACTCGAGAAATTCCTGTTGCATCTGAAAGCAGAAACTCGCCCGATTACGACGGTATGTGTATTTTTCCCCTAGGCCATTGTAGTAATTGGTTTCGAGTATCAGACTTGCGAAAATTTTGATGGTTTCTCAACCATTCCTCAACTTCAAACTCCCATATCTCGCGGACGGATTGACGAACTCGAGAAATTCCTGTTGCATCTGAAAGTAGAAACTTGCCCGATTACAGTGGTTTGTGTACTTTTCCCCTAGGCCATTCCAGTTATTTGTATCGAGTATCAGACTTGCGAAAATTTTGATGGTTTCTCAACCATTCCTTAACTTCAAACTCCCATATCTCGCGGACGGATTGACGAACTCGAGAAATTCCTGATGCATATGAAAGCAGATACTCGCCCGATTACAACGGTATGTGTATTTTTCCCCTAGGCCTCTGTAGTTATTGCTTTCGAGTGTCAGACTTGCGAAAATTTTGATGGTTTCTCAACCATTCCTTAACATCAAACTCCCATATCTCCCGAACGGATTGACGAACTCGAGAATTTCCTATTGCATCTGAAAGTAGAAACTCGCCGGATTACAATGGTGTGTGTACTTTTCCCCTCGGCCATTCCAGTTATTGGTTTCGAGAATCAGACTTGCGAAAATTTTGATGGTTTCTCAACCATACCTTAACTTCAAACCCCCATATCTCGCGAACGGATTGACGAACTCGAGAAATTCCTGCTGCATCTGAAAGCAGAAACTCGCCCGATTACAACGGTATGTGCATTTTTGCCCTAGGCCATAGTAGTTATTGGTTTCGAGTATTAGACTTGCGAAAATTTCGATCGTTTCTCAAGCATTCCTTAACTTCAAGCTCCCATATCTCGCGAACGGATCGACGAACTCGTGAAATTCCTGTTGCGTCGGAAAGTGGAAACTCGCCCGTTTACAAAGGTATGTGTACTTTTCCCCTAGGCCACTCCAGTTATTGGTTTCGAGTATCAGACCAGCGAAAATTTTGATGATTTCTCAACCATTCCTTAACTTCAAACTCCCATATCTCGCGAACGGATTGACGAACTCGAGAAATTCCTGTTGCATGTGAAAGTAGAAACTCGCCCGATTACAACGGTATGTGTATTTTTCCCGTAGGCCATTCCAGTTATTGGTTTCGAGAATCAGACTTGCGAAAATTTTGATGGTTTCTCAACCATTCCTTAACTTCAAACCCACATATCTCGCGAACGGATTTACGAACTCGAGAAATTCCTGTTGCATCTGAAAGCAGAAACTCGCCCGATTACAACGGTATGTGCATTTTTGCCCTAGGCCATAGTAGTTATTGGTTTCGAGTATTAGACTTGCGAAAATTTTGATGGTTTCTCAACCGTTCCTTAACTTCAAACTCCCATATCTCGCGAACGGATTGACGAACTCGAGAAATTCCTGTTGCATCTGAAAGCAGAAACTCGCCCGATTACGACGGTATGTGTATTTTTCCCCTAGGCCATTGTAGTTATTGGTTTCGAGTATCAGACTTGCGAAAATTTTGATGGTTTCTCAACCATTCCTTAACTTCAAACTCCCATATCTCGCGAACAGAATGACGAACTCGAGAAATTCCTGTTGCATCTGAAAGTAGAAGCTCGCCCGATTACGACGGTATGTGTAATTTTGCCCTAGCCAATAGTAGTTATTGGTTTCGAGTATCAGACTTGCGAAAATTTTGATGGTTTCTCAACCATTCCTTAACTTCAAACTCCCATATCTCGCGAACGGAATGACGAACTCGAGAAATTCTAGTTGCATCTGAAAGTAGAAGCTCGACCGATTACAATGGTGTGTGTACTTTTCCCTAGGCCATTCCAGTTATTGGTTTCGGGTATCAGACTTGCGAAAATTTTGATGGTTTCTCAACCATTCCTTAACATCAAACTCCCATATCTCCCGAACGGATTGACGAACTCGAGAATTTCCTATTGCATCTGAAAGTAGAAACTCGCCCGATTACAATGGTGTGTGTACTTTTCCCCTCGGCCATTCCAGTTATTGGTTTCGAGAATCAGACTTGCGAAAATTTTGATGGTTTCTCAACCGTACCTTAACTTCAAACCCCCATATCTCGCGAACGGATTGACGAACTCGAGAAATTCCTGTTGCATCTGAAAGCAGAAACTAGCCCGATTACAACGGTATGTGCATTTTTGCCCTAGGCCATAGTAGTTATTGGTTTCGAGTATTAGACTTGCGAAAATTTCGATCGTTTCTCAAGCATTCCTTAACTTCAAGCTCCCATATCTCGCGAACGGATCGACGAACTCGTGAAATTCCTGTTGCGTCGGAAAGTGGAAACTCGCCCGTTTACAAAGGTATGTGTACTTTTCCCCTAGGCCACTCCAGTTATTGGTTTCGAGTATCAGACCAGCGAAAATTTTGATGATTTCTCAACCATTCCTTAACTTCAAACTCCCATATCTCGCGAACGGATTGACGAACTCGAGAAATTCCTGTTGCATGTGAAAGTAGAAACTCGCCCGATTACAACGGTATGTGTATTTTTCCCCTAGGCCTCTGTAGTTATTGCTTTCGAGTGTCAGACTTGCGAAAATTTTGATGGTTTCTCAACCATTCCTTAACATCAAACTCCCATATCTAGCGAACGGATTGACGAACTCGAGAATTTCCTGTTGCATCTGAAAGTAGAAACTCGCCCGATTACAATGGTGTGTGTGCTTTTCCCGTAGGCCATTCCAGTTATTGGTTTCGAGAATCAGACTTGCGAAAATTTTGATGGTTTCTCAACCATTCCTTAACTTCAAACCCACATATCTCGCGAACGGATTTACGAACTCGAGAAATTCCTGTTGCATCTGAAAGCAGAAACTCGCCCGATTACAACGGTATGTGCATTTTTGCCCTAGGCCATAGTAGTTATTGGTTTCGAGTATTAGACTTGCGAAAATTTTGATGGTTTCTCAACCGTTCCTTAACTTCAAACTCCCATATCTCGCGAACGGATTGACGAACTCGAGAAATTCCTGTTGCATCTGAAAGCAGAAACTCGCCCGATTACAACGGTATGTGCATTTTTGCCCTAGGCCATAGTAGTTATTGGTTTCGAGTATTAGACTTGCGAAAATTTTGATGGTTTCTCAACCGTTCCTTAACTTCAAACTCCCATATCTCGCGAACGGATTGACGAACTCGAGAAATTCCTGTTGCATCTGAAAGCAGAAACTCGCCCGATTACGACGGTATGTGTATTTTTCCCCTAGGCCATTGTAGTTATTGGTTTCGAGTATCAGACTTGCGAAAATTTTGATGGTTTCTCAACCATTCCTCAACTTCAAACTCCCATATCTCGCGGACGGATTGACGAACTCGAGAAATTCCTGTTGCATCTGAAAGTAGAAACTTGCCCGATTACAGTGGTTTGTGTACTTTTCCCCTAGGCCATTCCAGTTATTTGTATCGAGTATCAGACTTGCGAAAATTTTGATGGTTTCTCAACCATTCCTTAATTTCAAACTCCCATATCTCGCGGACGGATTGACGAACTCGAGAAATTCCTGACGCATATGAAAGCAGACACTCGCCCGATTACAACGGTATGTGTATTTTTCCCCTAGGCCTCTGTTGTTATTGCTTTCGAGTGTCAGACTTGCGAAAATTTTGATGGTTTCTCAACCATTCCTTAACATCAAACTCCCATATCTCCCGAACGGATTGACGAACTCGAGAATTTCCTATTGCATCTGAAAGTAGAAACTCGCCCGATTACAATGGTGTGTGTACTTTTCCCCTCGGCCATTCCAGTTATTGGTTTCGAGAATCAGACTTGCGAAAATTTTGATGGTTTCTCAACCATACCTTAACTTCAAACCCCCATATCTCGCGAACGGATTGACGAACTCGAGAAATTCCTGTTGCATCTGAAAGCAGAAACTCGCCCGATTACAACGGTATGTGCATTTTTGCCCTAGGCCATAGTAGTTATTGGTTTGGAGTATTAGACTTGCGAAAATTTCGGTGGCTTCTCAAGCATTCCTTAACTTCAAGCTCCCATATCTCGCGAACGGATTGACGAACTCGAGAAATTCCTGTTGCATATGAAAGCAGATACTCGCCCGATTACAACGGTATGTGTATTTTTCAGGTAGGCCATTGTAGTTATTGGTTTCGAGTATCAGACTTGCGAAAATTTTGATGGTTTCTCAACCATTCCTTAACTTCAAACTCCCATATCTCGCGAACGGAATGACGAACTCGAGAAATTCTAGTTGCATCTGAAAGTAGAAGCTCGACCGATTACAATGGTGTGTGTACTTTTCCCTAGGCCATTCCAGTTATTGGTTTCGGGTATCAGACTTGCGAAAATTTTGATGGTTTCTCAACCATTCCTTAACATCAAACTCCCATATCTCCCGAACGGATTGACGAACTCGAGAATTTCCTATTGCATCTGAAAGTAGAAACTCGCCCGATTACAATGGTGTGTGTACTTTTCCCCTCGGCCATTCCAGTTATTGGTTTCGAGAATCAGACTTGCGAAAATTTTGATGGTTTCTCAACCATACCTTAACTTCGAACCCCCATATCTCGCGAACGGATTGACGAACTCGAGAAATTCCTGTTGCATCTGAAAGCAGAAACTCGCCCGATTACAACGGTATGTGCATTTTTGCCCTAGGCCATAGTAGTTATTGGTTTCGAGTATTAGACTTGCGAAAATTTCGATCGTTTCTCAAGCATTCCTTAACTTCAAGCTCCCATATCTCGCGAACGGATCGACGAACTCGTGAAATTCCTGTTGCGTCGGAAAGTGGAAACTCGCCCGTTTACAAAGGTATGTGTACTTTTCCCCTAGGCCACTCCAGTTATTGGTTTCGAGTATCAGACCAGCGAAAATTTTGATGATTTCTCAACCATTCCTTAACTTCAAACTCCCATATCTCGCGAACGGATTGACGAACTCGAGAAATTCCTGTTGCATGTGAAAGTAGAAACTCGCCCGATTACAACGGTATGTGTATTTTTCCCCTAGGCCTCTGTAGTTATTGCTTTCGAGTGTCAGACTTGCGAAAATTTTGATGGTTTCTCAACCATTCCTTAACATCAAACTCCCATATCTAGCGAACGGATTGACGAACTCGAGAATTTCCTGTTGCATCTGAAAGTAGAAACTCGCCCGATTACAATGGTGTGTGTGCTTTTCCCGTAGGCCATTCCAGTTATTGGTTTCGAGAATCAGACTTGCGAAAATTTTGATGGTTTCTCAACCATTCCTTAACTTCAAACCCACATATCTCGCGAACGGATTTACGAACTCGAGAAATTCCTGTTGCATCTGAAAGCAGAAACTCGCCCGATTACAACGGTATGTGCATTTTTGCCCTAGGCCATAGTAGTTATTGGTTTCGAGTATTAGACTTGCGAAAATTTTGATGGTTTCTCAACCGTTCCTTAACTTCAAACTCCCATATCTCGCGAACGGATTGACGAACTCGAGAAATTCCTGTTGCATCTGAAAGCAGAAACTCGCCCGATTACAACGGTATGTGCATTTTTGCCCTAGGCCATAGTAGTTATTGGTTTCGAGTATTAGACTTGCGAAAATTTTGATGGTTTCTCAACCGTTCCTTAACTTCAAACTCCCATATCTCGCGAACGGATTGACGAACTCGAGAAATTCCTGTTGCATCTGAAAGCAGAAACTCGCCCGATTACGACGGTATGTGTATTTTTCCCCTAGGCCATTGTAGTTATTGGTTTCGAGTATCAGACTTGCGAAAATTTTGATGGTTTCTCAACCATTCCTCAACTTCAAACTCCCATATCTCGCGAACGGATTGACGAACTCGAGAAATTCCTCTTGCATCTGAAAGTAGAAACTCGCCCGATTACAACGGTATGTGTAGTTTTCCCCTAGGCCGTTCCGGTTATTCATTTCGGGCATCAGAACTGCGAAAATTTTGAGTTTCTCAAGCGTTTCCTACCTCCAAACTGCCATATCTCGCGAACGGATTGACCAATCCGCAAAATTTCTGTTGCATCTGAAAGTAGAAACTCGCCCGATTACAACGGTATGCGCACTTTTCCCCTAGGCCGTTCTAGTTACTCGTTTCGAGCATCAGAACTGCGAAAATTTTGAGTTTCTCAAGCGTTTCTTACCTCCAAACTGCCATATCTCGCGAACGGATTGACCAATCCGCAAAATTTCTGTTGCATCTGAAAGTAAAGGCTCGCCCGATTACAAAGGTATGCGTACTTCTCCCCTAGGCCGTTCTAGTCATTCGTTCCGAGCATCAGAACTGCGAAAATTTTGAGTTTCTCGAGGGTTCCTTATCTCCAAACTGCCATATCTCGCGAACGGATTGATCAATCCGCAAAATTTCTGTTGCATCTGAAAGTAGAAACTCGCCCGATTACAACGGTATGCGCACTTTTCCCCTAGGCCGTTCTAGTTATTCGTTTCGAGCATCAGAACTGCGAAAATTTTGAGTTTCTCAAGCGTTTCTTACCTCCAAACTGCCATATCTCGCGAACGGATTGACCAATCCGCAAAATTTCTGTTGCATCTGAAAGTAGAAACTCGCCCGATTACAACGGTATGTGTAGTTTTCCCCTAGGCCGTTCCGGTTATTCATTTCGGGCATCAGAACTGCGAAAATTTTGAGTTTCTCAAGCGTTTCCTACCTCCAAACTGCCATATCTCGCGAACGGATTGACCAATCCGCAAAATTTCTGTTGCATCTGAAAGTAGAAACTCGCCCGATTACAACGGTATGCGCACTTTTCCCCTAGGCCGTTCTAGTTACTCGTTTCGAGCATCAGAACTGCGAAAATTTTGAGTTTCTCAAGCGTTTCTTACCTCCAAACTGCCATATCTCGCGAACGGATTGACCAATCCGCAAAATTTCTGTTGCATCTGAAAGTAAAGGCTCGCCCGATTACAAAGGTATGCGTACTTCTCCCCTAGGCCGTTCTAGTCATTCGTTCCGAGCATCAGAACTGCGAAAATTTTGAGTTTCTCGAGGGTTCCTTATCTCCAAACTGCCATATCTCGCGAACGGATTGATCAATCCGCAAAATTTCTGTTGCATCTGAAAGTAGAAACTCGCCCGATTACAACGGTATGCGCACTTTTCCCCTAGGCCGTTCTAGTTATTCGTTTCGAGCATCAGAACTGCGAAAATTTTGAGTTTCTCAAGCGTTTCTTACCTCCAAACTGCCATATCTCGCGAACGGATTGATCGATCCGCAAAATTTCTGTTTCATCTCAAAGTGGAAACTCGCCCGATTACAACGGTACGCGTACTTCTCCCCTAGGCCGTTCTAGTCATTCGTTTCGAGCATTAGAACTGCGAAAATTTTGAGTTTCTCAAGCGTTTCTTACTTCCAAACTGCCATATCTCGCGAACGGATTGACCAATCCGCAAAATTTCTGTTGCATCTGAAAGTAGAAACTCGCCCGATTACAACGGTATGTGTAGTTTTCCCCTAGGCCGTTCCGGTTATTCATTTCGGGCATCAGAACTGCGAAAATTTTGAGTTTCTCAAGCGTTTCCTACCTCCAAACTGCCATATCTCGCGAACGGATTGACCAATCCGCAAAATTTCTGTTGCATCTGAAAGTAGAAACTCGCCCGATTACAACGGTATGCGCACTTTTCCCCTAGGCCGTTCTAGTTACTCGTTTCGAGCATCAGAACTGCGAAAATTTTGAGTTTCTCAAGCGTTTCTTACCTCCAAACTGCCATATCTCGCGAACGGATTGACCAATCCGCAAAATTTCTGTTGCATCTGAAAGTAAAGGCTCGCCCGATTACAAAGGTATGCGTACTTCTCCCCTAGGCCGTTCTAGTCATTCGTTCCGAGCATCAGAACTGCGAAAATTTTGAGTTTCTCGAGGGTTCCTTATCTCCAAACTGCCATATCTCGCGAACGGATTGATCAATCCGCAAAATTTCTGTTGCATCTGAAAGTAGAAACTCGCCCGATTACAACGGTATGCGCACTTTTCCCCTAGGCCGTTCTAGTTATTCGTTTCGAGCATCAGAACTGCGAAAATTTTGAGTTTCTCAAGCGTTTCTTACCTCCAAACTGCCATATCTCGCGAACGGATTGATCGATCCGCAAAATTTCTGTTTCATCTCAAAGTGGAAACTCGCCCGATTACAACGGTACGCGTACTTCTCCCCTAGGCCGTTCTAGTCATTCGTTTCGAGCATTAGAACTGCGAAAATTTTGAGTTTCTCAAGCGTTTCTTACTTCCAAACTGCCATATCTCGCGAACGGATTGACCAATCCGCAAAATTTCTGTTGCTTCTGAATGTAGAAACTCGCCCGATTACAACGGTATGCGCACTCTTCCCCTAGGCCGTTCTAGTTACTCGTTTCGAGCATCAGAACTGCGAAAATTTTGAGTTTCTCATGCGTTTCTTACTTCCAAACTGCCATATCTCGCGAACGGATTGACCAATCCGCAAAATTTCTGTTGCATCTGAAAGTAGAAACTCGCCCGATTACAACGGTAGGTGTAGTTTTCCCCTAGGTCGTTCTAGTTATTCGTTTGGAGCATCAGAACTGGGAAAATTTTGAGTTTCTCAAGCGTTTCTTACTTCCAAACTGCCATATCTCGCGAACGGATCGACCAATCCGCAAAATTTCTGTTGCATCTGAAAGTAGAAACTCGCCCGATTACATCGGTATGCGTACTTTTCCCCTAGGCCGTTCTAGTTATTCGATTCGAGCATCAGAACTGCGAAAATTTTGAGTTTCTCAAGCGTTTCTTACCTCCAAACTGCCACATCTCGCGAACGGATTGACCAATCCGCAAAATTTCTGCTGCATCTGAAAGTAGAAACTCGCCCGATTACAACGGTATGTGTAGTTTTCCCCTAGGCCGTTCCAGTTATTCGTTTGGAGCATCTGAACTGCGAAAATTTTGAGTTTCTCAAGCGTTTCTTACTTCCAAACTGCCATATCTCGCGAACGGATTGACCAATCCGCAAAATTTCTGTTTCATCTCAAAGTAGAAACTCGCCCGATTACAACGGTACGGGTACTTCTCCCCTAGGCCGTTCTAGTCATTCGTTTCGAGCATCAGAACTACGAAAATTTTGAGTTTCTCAAGCGTTTCTTACCTCCAAACTGCCATATCTCGCGAACGGATTGACCAATCCGCAAAATTTCTGTTGCATCTGAAAGTAGAAACTCGCCCGATTACAACGGTATGTGTAGTTTTCCCCTAGGCCGTTCCAGTTATTCATTTCGGGCATCAGAACTGCGAAAATTTTGAGTTTCTCAAGCGTTTCTTACCTCCAAACTGCCATATCTCGCGAACGGATTGACCAATCCGCAAAATTTCTGTTGCATCTGAAAGTAGAAACTCGCCCGATTACAACGGTATGCGTACTTTTCCCCTAGGCCGTTCTAGTTACTCGTTTCGAGCATCAGAACTGCGAAAATTTTGAGTTTCTCAAGCGTTTCTTACCTCCAAACTGCCACATCTCGCGAACGGATTGACCAATCCGCAAAATTTCTGCTGCATCTGAAAGTAGAAACTCGCCCGATTACAACGGTATGTGTAGTTTTCCCCTAGGCCGTTCCAGTTATTCGTTTGGAGCATCTGAACTGCGAAAATTTTGAGTTTCTCAAGCGTTTCTTACTTCCAAACTGCCATATCTCGCGAACGGATTGACCAATCCGCAAAATTACTGTTTCATCTCAAAGTAGAAACTCGCCCGATTACAACGGTACGGGTACTGCTCCCCTAGGCCGTTCTAGTCATTCGTTTCGAGCATCAGAACTGCGAAAATTTTGAGTTTCTCAAGCGTTTCTTACCTCCAAACTGCCATATCTCGCGAACGGATTGACCAATCCGCAAAATTTCTGTTGCATCTGAAAGTAGAAACTCGCCCGATTACAACGGTATGTGTAGTTTTCCCCTAGGCCGTTCCAGTTATTCATTTCGGGCATCAGAACTGCGAAAATTTTGAGTTTCTCAAGCGTTTCTTACCTCCAAACTGCCATATCTCGCGAACGGATTGACCAATCCGCAAAATTTCTGTTGCATCTGAAAGTAGAAACTCGCCCGATTACAACGGTATGCGTACTTTTCCCCTAGGCCGTTCTAGTTACTCGTTTCGAGCATCAGAACTGCGAAAATTTTGAGTTTCTCAAGCGTTTCTTACCTCCAAACTGCCATATCTCGCGAACGGATTGACCGATCCGCAAAATTTCTGTTTCATCTCAAAGTAGAAACTCGCCCGATTACAACGGTACGCGTACTTCTCCCCTAGGCCGTTCTAGTCATTCGTTTCGAGCATTAGAACTGCGAAAATTTTGAGTTTCTCAAGCGTTTCTTACTTCCAAACTGCCATATCTCGCGAACGGATTGACCAATCCGCAAAATTTCTGTTGCTTCTGAAAGTAGAAACTCGCCCGATTACAACGGTATGCGCACTCTTCCCCTAGGCCGTTCTAGTTACTCGTTTCGAGCATCAGAACTGCGAAAATTTTGAGTTTCTCATGCGTTTCTTACCCCCAAACTGCCATATCTCGCGAACGGATTGACCAATCCGCAAAATTTCTGTTGCATCTGAAAGTAGAAACTCGCCCGATTACAACGGTAGGTGTAGTTTTCCCCTAGGCCGTTCCAGTTATTCGTTTGGAGCATCTGAACTGCGAAAATTTTGAGTTTCTCAAGCGTTTCTTACTTCCAAACTGCCATATCTCGCGAACGGATTGACCAATCCGCAAAATTTCTGTTTCATCTCAAAGTAGAAACTCGCCCGATTACAACGGTACGGGTACTTCTCCCCTAGGCCGTTCTAGTCATTCGTTTCGAGCATCAGAACTGCGAAAATTTTGAGTTTCTCAAACGTTTCTTACCTCCAAACTGCCATATCTCGCGAACGGATTGACCAATCCGCAAAATTTCTGTTGCATCGGAAAGTAGAAACTCGCCCGATTACAACGGTATGTGTAGTTTTCCCCTAGGCCGTTCCAGTTATTCGTTTCGAGCATCAGAACTGGGAAAATTTTGAGTTTCTCAAGCGTTTCTTACTTCCAAACTGCCATATCTCGCGAACGGATCGACCAATCCGCAAAATTTCTGTTGCATCTGAAAGTAGAAACTCGCCCGATTACATCGGTATGCGTACTTTTCCCCTAGGCCGTTCTAGTTATTCGATTCGAGCATCAGAACTGCGAAAATTTTGAGTTTCTCAAGCGTTTCTTACCTCCAAACTGCCACATCTCGCGAACGGATTGACCAATCCGCAAAATTTCTGCTGCATCTGAAAGTAGAAACTCGCCCGATTACAACGGTATGTGTAGTTTTCCCCTAGGCCGTTCCAGTTATTCGTTTGGAGCATCTGAACTGCGAAAATTTTGAGTTTCTCAAGCGTTTCTTACTTCCAAACTGCCATATCTCGCGAACGGATTGACCAATCCGCAAAATTTCTGTTTCATCTCAAAGTAGAAACTCGCCCGATTACAACGGTACGGGTACTTCTCCCCTAGGCCGTTCTAGTCATTCGTTTCGAGCATCAGAACTGCGAAAATTTTGAGTTTCTCAAGCGTTTCTTACCTCCAAACTGCCATATCTCGCGAACGGATTGACCAATCCGCAAAATTTCTGTTGCATCGGAAAGTAGAAACTCGCCCGATTACAACGGTATGTGTAGTTTTCCCCGAGGCCGTTCCAGTTATTCATTTCGGGCATCAGAACTGCGAAAATTTTGAGTTTCTCAAGCGTTTCTTACCTCCAAACTGCCATATCTCGCGAACGGATTGACCAATCCGCAAAATTTCTGTTGCATCTGAAAGTAGAAACTCGCCCGATTACAACGGTATGCGTACTTTTCCCCTAGGCCGTTCTAGTTACTCGTTTCGAGCATCAGAACTGCGAAAATTTTGAGTTTCTCAAGCGTTTCTTACCTCCAAACTGTCATATCTCGCGAACGGATTGACCGATCCGCAAAATTTCTGTTTCATCTCAAAGTAGAAACTCGCCCGATTACAACGGTACGCGTACTTCTCCCCTAGGCCGTTCTAGTCATTCGTTTCGAGCATTAGAACTGCGAAAATTTTGAGTTTCTCAAGCGTTTCTTACTTCCAAACTGCCATATCTCGCGAACGGATTGACCAATCCGCAAAATTTCTGTTGCTTCTGAAAGTAGAAACTCGCCCGATTACAACGGTATGCGCACTTTTCCCCTAGGCCGTTCTAGTTACTCGTTTCGAGCATCAGAACTGCGAAAATTTTGAGTTTCTCATGCGTTTCTTACCTCCAAACTGCCATATCTCGCGAACGGATTGACCAATCCGCAAAATTTCTGTTGCATCTGAAAGTAGAAACTCGCCCGATTACAACGGTATGTGTAGTTTTCCCCTAGGCCGTTCCGGTTATTCATTTCGGGCATCAGAACTGCGAAAATTTTGAGTTTCTCAAGCGTTTCCTACCTCCAAACTGCCATATCTCGCGAACGGATTGACCAATCCGCAAAATTTCTGTTGCTTCTGAAAGTAGAAACTCGCCCGATTACAACGGTATGCGCACTTTTCCCCTAGGCCGTTCTAGTTACTCGTTTCGAGCATCAGAACTGCGAAAATTTTGAGTTTCTCATGCGTTTCTTACCTCCAAACTGCCATATCTCGCGAACGGATTGACCAATCCGCAAAATTTCTGTTGCATCTGAAAGTAGAAACTCGCCCGATTACAACGGTATGTGTAGTTTTCCCCTAGGCCGTTCCAGTTATTCATTTCGGGCATCAGAACTGCGAAAATTTTGAGTTTCTCAAGCGTTTCTTACCTCCAAACTGCCATATCTCGCGAACGGATTGACCAATCCGCAAAATTTCTGTTGCATCTGAAAGTAGAAACTCGCCCGATTACAACGGTATGTGTAGTTTTCCCCTAGGCCGTTCCAGTTATTCATTTCGGGCATCAGAACTGCGAAAATTTTGAGTTTCTCAAGCGTTTCTTACCTCCAAACTGCCATATCTCGCGAACGGATCGACCAATCCGCAAAATTTCTGTTGCATCTGAAAGTAGAAACTCGCCCGATTACATCGGTATGCGTACTTTTCCCCTAGGCCGTTCTAGTTATTCGATTCGAGCATCAGAACTGCGAAAATTTTGAGTTTCTCAAGCGTTTCTTACCTCCAAACTGCCACATCTCGCGAACGGATTGACCAATCCGCAAAATTTCTGCTCTATCTGAAAGTAGAAACTCGCCCGATTACAACGGTATGTGTAGTTTTCCCCTAGGCCGTTCCAGTTATTCGTTTGGAGCATCTGAACTGCGAAAATTTTGAGTTTCTCAAGCGTTTCTTACTTCCAAACTGCCATATCTCGCGAACGGATTGACCAATCCGCAAAATTTCTGTTTCATCTCAAAGTAGAAACTCGCCCGATTACAACGGTACGGGTACTTCTCCCCTAGGCCGTTCTAGTCATTCGTTTCGAGCATCAGAACTGCGAAAATTTTGAGTTTCTCAAGCGTTTCTTACCTCCAAACTGCCATATCTCGCGAACGGATTGACCAATCCGCAAAATTTCTGTTGCATCTGAAAGTAGAAACTCGCCCGATTACAACGGTATGTGTAGTTTTCCCCTAGGCCGTTCCAGTTATTCATTTCGGGCATCAGAACTGCGAAAATTTTGAGTTTCTCAAGCGTTTCTTACCTCCAAACTGCCATATCTCGCGAACGGATTGACCAATCCGCAAAATTTCTGTTGCATCTGAAAGTAGAAACTCGCCCGATTACAACGGTAGGTGTAGTTTTCCCATAGGCCGTTCTAGTTATTCGTTTCGAGCATCAGAACTGCGAAAATTTTGAGTTTCTCAAGCGTCTCTTACTTCCAAACTGCCACATCTCGCGAACGGATCGACCAATCCGCAAAATTTCTGTTGCATCTGAAGTAGAAACTCGCCCGATTACAACGGTATGTGTAGTTTTCCCCTAGGCCGTTCCAGTTATTCGTTTCGAGCATCAGAACTGCGAAAATTTTGAGTTTCTCAAGCGTTTCTTACCTCCAAACTGCCATATCTCGCGAACGGATTGACCAATCCGCAAAATTTCTGTTGCATCTGAAAGTAAAGGCTCGCCCGATTACAAAGGTATGCGTACTTCTCCCCTAGGCCGTTCTAGTCATTCGTTCCGAGCATCAGAACTGCGAAAATTTTGAGTTTCTCGAGGGTTCCTTATCTCCAAACTGCCATATCTCGCGAACGGATTGATCAATCCGCAAAATTTCTGTTGCATCTGAAAGTAGAAACTCGCCCGATTACAACGGTATGCGCACTTTTCCCCTAGGCCGTTCTAGTTATTCGTTTCGAGCATCAGAACTGCGAAAATTTTGAGTTTCTCAAGCGTTTCTTACCTCCAAACTGCCATATCTCGCGAACGGATTGACCGATCCGCAAAATTTCTGTTTCATCTCAAAGTGGAAACTCGCCCGATTACAACGGTACGCGTACTTCTCCCCTAGGCCGTTCTAGTCATTCGTTTCGAGCATTAGAACTGCGAAAATTTTGAGTTTCTCAAGCGTTTCTTACTTCCAAACTGCCATATCTCGCGAACGGATTGACCAATCCGCAAAATTTCTGTTGCTTCTGAAAGTAGAAACTCGCCCGATTACAACGGTATGCGCACTCTTCCCCTAGGCCGTTCTAGTTACTCGTTTCGAGCATCAGAACTGCGAAAATTTTGAGTTTCTCATGCGTTTCTTACTTCCAAACTGCCATATCTCGCGAACGGATTGACCAATCCGCAAAATTTCTGTTGCATCTGAAAGTAGAAACTCGCCCGATTACAACGGTAGGTGTTGTTTTCCCCTAGGTCGTTCTAGTTATTCGTTTCGAGCATCAGAACTGGGAAAATTTTGAGTTTCTCAAGCGTTTCTTACCTCCAAACTGCCATATCTCGCGAACGGATTGACCAATCCGCAAAATTTCTGTTGCATCTGAAAGTAGAAACTCGCCCGATTACAACGGTATGCGTACTTTTCCCCTAGGCCGTTCTAGTTACTCGTTTCGAGCATCAGAACTGCGAAAATTTTGAGTTTCTCAAGCGTTTCTTACCTCCAAACTGCCACATCTCGCGAACGGATTGACCAATCCGCAAAATTTCTGCTGCATCTGAAAGTAGAAACTCGCCCGATTACAACGGTATGTGTAGTTTTCCCCTAGGCCGTTCCAGTTATTCGTTTGGAGCATCTGAACTGCGAAAATTTTGAGTTTCTCAAGCGTTTCTTACTTCCAAACTGCCATATCTCGCGAACGGATTGACCAATCCGCAAAATTTCTGTTTCATCTCAAAGTAGAAACTCGCCCGATTACAACGGTACGGGTACTTCTCCCCTAGGCCGTTCTAGTCATTCGTTTCGAGCATCAGAACTGCGAAAATTTTGAGTTTCTCAAGCGTTTCTTACCTCCAAACTGCCATATCTCGCGAACGGATTGACCAATCCGCAAAATTTCTGTTGCATCTGAAAGTAGAAACTCGCCCGATTACAACGGTATGTGTAGTTTTCCCCTAGGCCGTTCCAGTTATTCATTTCGGGCATCAGAACTGCGAAAATTTTGAGTTTCTCAAGCGTTTCTTACCTCCAAACTGCCATATCTCGCGAACGGATTGACCAATCCGCAAAATTTCTGTTGCATCTGAAAGTAGAAACTCGCCCGATTACAACGGTATGCGTACTTTTCCCCTAGGCCGTTCTAGTTACTCGTTTCGAGCATCAGAACTGCGAAAATTTTGAGTTTCTCAAGCGTTTCTTACCTCCAAACTGCCATATCTCGCGAACGGATTGACCGATCCGCAAAATTTCTGTTTCATCTCAAAGTAGAAACTCGCCCGATTACAACGGTACGCGTACTTCTCCCCTAGGCCGTTCTAGTCATTCGTTTCGAGCATTAGAACTGCGAAAATTTTGAGTTTCTCAAGCGTTTCTTACTTCCAAACTGCCATATCTCGCGAACGGATTGACCAATCCGCAAAATTTCTGTTGCTTCTGAAAGTAGAAACTCGCCCGATTACAACGGTATGCGCACTCTTCCCCTAGGCCGTTCTAGTTACTCGTTTCGAGCATCAGAACTGCGAAAATTTTGAGTTTCTCATGCGTTTCTTACTTCCAAACTGCCATATCTCGCGAACGGATTGACCAATCCGCAAAATTTCTGTTGCATCTGAAAGTAGAAACTCGCCCGATTACAACGGTAGGTGTTGTTTTCCCCTAGGTCGTTCTAGTTATTCGTTTCGAGCATCAGAACTGGGAAAATTTTGAGTTTCTCAAGCGTTTCTTACCTCCAAACTGCCATATCTCGCGAACGGATTGACCAATCCGCAAAATTTCTGTTGCATCTGAAAGTAGAAACTCGCCCGATTACAACGGTATGCGTACTTTTCCCCTAGGCCGTTCTAGTTACTCGTTTCGAGCATCAGAACTGGGAAAATTTTGAGTTTCTCAAGCGTTTCTTACTTCCAAACTGCCATATCTCGCGAACGGATCGACCAATCCGCAAAATTTCTGTTGCATCTGAAAGTAGAAACTCGCCCGATTACATCGGTATGCGTACTTTTCCCCTAGGCCGTTCTAGTTATTCGATTCGAGCATCAGAACTGCGAAAATTTTGAGTTTCTCAAGCGTTTCTTACCTCCAAACTGCCACATCTCGCGAACGGATTGACCAATCCGCAAAATTTCTGCTGCATCTGAAAGTAGAAACTCGCCCGATTACAACGGTATGTGTAGTTTTCCCCTAGGCCGTTCCAGTTATTCGTTTGGAGCATCTGAACTGCGAAAATTTTGAGTTTCTCAAGCGTTTCTTACTTCCAAACTGCCATATCTCGCGAACGGATTGACCAATCCGCAAAATTTCTGTTTCATCTCAAAGTAGAAACTCGCCCGATTACAACGGTACGGGTACTTCTCCCCTAGGCCGTTCTAGTCATTCGTTTCGAGCATCAGAACTGCGAAAATTTTGAGTTTCTCAAGCGTTTCTTACCTCCAAACTGCCATATCTCGCGAACGGATTGACCAATCCGCAAAATTTCTGTTGCATCGGAAAGTAGAAACTCGCCCGATTACAACGGTATGTGTAGTTTTCCCCGAGGCCGTTCCAGTTATTCATTTCGGGCATCAGAACTGCGAAAATTTTGAGTTTCTCAAGCGTTTCTTACCTCCAAACTGCCATATCTCGCGAACGGATTGACCAATCCGCAAAATTTCTGTTGCATCTGAAAGTAGAAACTCGCCCGATTACAACGGTATGCGTACTTTTCCCCTAGGCCGTTCTAGTTACTCGTTTCGAGCATCAGAACTGCGAAAATTTTGAGTTTCTCAAGCGTTTCTTACCTCCAAACTGTCATATCTCGCGAACGGATTGACCGATCCGCAAAATTTCTGTTTCATCTCAAAGTAGAAACTCGCCCGATTACAACGGTACGCGTACTTCTCCCCTAGGCCGTTCTAGTCATTCGTTTCGAGCATTAGAACTGCGAAAATTTTGAGTTTCTCAAGCGTTTCTTACTTCCAAACTGCCATATCTCGCGAACGGATTGACCAATCCGCAAAATTTCTGTTGCTTCTGAAAGTAGAAACTCGCCCGATTACAACGGTATGCGCACTTTTCCCCTAGGCCGTTCTAGTTACTCGTTTCGAGCATCAGAACTGCGAAAATTTTGAGTTTCTCATGCGTTTCTTACCTCCAAACTGCCATATCTCGCGAACGGATTGACCAATCCGCAAAATTTCTGTTGCATCTGAAAGTAGAAACTCGCCCGATTACAACGGTATGTGTAGTTTTCCCCTAGGCCGTTCCGGTTATTCATTTCGGGCATCAGAACTGCGAAAATTTTGAGTTTCTCAAGCGTTTCCTACCTCCAAACTGCCATATCTCGCGAACGGATTGACCAATCCGCAAAATTTCTGTTGCTTCTGAAAGTAGAAACTCGCCCGATTACAACGGTATGCGCACTTTTCCCCTAGGCCGTTCTAGTTACTCGTTTCGAGCATCAGAACTGCGAAAATTTTGAGTTTCTCATGCGTTTCTTACCTCCAAACTGCCATATCTCGCGAACGGATTGACCAATCCGCAAAATTTCTGTTGCATCTGAAAGTAGAAACTCGCCCTATTACAACGGTATGTGTAGTTTTCCCCTAGGCCGTTCCAGTTATTCATTTCGGGCATCAGAACTGCGAAAATTTTGAGTTTCTCAAGCGTTTCTTACCTCCAAACTGCCATATCTCGCGAACGGATTGACCAATCCGCAAAATTTCTGTTGCATCTGAAAGTAGAAACTCGCCCGATTACAACGGTATGTGTAGTTTTCCCCTAGGCCGTTCCAGTTATTCATTTCGGGCATCAGAACTGCGAAAATTTTGAGTTTCTCAAGCGTTTCTTACCTCCAAACTGCCATATCTCGCGAACGGATCGACCAATCCGCAAAATTTCTGTTGCATCTGAAAGTAGAAACTCGCCCGATTACATCGGTATGCGTACTTTTCCCCTAGGCCGTTCTAGTTATTCGATTCGAGCATCAGAACTGCGAAAATTTTGAGTTTCTCAAGCGTTTCTTACCTCCAAACTGCCACATCTCGCGAACGGATTGACCAATCCGCAAAATTTCTGCTCTATCTGAAAGTAGAAACTCGCCCGATTACAACGGTATGTGTAGTTTTCCCCTAGGCCGTTCCAGTTATTCGTTTGGAGCATCTGAACTGCGAAAATTTTGAGTTTCTCAAGCGTTTCTTACTTCCAAACTGCCATATCTCGCGAACGGATTGACCAATCCGCAAAATTTCTGTTTCATCTCAAAGTAGAAACTCGCCCGATTACAACGGTACGGGTACTTCTCCCCTAGGCCGTTCTAGTCATTCGTTTCGAGCATCAGAACTGCGAAAATTTTGAGTTTCTCAAGCGTTTCTTACCTCCAAACTGCCATATCTCGCGAACGGATTGACCAATCCGCAAAATTTCTGTTGCATCTGAAAGTAGAAACTCGCCCGATTACAACGGTATGTGTAGTTTTCCCCTAGGCCGTTCCAGTTATTCATTTCGGGCATCAGAACTGCGAAAATTTTGAGTTTCTCAAGCGTTTCTTACCTCCAAACTGCCATATCTCGCGAACGGATTGACCAATCCGCAAAATTTCTGTTGCATCTGAAAGTAGAAACTCGCCCGATTACAACGGTAGGTGTAGTTTTCCCATAGGCCGTTCTAGTTATTCGTTTCGAGCATCAGAACTGCGAAAATTTTGAGTTTCTCAAGCGTCTCTTACTTCCAAACTGCCACATCTCGCGAACGGATCGACCAATCCGCAAAATTTCTGTTGCATCTGAAGTAGAAACTCGCCCGATTACAACGGTATGTGTAGTTTTCCCCTAGGCCGTTCCAGTTATTCGTTTCGAGCATCAGAACTGCGAAAATTTTGAGTTTCTCAAGCGTTTCTTACCTCCAAACTGCCATATCTCGCGAACGGATTGACCAATCCGCAAAATTTCTGTTGCATCTGAAAGTAAAGGCTCGCCCGATTACAAAGGTATGCGTACTTCTCCCCTAGGCCGTTCTAGTCATTCGTTCCGAGCATCAGAACTGCGAAAATTTTGAGTTTCTCGAGGGTTCCTTATCTCCAAACTGCCATATCTCGCGAACGGATTGATCAATCCGCAAAATTTCTGTTGCATCTGAAAGTAGAAACTCGCCCGATTACAACGGTATGCGCACTTTTCCCCTAGGCCGTTCTAGTTATTCGTTTCGAGCATCAGAACTGCGAAAATTTTGAGTTTCTCAAGCGTTTCTTACCTCCAAACTGCCATATCTCGCGAACGGATTGACCGATCCGCAAAATTTCTGTTTCATCTCAAAGTGGAAACTCGCCCGATTACAACGGTACGCGTACTTCTCCCCTAGGCCGTTCTAGTCATTCGTTTCGAGCATTAGAACTGCGAAAATTTTGAGTTTCTCAAGCGTTTCTTACTTCCAAACTGCCATATCTCGCGAACGGATTGACCAATCCGCAAAATTTCTGTTGCTTCTGAAAGTAGAAACTCGCCCGATTACAACGGTATGCGCACTCTTCCCCTAGGCCGTTCTAGTTACTCGTTTCGAGCATCAGAACTGCGAAAATTTTGAGTTTCTCATGCGTTTCTTACTTCCAAACTGCCATATCTCGCGAACGGATTGACCAATCCGCAAAATTTCTGTTGCATCTGAAAGTAGAAACTCGCCCGATTACAACGGTAGGTGTTGTTTTCCCCTAGGTCGTTCTAGTTATTCGTTTCGAGCATCAGAACTGGGAAAATTTTGAGTTTCTCAAGCGTTTCTTACCTCCAAACTGCCATATCTCGCGAACGGATTGACCAATCCGCAAAATTTCTGTTGCATCTGAAAGTAGAAACTCGCCCGATTACAACGGTATGCGTACTTTTCCCCTAGGCCGTTCTAGTTACTCGTTTCGAGCATCAGAACTGCGAAAATTTTGAGTTTCTCAAGCGTTTCTTACCTCCAAACTGCCACATCTCGCGAACGGATTGACCAATCCGCAAAATTTCTGCTGCATCTGAAAGTAGAAACTCGCCCGATTACAACGGTATGTGTAGTTTTCCCCTAGGCCGTTCCAGTTATTCGTTTGGAGCATCTGAACTGCGAAAATTTTGAGTTTCTCAAGCGTTTCTTACTTCCAAACTGCCATATCTCGCGAACGGATTGACCAATCCGCAAAATTTCTGTTTCATCTCAAAGTAGAAACTCGCCCGATTACAACGGTACGGGTACTTCTCCCCTAGGCCGTTCTAGTCATTCGTTTCGAGCATCAGAACTGCGAAAATTTTGAGTTTCTCAAGCGTTTCTTACCTCCAAACTGCCATATCTCGCGAACGGATTGACCAATCCGCAAAATTTCTGTTGCATCTGAAAGTAGAAACTCGCCCGATTACAACGGTATGTGTAGTTTTCCCCTAGGCCGTTCCAGTTATTCATTTCGGGCATCAGAACTGCGAAAATTTTGAGTTTCTCAAGCGTTTCTTACCTCCAAACTGCCATATCTCGCGAACGGATTGACCAATCCGCAAAATTTCTGTTGCATCTGAAAGTAGAAACTCGCCCGATTACAACGGTATGCGTACTTTTCCCCTAGGCCGTTCTAGTTACTCGTTTCGAGCATCAGAACTGCGAAAATTTTGAGTTTCTCAAGCGTTTCTTACCTCCAAACTGCCATATCTCGCGAACGGATTGACCGATCCGCAAAATTTCTGTTTCATCTCAAAGTAGAAACTCGCCCGATTACAACGGTACGCGTACTTCTCCCCTAGGCCGTTCTAGTCATTCGTTTCGAGCATTAGAACTGCGAAAATTTTGAGTTTCTCAAGCGTTTCTTACTTCCAAACTGCCATATCTCGCGAACGGATTGACCAATCCGCAAAATTTCTGTTGCTTCTGAAAGTAGAAACTCGCCCGATTACAACGGTATGCGCACTCTTCCCCTAGGCCGTTCTAGTTACTCGTTTCGAGCATCAGAACTGCGAAAATTTTGAGTTTCTCATGCGTTTCTTACCCCCAAACTGCCATATCTCGCGAACGGATTGACCAATCCGCAAAATTTCTGTTGCATCTGAAAGTAGAAACTCGCCCGATTACAACGGTAGGTGTAGTTTTCCCCTAGGTCGTTCTAGTTATTCGTTTCGAGCATCAGAACTGGGAAAATTTTGAGTTTCTCAAGCGTTTCTTACTTCCAAACTGCCATATCTCGCGAACGGATCGACCAATCCGCAAAATTTCTGTTGCATCTGAAAGTAGAAACTCGCCCGATTACATCGGTATGCGTACTTTTCCCCTAGGCCGTTCTAGTTATTCGATTCGAGCATCAGAACTGCGAAAATTTTGAGTTTCTCAAGCGTTTCTTACCTCCAAACTGCCACATCTCGCGAACGGATTGACCAATCCGCAAAATTTCTGCTGCATCTGAAAGTAGAAACTCGCCCGATTACAACGGTATGTGTAGTTTTCCCCTAGGCCGTTCCAGTTATTCGTTTGGAGCATCTGAACTGCGAAAATTTTGAGTTTCTCAAGCGTTTCTTACTTCCAAACTGCCATATCTCGCGAACGGATTGACCAATCCGCAAAATTTCTGTTTCATCTCAAAGTAGAAACTCGCCCGATTACAACGGTACGGGTACTTCTCCCCTAGGCCGTTCTAGTCATTCGTTTCGAGCATCAGAACTGCGAAAATTTTGAGTTTCTCAAGCGTTTCTTACCTCCAAACTGCCATATCTCGCGAACGGATTGACCAATCCGCAAAATTTCTGCTGCATCTGAAAGTAGAAACTCGCCCGATTACAACGGTATGTGTAGTTTTCCCCTAGGCCGTTCCAGTTATTCATTTCGGGCATCAGAACTGCGAAAATTTTGAGTTTCTCAAGCGTTTCTTACCTCCAAACTGCCATATCTCGCGAACGGATTGACCAATCCGCAAAATTTCTGTTGCATCTGAAAGTAGAAACTCGCCCGATTACAACGGTATGCGTACTTTTCCCCTAGGCCGTTCTAGTTACTCGTTTCGAGCATCAGAACTGCGAAAATTTTGAGTTTCTCAAGCGTTTCTTACCTCCAAACTGTCATATCTCGCGAACGGATTGACCGATCCGCAAAATTTCTGTTTCATCTCAAAGTAGAAACTCGCCCGATTACAACGGTACGCGTACTTCTCCCCTAGGCCGTTCTAGTCATTCGTTTCGAGCATTAGAACTGCGAAAATTTTGAGTTTCTCAAGCGTTTCTTACTTCCAAACTGCCATATCTCGCGAACGGATTGACCAATCCGCAAAATTTCTGTTGCTTCTGAAAGTAGAAACTCGCCCGATTACAACGGTATGCGCACTCTTCCCCTAGGCCGTTCTAGTTACTCGTTTCGAGCATCAGAACTGCGAAAATTTTGAGTTTCTCATGCGTTTCTTACCCCCAAACTGCCATATCTCGCGAACGGATTGACCAATCCGCAAAATTTCTGTTGCATCTGAAAGTAGAAACTCGCCCGATTACAACGGTAGGTGTAGTTTTCCCCTAGGTCGTTCTAGTTATTCGTTTCGAGCATCAGAACTGGGAAAATTTTGAGTTTCTCAAGCGTTTCTTACTTCCAAACTGCCATATCTCGCGAACGGATCGACCAATCCGCAAAATTTCTGTTGCATCTGAAAGTAGAAACTCGCCCGATTACATCGGTATGCGTACTTTTCCCCTAGGCCGTTCTAGTTATTCGATTCGAGCATCAGAACTGCGAAAATTTTGAGTTTCTCAAGCGTTTCTTACCTCCAAACTGCCACATCTCGCGAACGGATTGACCAATCCGCAAAATTTCTGCTGCATCTGAAAGTAGAAACTCGCCCGATTACAACGGTATGTGTAGTTTTCCCCTAGGCCGTTCCAGTTATTCGTTTGGAGCATCTGAACTGCGAAAATTTTGAGTTTCTCAAGCGTTTCTTACTTCCAAACTGCCATATCTCGCGAACGGATTGACCAATCCGCAAAATTTCTGTTTCATCTCAAAGTAGAAACTCGCCCGATTACAACGGTACGGGTACTTCTCCCCTAGGCCGTTCTAGTCATTCGTTTCGAGCATCAGAACTGCGAAAATTTTGAGTTTCTCAAGCGTTTCTTACCTCCAAACTGCCATATCTCGCGAACGGATTGACCAATCCGCAAAATTTCTGTTGCATCGGAAAGTAGAAACTCGCCCGATTACAACGGTATGTGTAGTTTTCCCCTAGGCCGTTCCAGTTATTCATTTCGGGCATCAGAACTGCGAAAATTTTGAGTTTCTCAAGCGTTTCTTACCTCCAAACTGCCATATCTCGCGAACGGATTGACCAATCCGCAAAATTTCTGTTGCATCTGAAAGTAGAAACTCGCCCGATTACAACGGTATGCGTACTTTTCCCCTAGGCCGTTCTAGTCATTCGTTTCGAGCATCAGAACTGCGAAAATTTTGAGTTTCTCAAGCGTTTCTTACCTCCAAACTGCCATATCTCGCGAACGGATTGACCAATCCGCAAAATTTCTGTTGCATCGGAAAGTAGAAACTCGCCCGATTACAACGGTATGTGTAGTTTTCCCCTAGGCCGTTCCAGTTATTCATTTCGGGCATCAGAACTGCGAAAATTTTGAGTTTCTCAAGCGTTTCTTACCTCCAAACTGCCATATCTCGCGAACGGATTGACCAATCCGCAAAATTTCTGTTGCATCTGAAAGTAGAAACTCGCCCGATTACAACGGTATGCGTACTTTTCCCCTAGGCCGTTCTAGTTACTCGTTTCGAGCATCAGAACTGCGAAAATTTTGAGTTTCTCAAGCGTTTCTTACCTCCAAACTGCCACATCTCGCGAACGGATTGACCAATCCGCAAAATTTCTGCTGCATCTGAAAGTAGAAACTCGCCCGATTACAACGGTATGTGTAATTTTCCCCTAGGCCGTTCCAGTTATTCGTTTGGAGCATCTGAACTGCGAAAATTTTGAGTTTCTCAAGCGTTTCTTACTTCCAAACTGCCATATCTCGCGAACGGATTGACCAATCCGCAAAATTTCTGTTTCATCTCAAAGTAGAAACTCGCCCGATTACAACGGTACGGGTACTTCTCCCCTAGGCCGTTCTAGTCATTCGTTTCGAGCATCAGAACTGCGAAAATTTTGAGTTTCTCAAGCGTTTCTTACCTCCAAACTGCCATATCTCGCGAACGGATTGACCAATCCGCAAAATTTCTGTTGCATCTGAAAGTAGAAACTCGCCCGATTACAACGGTATGTGTAGTTTTCCCCTAGGCCGTTCCAGTTATTCATTTCGGGCATCAGAACTGCGAAAATTTTGAGTTTCTCAAGCGTTTCTTACCTCCAAACTGCCATATCTCGCGAACGGATTGACCAATCCGCAAAATTTCTGTTGCATCTGAAAGTAGAAACTCGCCCGATTACAACGGTATGCGTACTTTTCCCCTAGGCCGTTCTAGTTACTCGTTTCGAGCATCAGAACTGCGAAAATTTTGAGTTTCTCAAGCGTTTCTTACCTCCAAACTGCCATATCTCGCGAACGGATTGACCGATCCGCAAAATTTCTGTTTCATCTCAAAGTAGAAACTCGCCCGATTACAACGGTACGCGTACTTCTCCCCTAGGCCGTTCTAGTCATTCGTTTCGAGCATTAGAACTGCGAAAATTTTGAGTTTCTCAAGCGTTTCTTACTTCCAAACTGCCATATCTCGCGAACGGATTGACCAATCCCCAAAATTTCTGTTGCTTCTGAAAGTAGAAACTCGCCCGATTACAACGGTATGCGCACTCTTCCCCTAGGCCGTTCTAGTTACTCGTTTCGAGCATCAGAACTGCGAAAATTTTGAGTTTCTCATGCGTTTCTTACCCCCAAACTGCCATATCTCGCGAACGGATTGACCAATCCGCAAAATTTCTGTTGCATCTGAAAGTAGAAACTCGCCCGATTACAACGGTAGGTGTAGTTTTCCCCTAGGTCGTTCTAGTTATTCGTTTCGAGCATCAGAACTGGGAAAATTTTGAGTTTCTCAAGCGTTTCTTACTTCCAAACTGCCATATCTCGCGAACGGATCGACCAATCCGCAAAATTTCTGTTGCATCTGAAAGTAGAAACTCGCCCGATTACATCGGTATGCGTACTTTTCCCCTAGGCCGTTCTAGTTATTCGATTCGAGCATCAGAACTGCGAAAATTTTGAGTTTCTCAAGCGTTTCTTACCTCCAAACTGCCACATCTCGCGAACGGATTGACCAATCCGCAAAATTTCTGCTGCATCTGAAAGTAGAAACTCGCCCGATTACAACGGTATGTGTAGTTTTCCCCTAGGCCGTTCCAGTTATTCGTTTGGAGCATCTGAACTGCGAAAATTTTGAGTTTCTCAAGCGTTTCTTACTTCCAAACTGCCATATCTCGCGAACGGATTGACCAATCCGCAAAATTTCTGTTTCATCTCAAAGTAGAAACTCGCCCGATTACAACGGTACGGGTACTTCTCCCCTAGGCCGTTCTAGTCATTCGTTTCGAGCATCAGAACTGCGAAAATTTTGAGTTTCTCAAGCGTTTCTTTCCTCCAAACTGCCATATCTCGCGAACGGATTGACCAATCCGCAAAATTTCTGTTGCATCGGAAAGTAGAAACTCGCCCGATTACAACGGTATGTGTAGTTTTCCCCTAGGCCGTTCCAGTTATTCATTTCGGGCATCAGAACTGCGAAAATTTTGAGTTTCTCAAGCGTTTCTTACCTCCAAACTGCCATATCTCGCGAACGGATTGACCAATCCGCAAAATTTCTGTTGCATCTGAAAGTAGAAACTCGCCCGATTACAACGGTATGCGTACTTTTCCCCTAGGCCGTTCTAGTTACTCGTTTCGAGCATCAGAACTGCGAAAATTTTGAGTTTCTCAAGCGTTTCTTACCTCCAAACTGCCACATCTCGCGAACGGATTGACCAATCCGCAAAATTTCTGCTGCATCTGAAAGTAGAAACTCGCCCGATTACAACGGTATGTGTAGTTTTCCCCTAGGCCGTTCCAGTTATTCGTTTGGAGCATCTGAACTGCGAAAATTTTGAGTTTCTCAAGCGTTTCTTACTTCCAAACTGCCATATCTCGCGAACGGATTGACCAATCCGCAAAATTTCTGTTTCATCTCAAAGTAGAAACTCGCCCGATTACAACGGTACGGGTACTTCTCCCCTAGGCCGTTCTAGTCATTCGTTTCGAGCATCAGAACTGCGAAAATTTTGAGTTTCTCAAGCGTTTCTTACCTCCAAACTGCCATATCTCGCGAACGGATTGACCAATCCGCAAAATTTCTGTTGCATCTGAAAGTAGAAACTCGCCCGATTACAACGGTATGCGTACTTTTCCCCTAGGCCGTTCTAGTTACTCGTTTCGAGCATCAGAACTGCGAAAATTTTGAGTTTCTCGAGGGTTTCTTACCTCCAAACTGCCATATCTCGCGAACGGATTGACTAATCCGCAAAATTTCTGTTGCATCTGAAAGTAGAAACTCGCCCGATTACAACGGTATGTGTAGTTTTCCCCTAGGCCGTTCCAGTTACTCGTTTCGAGCATCAGAACTGCGAAAATTTTGAGTTTCTCAAGCGTTTCTTATCTTCAAACTGCCATATCTCGCGAACGGATTGACCAATCCGCAAAATTTCTGTTGCATCTGAAAGTAGAAACTCGCCCGATTACAACGGTATGCGTACTTTTCCCCTAGGCCGTTCTAGTTACTCGTTTCGAGCATCAGAACTGCGAAAATTTTGAGTTTCTCGAGGGTTTCTTACCTCCAAACTGCCATATCTCGCGAACGGATTGACCAATCCGCAAAATTTCTGTTGCATCTGAAAGTAGAAACTCGCCCGATTACAACGGTATGTGTAGTTTTCCCCTAGGCCGTTCCAGTTATTCATTTCGAGCATCAGAACTGCGAAAATTTTGAGTTTCTCAAGCGTTTCTTACCTCCAAACTGCCATATCTCGCGAACGGATTGACCAATCCGCAAAATTTCTGTTGCTTCTGAAAGTAGAAACTCGCCCGATTACAACGGTATGCGCACTTTTCCCCTAGGCCGTTCTAGTTACTCGTTTCGAGCATCAGAACTGCGAAAATTTTGAGTTTCTCATGCGTTTCTTACATCCAAACTGCCATATCTCGCGAACGGATTGACCAATCCGCAAAATTTCTGTTGCATCTGAAAGTAGAAACTCGCCCGATTACAACGGTAGGTGTAGTTTTCCCCTAGGTCGTTCTAGTTATTCGTTTCGAGCATCAGAACTGCGAAAATTTTGAGTTTCTCAAGCGTTTCTTACTTCCAAATTGCCATATCTCGCGAACGGATCGACCAATCCGCAAAATTTCTGTTGCATCTGAAAGTAGAAACTCGCCCGATTACAACGGTATGCGTACTTTTCCCCTAGGCCGTTCTAGTTACTCGTTTCGAGCATCAGAACTGCGAAAATTTTGAGTTTCTCAAGCGTTTCTTAGCTTCAAACTGCCATATCTCGCGAACGGATTGACCAATCCGCAAAATTTCTGTTGCATCTGAAAGTAGAAACTCGCCCGATTACAACGGTATGCGTACTTTTCCCCTAGGCCGTTCTAGTTACTCGTTTCGAGCATCAGAACTGCGAAAATTTTGAGTTTCTCGAGGGTTCCTTATCTCCAAACTGCCATATCTCGCGAACGGATTGATCAATCCGCAAAATTTCTGTTGCATCTGAAAGTAGAAACTCGCCCGATTACAACGGTATGCGTACTTTTCCCCTAGGCCGTTCTAGTTACTCGTTTCGAGCATCAGAACTGCGAAAATTTTGAGTTTCTCAAGCGTTTCTTACCTCCAAACTGCCATATCTCGCGAACGGATTGACCAATCCGCAAAATTTCTGTTGCATCTGAAAGTAGAAACTCGCCAGATTACAACGGTAGGTGTAGTTTTCCCCTAGGCCGTTCTAGTTATTCGTTTCGAGCATCAGAACTGCGAAAATTTTGAGTATCTCAAGCGTTTCTTACCTCCAAACTGCCATATCTCGCGAACGGATTGACCAATCCGCAAAATTTCTGTTGCATCTGAAAGTAGAAACTCGCCCGGTTACAACGGCATGTGTAGTTTTCCCCTAGGCCGTTCCAGTTATTCATTTCGAGCATCAGAACTGCGAAAATTTTGAGTTTCTCAAGCGTTTCTTACCTCCAAACTGCCATATCTCTCGAACGGATTGACCAATCCGCAAAATTTCTGTTGCTTCTGAAAGTAGAAACTCGCCCGATTACAACGGTATGCGCACTTTTCCCCTAGGCCGTTCTAGTTACTCGTTTCGAGCATCAGAACTGCGAAAATTTTGAGTTTCTCATGCGTTTCTTACCTCCAAACTGCCATATCTCGCGAACGGATTGACCAATCCGCAAAATTTCTGTTGCATCTGAAAGTAGAAACTCGCCCGATTACAACGGTAGGTGTAGTTTTCCCCTAGGTCGTTCTAGTTATTCGTTTCGAGCATCAGAACTGCGAAAATTTTGAGTTTCTCAAGCGTTTCTTACTTCCAAAGTGCCATATCTCGCGAACGGATCGACCAATCCGCAAAATTTCTGTTGCATCTGAAAGTAGAAACTCGCCCGATTACATCGGTATGCGTACTTTTCCCCTAGGCCGTTCTAGTTATTCGATTCGAGCATCAGAACTGCGAACATTTTGAGTTTCTCAAGCGTTTCTTACCTCCAAACTGCCACATCTCGTGAACGGATTGACCAATCCGCAAAATTTCTGCTGCATCTGAAAGTAGAAACTCGCCCGATTACAACGGTATGTGTAGTTTTCCCCTAGGCCGTTCCAGTTATTCGTTTCGAGCATCAGAACTGCGAAAATTTTGAGTTTCTCAAGCGTTTCTTACTTCCAAACTGCCATATCTCGCGAACGGATTGACCAATCCGCAAAATTTCTGTTTCATCTCAAAGCAGAAACTCGCCCGATTACAACGGTACGCGTACTTCTCCCCTAGGCCGTTCTAGTCATTCGTTTCGAGCATCAGAACTGCGAAAATTTTGAGTTTCTCAAGCGTTTCTTACCTCCAAACTGCCATATCTCGCGAACGGATTGACCAATCCGCAAAATTTCTGTTGCATCTGAAAGTAGAAACTCGCCCGATTACAACGGTATGTGTAGTTTTCCCCTAGGCCGTTCCGGTTATTCATTTCGGGCATCAGAACTGCGAAAATTTTGAGTTTCTCAAGCGTTTCTTACCTCCAAACTGCCATATCTCGCGAACGGATTGACCAATCCGCAAAATTTCTATTGCATCTGAAAGTAGAAACTCGCCCGATTACAACGGTAGGTGTAGTTTTCCCCTAGGCCGTTCTAGTTATTCGTTTCGAGAATCAGAACTGCGAAAATTTTGAGTATCTCAAGCGTTTCTTACCTCCAAACTGCCATATCTCGCGAACGGATTGACCAATCCGCAAAATTTCTGTTGCATCTGAAAGTAGAAACTCGCCCGGTTACAACGGCATGTGTAGTTTTCCCCTAGGCCGTTCCAGTTATTCATTTCGAGCATCAGAACTGCGAAAATTTTGAGTTTCTCAAGCGTTTCTTACCTCCAAACTGCCATATCTCTCGAACGGATTGACCAATCCGCAAAATTTCTGTTGCTTCTGAAAGTAGAAACTCGCCCGATTACAACGGTATGCGTACTTTTCCCCTAGGCCGTTCTAGTTATTCGATTCGAGCATCAGAACTGCGAACATTTTGAGTTTCTCAAGCGTTTCTTACCTCCAAACTGCCACATCTCGTGAACGGATTGACCAATCCGCAAAATTTCTGCTGCATCTGAAAGTAGAAACTCGCCCGATTACAACGGTATGTGTAGTTTTCCCCTAGGCCGTTCCAGTTATTCGTTTCGAGCATCAGAACTGCGAAAATTTTGAGTTTCTCAAGCGTTTCTTACTTCCAAACTGCCATATCTCGCGAACGGATTGACCAATCCGCAAAATTTCTGTTGCATCTGAAAGTAGAAACTCGCCCGATTACAACGGTATGTGTAGTTTTCCCCTAGGCCGTTCCGGTTATTCATTTCGGGCATCAGAACTGCGAAAATTTTGAGTTTCTCAAGCGTTTCTTACCTCCAAACTGCCATATCTCGCGAACGGATTGACCAATCCGCAAAATTTCTGTTGCATCTGAAAGTAGAAACTCGCCCGATTACAACGGTAGGTGTAGTTTTCCCCTAGGCCGTTCTAGTTACTCGTTTCGAGCATCAGAACTGCGAAAATTTTGAGTTTCTCATGCGTTTCTTACCTCCAAACTGCCATATCTCGCGAGCGGATTGACCAATCCGCAAAATTTCTGTTGCATCTGAAAGTAGAAACTCGCCCGATTACAACGGTAGGTGTAGTTTTCCCCTAGGTCGTTCTAGTTATTCGCTTCGAGCATCAGAACTGCGAAAATTTTGAGTTTCTCAAGCGTTTCTTACTTCCAAATTGCCATATCTCGCGAACGGATCGACCAATCCGCAAAATTTCTGTTGCATCTGAAAGTAGAAACTCGCCCGATTACATCGGTATGCGTACTTTTCCCCTAGGCCGTTCTAGTTATTCGATTCGAGCATCAGAACTGCGAAAATTTTGAGTTTCTCAAGCGTTTCTTACCTCCAAACTGCCATATCTCGCGAACGGATTGACCAATCCGCAAAATTTCTGTTGCATCTGAAAGTAGAAACTCGCCCGATTACAACGGTATGTGTAGTTTTCCCCTAGGCCGATCCAGTTATTCATTTCGGGCATCAAAACTGCGAAAATTTTGAGTTTCTCAAGCGTTTCTTACCTCCAAACTGCCATATCTCGCGCACGGATTGACCAATCCGCAAAATTTCTGTTGCATCTGAAAGTAGAAACACGCCCGATTACAACGGTATGCGTACTTTTCCCCTAGGCCGTTCTAGTTACTCGTTTCGAGCATCAGAACTGCGAAAATTTTGAGTTTCTCAAGCGTTTCTTGTTTTCAAACTGCCATATCTCGCGAACGGATTGACCAATCCGCAAAATTTCTGTTGCATCTGAAAGTAGAAACTCGCCCGATTACAACGGTATGCGTACTTTTCCCCTAGGCCGTTCTAGTTACTCGTTTCGAGCATCAGAACTGCGAAAATTTTGAGTTTCTCGAGGGTTCCTTATCTCCAAACTGCCATATCTCGCGAACGGATTGATCAATCCGCAAAATTTCTGTTGCATCTGAAAGTAGAAACTCGCCCGATTACAACGGTATGCGTACTTTTCCCCTAGGCCGTTCTAGTTACTCGTTTCGAGCATCAGAACTGCGAAAATTTTGAGTTTCTCAAGCGTTTCTTACCTCCAAACTGCCATATCTCGCGAACGGATTGACCAATCCGCAAAATTTCTGTTGCATCTGAAAGTAGAAACTCGCCCGATTACAACGGTAGGTGTAGTTTTCCCCTAGGTCGTTCTAGTTATTCGTTTCGAGCATCAGAACTGCGAAAATTTTGAGTTTCTCAAGCGTTTCTTACTTCCAAATTGCCATATCTCGCGAACGGATCGACCAATCCGCAAAATTTCTGTTGCATCTGAAAGTAGAAACTCGCCCGATTACATCGGTATGCGTACTTTTCCCCTAGGCCGTTCTACTTATTCGATTCGAGCATCAGAACTGCGAAAATTTTGAGTTTCTCAAGCGTTTCTTACCTCCAAACTGCCACATCTCGTGAACGGATTGACCAATCCGCAAAATTTCTGCTGCATCTGAAAGTAGAAACTCGCCCGATTACAACGGTATGTGTAGTTTTCCCCTAGGCCGTTCTAGTTACTCGTTTCGAGCATCAGAACTGCGAAAATTTTGAGTTTCTCAAGCGTTTCTTATTTTCAAACTGCCATATCTCGCGAACGGATTGACCAATCCGCAAAATTTCTGTTGCATCTGAAAGTAGAAACTCGCCCGATTACAACGGTGTGCGTACTTTTCCCCTAGGCCGTTCTAGTTACTCGTTTCGAGCATCAGAACTGCGAAAATTTTGAGTTTCTCGTGGGTTCCTTATCTCCAAACTGCCATATCTCGCGAACGGATTGATCAATCCGCAAAATTTCTGTTGCATCTGAAAGTAGAAACTCGCCCGATTACAACGGTATGCGTACTTTTCCCCTAGGCCGTTCTAGTTACTCGTTTCGAGCATCAGAACTGCGAAAATTTTGAGTTTCTCAAGCGTTTCTTACCTCCAAACAGCCATATCTCGCGAACGGATTGACCAATCCGCAAAATTTCTGTTGCATCTGAAAGTAGAAACTCGCCAGATTACAACGGTAGGTGTAGTTTTCCCCTAGGCCGTTCTAGTTATTCGTTTCGAGCATCAGAACTGCGAAAATATTGAGTATCTCAAGCGTTTCTTACCTCCAAACTGCCATATATCGCGAACGGATTGACCAATCCGCAAAATTTCTGTTGCATCTGAAAGTAGAAACTCGCCAGATTACAACGGTAGGTGTAGTTTTCCCCTAGGCCGTTCTAGTTATTCGTTTCGAGCATCAGAACTGCGAAAATTTTGAGTATCTCAAGCGTTTCTTACCTCCAAACTGCCATATCTCGCGAACGGATCGACCAATCCGCAAAATTTCTGTTGCATCTGAAAGTAGAAACTCGCCCGATTACATCGGTATGCGTACTTTTCCCCTAGGCCGTTCTAGTTATTCGATTCGAGCATCAGAACTGCGAAAATTTTGAGTTTCTCAAGCGTTTCTTACCTCCAAACTGCCACATCTCGTGAACGGATTGACCAATCCGCAAAATTTCTGCTGCATCTGAAAGTAGAAACTCGCCCGATTACAACGGTATGTGTAGTTTTCCCCTAGGCCGTTCCAGTTATTCGTTTCGAGCATCAGAACTGCGAAAATTTTGAGTTTCTCAAGCGTTTCTTACTTCCAAACTGCCATATCTCGCGAACGGATTGACCAATCCGCAAAATTTCTGTTTCATCTCAAAGCAGAAACTCGCCCGATTACAACGGTACGCGTACTTCTCCCCTAGGCCGTTCTAGTCATTCGTTTCGAGCATCAGAACTGCGAAAATTTTGAGTTTCTCAAGCGTTTCTTACCTCCAAACTGCCATATCTCGCGAACGGATTGACCAATCCGCAAAATTTCTGTTGCATCTGAAAGTAGAAACTCGCCCGATTACAACGGTATGTGTAGTTTTCCCCTAGGCCGTTCCGGTTATTCATTTCGGGCATCAGAACTGCGAAAATTTTGAGTTTCTCAAGCGTTTCTTACCTCCAAACTGCCATATCTCGCGAACGGATTGACCAATCCGCAAAATTTCTGTTGCATCTGAAAGTAGAAACTCGCCCGATTACAACGGTAGGTGTAGTTTTCCCCTAGGCCGTTCTAGTTATTCGTTTCTAGCAACAGAACTGCGAAAATTTTGAGTTTCTCAAGCGTTTCTTATTTCCAAACTGCCATATCTCGCGAACGGATCGACCAATCCGCAAAATTTCTGTTGCATCTGAAAGTAGAAACTCGCCCGATTACAACGGTAGGAGTAGTTTTCCCCTCGGCCGTTCTAGTTATTCGTTTCGAGCATCAGAACTGCGAAAATTTTGAGTTTCTCAAGCGTTTCTTACCTCCAAACTGCCATATCTCGCGAACGGATTGACCAATCCGCAAAATTTCTGTTGCATCTGAAAGAAGAAACTCGCCCGATTACAACGGTATGCGTACTTTTCCCCTAGGCCGTTCTAGTTACTCGTTTCGAGCATCAGAACTGCGAAAATTTTGAGTTTCTCAAGCGTTTCTTATCTCCAAACTGCCATATCTCGCGAACGGATTGATCAATCCGCAAAATTTCTGTTGCATCTGAAAGTAGAAACACGCCCGATTACATCAGTATGCGTACTTTTCCCCTAGGCCGTTCTAGTTATTCGATTCGATCATCAGAGCTGCGAACATTTTGAGTTTCTCAAGCGTTTCTTATTTCCAAACTGCCATATCTCGCGAACGGATTGACCAATCCGCAAAATTTCTGTTGCATCTGAAAGTAGAAACTCGCCCGATTACAACGGTATGTGTAGTCTTCCCCTAGGCCGTTCTAGTTATTCGTTTCGAGCATCAGAACTGAGAAAATTTTGAGTTTCTCAAGCGTTTCTTATTTCCAAACTGCCATATCTCGCGAACGGATCGACCAATCCGCAAAATTTCTGTTGCATCTGAAAGTAGAAACTCGCCCGATTACAACGGTAGGTGTAGTTTTCCCATAGGCCGTTCTAGTTATTCGTTTCGAGCATCAGAACTGCGAAAATTTTGAGTTTCTCAAGCGTTTCTTACCTCCAAACTGCCATATCTCGCGAACGGATTGACCAATCCGCAAAATTTCTGTTGCATCTGAAAGTAGAAACTCGCCCGATTACAACGGTATGCGTACTTTTCACCTAGGCCGTTCTAGTTACTCGTTTCGAGCATCAGAACTGCGAAAATTTTGAGTTTCTCAAGCGTTTCTTATCTTCAAACTGCCATATCTCGCGAACGGATTGACCAATCCGCAAAATTTCTGTTGCATCAGAAAGTAGAAACTCGCCCGATTACAACGGTATGCGTACTTTTCCCCTAGGCCGTTCTAGTTATTCGATTCGAGCATCAGAACTGCGAAAATTTTGAGTTTCTCAAGCGTTTCTTACCTCCAAACTGCCATATCTCGCGTACGGATTGACCAATCCGCAAAATTTCTGTTGCATCTGAAAGTAGAAACTCGCCCGATTACAACGGTAGGAGTAGTTTTCCCCTAGGCGGTCCTAGTTATTCGTTTCGAGCATCAGAACTGCGAAAATTTTGTGTTTCTCAAGCGTTTCTTACCTCCAAACTGCCATATCTCGCGAACGGATTGACCAATCCGCAAAATTTCTGTTGCATCTGAAAGTAGAAACTCGCCCGATTACAACGGTATGCGTACTTTTCCCCTAGGCCGTTCTAGTTACTCGTTTCGAGCATCAGAACTGCGAAAATTTTGAGTTTCTCAAGCGTTTCTTATCTCCAAACTGCCATATCTCGCGAACGGATTGACCAATCCGCAAAATTTCTGTTGCATCTGAAAGTAGAAACTCGCCCGATTACAACGGTATGCGTAGTTTTCCCCTAGGCCGTTCTAGTTACTCGTTTCGAGCATCAGAACTGCGAAAATTTTGAGTTTCTCAAGCGTTTCTTATCTCCAAACTGCCATATCTCGCGAACGGATTGATCAATCCGCAAAATTTCTGTTGCATCTGAGAGTAGAAACACGCCCGATTACATCAGTATGCGTAATTTTCCCCTAGGCCGTTCTAGTTATTCGATTCGAGCATCAGAGCTGCGAACATTTTGAGTTTCTCAAGCGTTTCTTATTTCCAAACTGCCATGTCTCGCGAACGGATTGACCAATCCGCAAAATTTCTGTTGCATCTGAAAGTAGAAACTCGCCCGATTACAACGGTAGGTGTAGTTTTCCCCTAGGTCGTTCTAGTTATTCGTTTCGAGCATCAGAACTGCGAAAATTTTGAGTTTCTCAAGCGTTTCTTACTTCCAAACTGCCATATCTCGCGAACGGATCGACCAATCCGCAAAATTTCTGTTGCATCTGAAAGTAGAAACTCGCCCGATTACATCGGTATGCGTACTTTTCCCCTAGGCCGTTCTAGTTATTCGATTCGAGCATCAGAACTGCGAAAATTTTGAGTTTCTCAAGCGTTTCTTACCTCCAAACTGCCACATCTCGCGAACGGATTGACCAATCCGCAAAATTTCTGCTGCATCTGAAAGTAGAAACTCGCCCGATTACAACGGTATGTGTAGTTTTCCCCTAGGCCGTTCCAGTTATTCGTTTCGAGCATCAGAACTGCGAAAATTTTGAGTTTCTCAAGCGTTTCTTACCTCCAAACTGCCATATCTCGCGAACGGATCGACCAATCCGCAAAATTTCTGTTGCATCTGAAAGTAGAAACTCGCCCGATTACAACGGTAGGTGTAGTTTTCCCCTAGGCCGTTCTAGTTATTCGTTTCGAGCATCAGAACTGCGAAAATTTTGAGTTTCTCAAGCGTTTCTTATTTCCAAACTGCCATATCTCGCGAACGGATCGACCAATCCGCAAAATTTCTGTTGCATCTGAAAGTAGAAACTCGCCCGATTACAACGGTAGGTGTAGTTTTCCCCTAGGCCGTTCTAGTTATTCGTTTCGAGCATCAGAACTGCGAAAATTTTGAGTTTCTCAAGCGTTTCTTACCTCCAAACTGCCATATCTCGCGAACGGATTGACCAATCCGCAAAATTTCTGTTGCATCTGAAAGTAGAAACTCGCCCGATTACAACGGTATGCGTACTTTTCCCCTAGGCCGTTCTAGTTACTCGTTTCGTGCATCAGAACTGCGAAAATTTTGAGTTTCTCAAGCGTTTCTTATCTTCAAACTGCCATATCTCGCGAACGGATTGACCAATCCGCAAAATTTCTGTTGCATCTGAAAGTAGAAACTCGCCCGATTACAACGGTATGCGTACTTTTCCCCTAGGCCGATCTAGTTACTCGTTTCGAGCATCAGAACTGCGAAAATTTTGAGTTTCTCAAGCGTTTCTTACCTCCAAACTGCCATATCTCGCGAACGGATCGACCAATCCGCAAAATTTCTGTTGCATCTGAAAGTAGAAACTCGCCCGATTACAACGGTAGGTGTAGTTTTCCCCTAGGCCGTTCTAGTTATTCGTTTCGAGCATCAGAACTGCGAAAATTTTGAGTTTCTCAAGCGTTTCTTATTTCCAAACTGCCATATCTCGCGAACGGATCGACCAATCCGCAAAATTTCTGTTGCATCTGAAAGTAGAAACTCGCCCGATTACAACGGTAGGTGTAGTTTTCCCCTAGGCCGTTCCAGTTATTCGTTTCGAGCATCAGAACTGCGAAAATTTTGAGTTTCTCAAGCGTTTCTTATCTCCAAACTGCCATATCTCGCGAACGGATTGACCAATCCGCAAAATTTCTGTTGCATCTGAAAGTAGAAACTCGCCCGATTACAACGGTATGTGTAGTCTTCCCCTAGGCCGTTCTAGTTATTCGTTTCGAGCATCAGAACTGAGAAAATTTTGAGTTTCTCAAGCGTTTCTTATTTCCAAACTGCCATATCTCGCGAACGGATCGACCAATCCGCAAAATTTCTGTTGCATCTGAAAGTAGAAACTCGCCCGATTACAACGGTAGGTGTAGTTTTCCCATAGGCCGTTCTAGTTATTCGTTTCGAGCATCAGAACTGCGAAAATTTTGAGTTTCTCAAGCGTTTCTTACCTCCAAACTGCCATATCTCGCGAACGGATTGACCAATCCGCAAAATTTCTGTTGCAT
Organism: Ptiloglossa arizonensis; assembly: GCF_051014685.1. NCBI lineage: Eukaryota > Metazoa > Arthropoda > Insecta > Hymenoptera > Colletidae > Ptiloglossa > Ptiloglossa arizonensis. The sequence continues at coordinate 165,239 of NW_027478965.1, forward strand.
CTGAAAGTAGAAACTCGCCCGATTACAACGGTATGCGTACTTTTCACCTAGGCCGTTCTAGTTACTCGTTTCGAGCATCAGAACTGCGAAAATTTTGAGTTTCTCAAGCGTTTCTTATCTTCAAACTGCCATATCTCGCGAACGGATTGACCAATCCGCAAAATTTCTGTTGCATCAGAAAGTAGAAACTCGCCCGATTACAACGGTATGCGTACTTTTCCCCTAGGCCGTTCTAGTTATTCGATTCGAGCATCAGAACTGCGAAAATTTTGAGTTTCTCAAGCGTTTCTTACCTCCAAACTGCCATATCTCGCGTACGGATTGACCAATCCGCAAAATTTCTGTTGCATCTGAAAGTAGAAACTCGCCCGATTACAACGGTAGGAGTAGTTTTCCCCTAGGCGGTCCTAGTTATTCGTTTCGAGCATCAGAACTGCGAAAATTTTGTGTTTCTCAAGCGTTTCTTACCTCCAAACTGCCATATCTCGCGAACGGATTGACCAATCCGCAAAATTTCTGTTGCATCTGAAAGTAGAAACTCGCCCGATTACAACGGTATGCGTACTTTTCCCCTAGGCCGTTCTAGTTACTCGTTTCGAGCATCAGAACTGCGAAAATTTTGAGTTTCTCAAGCGTTTCTTATCTCCAAACTGCCATATCTCGCGAACGGATTGACCAATCCGCAAAATTTCTGTTGCATCTGAAAGTAGAAACTCGCCCGATTACAACGGTATGCGTAGTTTTCCCCTAGGCCGTTCTAGTTACTCGTTTCGAGCATCAGAACTGCGAAAATTTTGAGTTTCTCAAGCGTTTCTTATCTCCAAACTGCCATATCTCGCGAACGGATTGATCAATCCGCAAAATTTCTGTTGCATCTGAGAGTAGAAACACGCCCGATTACATCAGTATGCGTAATTTTCCCCTAGGCCGTTCTAGTTATTCGATTCGAGCATCAGAGCTGCGAACATTTTGAGTTTCTCAAGCGTTTCTTATTTCCAAACTGCCATGTCTCGCGAACGGATTGACCAATCCGCAAAATTTCTGTTGCATCTGAAAGTAGAAACTCGCCCGATTACAACGGTAGGTGTAGTTTTCCCCTAGGTCGTTCTAGTTATTCGTTTCGAGCATCAGAACTGCGAAAATTTTGAGTTTCTCAAGCGTTTCTTACTTCCAAACTGCCATATCTCGCGAACGGATCGACCAATCCGCAAAATTTCTGTTGCATCTGAAAGTAGAAACTCGCCCGATTACATCGGTATGCGTACTTTTCCCCTAGGCCGTTCTAGTTATTCGATTCGAGCATCAGAACTGCGAAAATTTTGAGTTTCTCAAGCGTTTCTTACCTCCAAACTGCCACATCTCGCGAACGGATTGACCAATCCGCAAAATTTCTGCTGCATCTGAAAGTAGAAACTCGCCCGATTACAACGGTATGTGTAGTTTTCCCCTAGGCCGTTCCAGTTATTCGTTTCGAGCATCAGAACTGCGAAAATTTTGAGTTTCTCAAGCGTTTCTTACCTCCAAACTGCCATATCTCGCGAACGGATCGACCAATCCGCAAAATTTCTGTTGCATCTGAAAGTAGAAACTCGCCCGATTACAACGGTAGGTGTAGTTTTCCCCTAGGCCGTTCTAGTTATTCGTTTCGAGCATCAGAACTGCGAAAATTTTGAGTTTCTCAAGCGTTTCTTATTTCCAAACTGCCATATCTCGCGAACGGATCGACCAATCCGCAAAATTTCTGTTGCATCTGAAAGTAGAAACTCGCCCGATTACAACGGTAGGTGTAGTTTTCCCCTAGGCCGTTCTAGTTATTCGTTTCGAGCATCAGAACTGCGAAAATTTTGAGTTTCTCAAGCGTTTCTTACCTCCAAACTGCCATATCTCGCGAACGGATTGACCAATCCGCAAAATTTCTGTTGCATCTGAAAGTAGAAACTCGCCCGATTACAACGGTATGCGTACTTTTCCCCTAGGCCGTTCTAGTTACTCGTTTCGTGCATCAGAACTGCGAAAATTTTGAGTTTCTCAAGCGTTTCTTATCTTCAAACTGCCATATCTCGCGAACGGATTGACCAATCCGCAAAATTTCTGTTGCATCTGAAAGTAGAAACTCGCCCGATTACAACGGTATGCGTACTTTTCCCCTAGGCCGATCTAGTTACTCGTTTCGAGCATCAGAACTGCGAAAATTTTGAGTTTCTCAAGCGTTTCTTACCTCCAAACTGCCATATCTCGCGAACGGATCGACCAATCCGCAAAATTTCTGTTGCATCTGAAAGTAGAAACTCGCCCGATTACAACGGTAGGTGTAGTTTTCCCCTAGGCCGTTCTAGTTATTCGTTTCGAGCATCAGAACTGCGAAAATTTTGAGTTTCTCAAGCGTTTCTTATTTCCAAACTGCCATATCTCGCGAACGGATCGACCAATCCGCAAAATTTCTGTTGCATCTGAAAGTAGAAACTCGCCCGATTACAACGGTAGGTGTAGTTTTCCCCTAGGCCGTTCCAGTTATTCGTTTCGAGCATCAGAACTGCGAAAATTTTGAGTTTCTCAAGCGTTTCTTACCTCCAAACTGCCATATCTCGCGTACGGATTGACCAATCCGCAAAATTTCTGTTGCATCTGAAAGTAGAAACTCGCCCGATTACAACGGTAGAAGTAGTTTTCCCCTAGGCGGTCCTAGTTATTCGTTTCGAGCATCAGAACTGCGAAAATTTTGTGTTTCTCAAGCGTTTCTTACCTCCAAACTGCCATATCTCGCGAACGGATTGACCAATCCGCAAAATTTCTGTTGCATCTGAAAGTAGAAACTCGCCCGATTACAACGGTATGCGTACTTTTCCCCTAGGCCGTTCTAGTTACTCGTTTCGAGCATCAGAACTGCGAAAATTTTGAGTTTCTCAAGCGTTTCTTATCTCCAAACTGCCATATCTCGCGAACGGATTGACCAATCCGCAAAATTTCTGTTGCATCTGAAAGTAGAAACTCGCCCGATTACAACGGTATGCGTAGTTTTCCCCTAGGCCGTTCTAGTTACTCGTTTCGAGCATCAGAACTGCGAAAATTTTGAGTTTCTCAAGCGTTTCTTATCTCCAAACTGCCATATCTCGCGAACGGATTGATCAATCCGCAAAATTTCTGTTGCATCTGAGAGTAGAAACACGCCCGATTACATCAGTATGCGTACTTTTCCCCTAGGCCGTTCTAGTTATTCGATTCGAGCATCAGAGCTGCGAACATTTTGAGTTTCTCAAGCGTTTCTTATTTCCAAACTGCCATGTCTCGCGAACGGATTGACCAATCCGCAAAATTTCTGTTGCATCTGAAAGTAGAAACTCGCCCGATTACAACGGTAGGTGTAGTTTTCCCCTAGGTCGTTCTAGTTATTCGTTTCGAGCATCAGAACTGCGAAAATTTTGAGTTTCTCAAGCGTTTCTTACTTCCAAACTGCCATATCTCGCGAACGGATCGACCAATCCGCAAAATTTCTGTTGCATCTGAAAGTAGAAACTCGCCCGATTACATCGGTATGCGTACTTTTCCCCTAGGCCGTTCTAGTTATTCGATTCGAGCATCAGAACTGCGAAAATTTTGAGTTTCTCAAGCGTTTCTTACCTCCAAACTGCCACATCTCGCGAACGGATTGACCAATCCGCAAAATTTCTGCTGCATCTGAAAGTAGAAACTCGCCCGATTACAACGGTATGTGTAGTTTTCCCCTAGGCCGTTCCAGTTATTCGTTTCGAGCATCAGAACTGCGAAAATTTTGAGTTTCTCAAGCGTTTCTTACCTCCAAACTGCCATATCTCGCGAACGGATCGACCAATCCGCAAAATTTCTGTTGCATCTGAAAGTAGAAACTCGCCCGATTACAACGGTAGGTGTAGTTTTCCCCTAGGCCGTTCTAGTTATTCGTTTCGAGCATCAGAACTGCGAAAATTTTGAGTTTCTCAAGCGTTTCTTACCTCCAAACTGCCATATCTCGCGAACGGATTGACCAATCCGCAAAATTTCTGTTGCATCTGAAAGTAGAAACTCGCCCGATTACAACGGTATGCGTACTTTTCCCCTAGGCCGTTCTAGTTACTCGTTTCGTGCATCAGAACTGCGAAAATTTTGAGTTTCTCAAGCGTTTCTTATCTTCAAACTGCCATATCTCGCGAACGGATTGACCAATCCGCAAAATTTCTGTTGCATCTGATAGTAGAAACTCGCCCGATTACAACGGTAGGTGTAGTTTTCCCCTAGGCCGATCTAGTTATTCGTTTCGAGCATCAGAACTGCGAAAATTTTGAGTTTCTCAAGCGTTTCTTACCTCCAAACTGCCATATCTCGCGAACGGATTGACCAATCCGCAAAATTTCTGTTGCATCTGAAAGTAGAAACTCGCCCGATTACAACGGTATGCGTACTTTTCCCCTAGGCCGTTCTAGTTACTCGTTTCGTGCATCAGAACTGCGAAAATTTTGAGTTTCTCAAGCGTTTCTTATCTTCAAACTGCCATATCTCGCGAACGGATTGACCAATCCGCAAAATTTCTGTTGCATCTGAAAGTAGAAACTCGCCCGATTACAACGGTATGCGTACTTTTCCCCTAGGCCGATCTAGTTACTCGTTTCGAGCATCAGAACTGCGAAAATTTTGAGTTTCTCAAGCGTTTCTTACCTCCAAACTGCCATATCTCGCGAACGGATCGACCAATCCGCAAAATTTCTGTTGCATCTGAAAGTAGAAACTCGCCCGATTACAACGGTAGGTGTAGTTTTCCCCTAGGCCGTTCTAGTTATTCGTTTCGAGCATCAGAACTGCGAAAATTTTGAGTTTCTCAAGCGTTTCTTATTTCCAAACTGCCATATCTCGCGAACGGATCGACCAATCCGCAAAATTTCTGTTGCATCTGAAAGTAGAAACTCGCCCGATTACAACGGTAGGTGTAGTTTTCCCCTAGGCCGTTCTAGTTATTCGTTTCGAGCATCAGAACTGCGAAAATTTTGAGTTTCTCAAGCGTTTCTTACCTCCAAACGGCCATATCTCGCGAACGGATTGACCAATCCGCAAAATTTCTGTTGCATCTGAAAGTAGAAACTCGCCCGATTACAACGGTATGCGTACTTTTCCCCTAGGCCGTTCTAGTTACTCGTTTCGTGCATCAGAACTGCGAAAATTTTGAGTTTCTCAAGCGTTTCTTATCTTCAAACTGCCATATCTCGCGAACGGATTGACCAATCCGCAAAATTTCTGTTGCATCTGAAAGTAGAAACTCGCCCGATTACAACGGTATGCGTACTTTTCCCCTAGGCCGTTCTAGTTACTCGTTTCGTGCATCAGAACTGCGAAAATTTTGAGTTTCTCAAGCGTTTCTTATCTTCAAACTGCCATATCTCGCGAACGGATTGACCAATCCGCAAAATTTCTGTTGCATCTGAAAGTAGAAACTCGCCCGATTACAACGGTATGCGTACTTTTCCCCTAGGCCGATCTAGTTACTCGTTTCGAGCATCAGAACTGCGAAAATTTTGAGTTTCTCAAGCGTTTCTTACCTCCAAACTGCCATATCTCGCGAACGGATCGACCAATCCGCAAAATTTCTGTTGCATCTGAAAGTAGAAACTCGCCCGATTACAACGGTAGGTGTAGTTTTCCCCTAGGCCGTTCTAGTTATTCGTTTCGAGCATCAGAACTGCGAAAATTTTGAGTTTCTCAAGCGTTTCTTATTTCCAAACTGCCATATCTCGCGAACGGATCGACCAATCCGCAATATTTCTGTTGCATCTGAAAGTAGAAACTCGCCCGATTACAACGGTAGGTGTAGTTTTCCCCTAGGCCGTTCTAGTTATTCGTTTCGAGCATCAGAACTGCGAAAATTTTGAGTTTCTCAAGCGTTTCTTACCTCCAAACGGCCATATCTCGCGAACGGATTGACCAATCCGCAAAATTTCTGTTGCATCTGAAAGTAGAAACTCGCCCGATTACAACGGTATGCGTACTTTTCCCCTAGGCCGTTCTAGTTACTCGTTTCGTGCATCAGAACTGCGAAAATTTTGAGTTTCTCAAGCGTTTCTTATCTTCAAACTGCCATATCTCGCGAACGGATTGACCAATCCGCAAAATTTCTGTTGCATCTGAAAGTAGATACTCGCCCGATTACAACGGTATGCGTACTTTTCCCCTAGGCCGATCTAGTTACTCGTTTCGAGCATCAGAACTGCGAAAATTTTGAGTTTCTCAAGCGTTTCTTACTTCCAAACTGCCACATCTCGCGAACGGATCGACAAATCCGCAAAATTTCTGTTGCATCTGAAAAAAGAAACTCGCCCGATTACAACGGTATGTGTAGTTTTCCCCTAGGCCGTTCCAGTTATTCGTTACGAGCATCAGAACTGCGAAAATTTTGAGTTTCTCAAGCGTTTCTTACATCCAAACTGCCATATCTCGCGAACGGATTGACCAATCCGCAAAATTTCTGTTGCATCTGAAAGTAGAAACTCGCCCGATTACAAAGGTATGCGTACTTTTCCCGTAGGCCGTTCTAGTTACTCGTTTCGAGTATCAGAACTGCGAAAATTTTGAGTTTCTCAAGCGTTTCTTACCTCCAAACTGCCATATCTCGCGAACGGATTGACCAATCCGCAAAATTTCTGTTGCATCTGAAAGTAGAAACTCGCCCGATTACAAAGGTATGCGTACTTTTCCCGTAGGCCGTTCTAGTTACTCGTTTCGAGCATCAGAACTGCGAAAATTTTGAGTTTCTCAAGCGTTTCTTATTTCCAAACTGCCATATCTCGCGAACGGATTGACCAATCCGCAAAATTTCTGTTGCATCTGAAAGTAGAAACTCGCTCGATTACAACGGTATGCGTAGTTTTCCCCTAGGCCGTTCTAGTTACTCGTTTCGAGCATCAGAACTGCGAAAATTTTGAGTTTCTCAAGCGTTTCTTATCTCCAAACTGCCATATCTCGCGAACGGATTGACCAATCCGCAAAATTTCTGTTGCATCTGAAAGTAGAAACTCGCCCGATTACAACGGTATGCGTAGTTTTCCCCTAGGCCGTTCTAGTTACTCGTTTCGAGCATCAGAACTGCGAAAATTTTGAGTTTCTCAAGCGTTTCTTATCTCCAAACTGCCATATCTCGCGAACGGATTGATCAATCCGCAAAATTTCTGTTGCATCTGAGAGTAGAAACACGCCCGATTACATCAGTATGCGTAATTTTCCCCTAGGCCGTTCTAGTTATTCGATTCGAGCATCAGAGCTGCGAACATTTTGAGTTTCTCAAGCGTTTCTTATTTCCAAACTGCCATGTCTCGCGAACGGATTGACCAATCCGCAAAATTTCTGTTGCATCTGAAAGTAGAAACTCGCCCGATTACAACGGTAGGTGTAGTTTTCCCCTAGGTCGTTCTAGTTATTCGTTTCGAGCATCAGAACTGCGAAAATTTTGAGTTTCTCAAGCGTTTCTTACTTCCAAACTGCCATATCTCGCGAACGGATCGACCAATCCGCAAAATTTCTGTTGCATCTGAAAGTAGAAACTCGCCCGATTACATCGGTATGCGTACTTTTCCCCTAGGCCGTTCTAGTTATTCGATTCGAGCATCAGAACTGCGAAAATTTTGAGTTTCTCAAGCGTTTCTTACCTCCAAACTGCCACATCTCGCGAACGGATTGACCAATCCGCAAAATTTCTGCTGCATCTGAAAGTAGAAACTCGCCCGATTACAACGGTATGTGTAGTTTTCCCCTAGGCCGTTCCAGTTATTCGTTTCGAGCATCAGAACTGCGAAAATTTTGAGTTTCTCAAGCGTTTCTTACCTCCAAACTGCCATATCTCGCGAACGGATCGACCAATCCGCAAAATTTCTGTTGCATCTGAAAGTAGAAACTCGCCCGATTACAACGGTAGGTGTAGTTTTCCCCTAGGCCGTTCTAGTTATTCGTTTCGAGCATCAGAACTGCGAAAATTTTGAGTTTCTCAAGCGTTTCTTATTTCCAAACTGCCATATCTCGCGAACGGATCGACCAATCCGCAAAATTTCTGTTGCATCTGAAAGTAGAAACTCGCCCGATTACAACGGTAGGTGTAGTTTTCCCCTAGGCCGTTCTAGTTATTCGTTTCGAGCATCAGAACTGCGAAAATTTTGAGTTTCTCAAGCGTTTCTTACCTCCAAACTGCCATATCTCGCGAACGGATTGACCAATCCGCAAAATTTCTGTTGCATCTGAAAGTAGAAACTCGCCCGATTACAACGGTATGCGTACTTTTCCCCTAGGCCGTTCTAGTTACTCGTTTCGTGCATCAGAACTGCGAAAATTTTGAGTTTCTCAAGCGTTTCTTATCTTCAAACTGCCATATCTCGCGAACGGATTGACCAATCCGCAAAATTTCTGTTGCATCTGAAAGTAGAAACTCGCCCGATTACAACGGTATGCGTACTTTTCCCCTAGGCCGATCTAGTTACTCGTTTCGAGCATCAGAACTGCGAAAATTTTGAGTTTCTCAAGCGTTTCTTACCTCCAAACTGCCATATCTCGCGAACGGATCGACCAATCCGCAAAATTTCTGTTGCATCTGAAAGTAGAAACTCGCCCGATTACAACGGTAGGTGTAGTTTTCCCCTAGGCCGTTCTAGTTAGTCGTTTCGAGCATCAGAACTGCGAAAATTTTGAGTTTCTCAAGCGTTTCTTATTTCCAAACTGCCATATCTCGCGAACGGATCGACCAATCCGCAAAATTTCTGTTGCATCTGAAAGTAGAAACTCGCCCGATTACAACGGTAGGTGTAGTTTTCCCCTAGGCCGTTCCAGTTATTCGTTTCGAGCATCAGAACTGCGAAAATTTTGAGTTTCTCAAGCGTTTCTTACCTCCAAACTGCCATATCTCGCGTACGGATTGACCAATCCGCAAAATTTCTGTTGCATCTGAAAGTAGAAACTCGCCCGATTACAACGGTAGGAGTAGTTTTCCCCTAGGCGGTCCTAGTTATTCGTTTCGAGCATCAGAACTGCGAAAATTTTGTGTTTCTCAAGCGTTTCTTACCTCCAAACTGCCATATCTCGCGAACGGATTGACCAATCCGCAAAATTTCTGTTGCATCTGAAAGTAGAAACTCGCCCGATTACAACGGTATGCGTACTTTTCCCCTAGGCCGTTCTAGTTACTCGTTTCGAGCATCAGAACTGCGAAAATTTTGAGTTTCTCAAGCGTTTCTTATCTCCAAACTGCCATATCTCGCGAACGGATTGACCAATCCGCAAAATTTCTGTTGCATCTGAAAGTAGAAACTCGCCCGATTACAACGGTATGCGTAGTTTTCCCCTAGGCCGTTCTAGTTACTCGTTTCGAGCATCAGAACTGCGAAAATTTTGAGTTTCTCAAGCGTTTCTTATCTCCAAACTGCCATATCTCGCGAACGGATTGATCAATCCGCAAAATTTCTGTTGCATCTGAGAGTAGAAACACGCCCGATTACATCAGTATGCGTACTTTTCCCCTAGGCCGTTCTAGTTATTCGATTCGAGCATCAGAGCTGCGAACATTTTGAGTTTCTCAAGCGTTTCTTATTTCCAAACTGCCATGTCTCGCGAACGGATTGACCAATCCGCAAAATTTCTGTTGCATCTGAAAGTAGAAACTCGCCCGATTACAACGGTAGGTGTAGTTTTCCCCTAGGTCGTTCTAGTTATTCGTTTCGAGCATCAGAACTGCGAAAATTTTGAGTTTCTCAAGCGTTTCTTACTTCCAAACTGCCATATCTCGCGAACGGATCGACCAATCCGCAAAATTTCTGTTGCATCTGAAAGTAGAAACTCGCCCGATTACATCGGTATGCGTACTTTTCCCCTAGGCCGTTCTAGTTATTCGATTCGAGCATCAGAACTGCGAAAATTTTGAGTTTCTCAAGCGTTTCTTACCTCCAAACTGCCACATCTCGCGAACGGATTGACCAATCCGCAAAATTTCTGCTGCATCTGAAAGTAGAAACTCGCCCGATTACAACGGTATGTGTAGTTTTCCCCTAGGCCGTTCCAGTTATTCGTTTCGAGCATCAGAACTGCGAAAATTTTGAGTTTCTCAAGCGTTTCTTACCTCCAAACTGCCATATCTCGCGAACGGATCGACCAATCCGCAAAATTTCTGTTGCATCTGAAAGTAGAAACTCGCCCGATTACAACGGTAGGTGTAGTTTTCCCCTAGGCCGTTCTAGTTATTCGTTTCGAGCATCAGAACTGCGAAAATTTTGAGTTTCTCAAGCGTTTCTTACCTCCAAACTGCCATATCTCGCGAACGGATTGACCAATCCGCAAAATTTCTGTTGCATCTGAAAGTAGAAACTCGCCCGATTACAACGGTATGCGTACTTTTCCCCTAGGCCGATCTAGTTACTCGTTTCGAGCATCAGAACTGCGAAAATTTTGAGTTTCTCAAGCGTTTCTTACCTCCAAACTGCCATATCTCGCGAACGGATCGACCAATCCGCAAAATTTCTGTTGCATCTGAAAGTAGAAACTCGCCCGATTACAACGGTAGGTGTAGTTTTCCCCTAGGCCGTTCTAGTTATTCGTTTCGAGCATCAGAACTGCGAAAATTTTGAGTTTCTCAAGCGTTTCTTATTTCCAAACTGCCATATCTCGCGAACGGATCGACCAATCCGCAAAATTTCTGTTGCATCTGAAAGTAGAAACTCGCCCGATTACAACGGTAGGTGTAGTTTTCCCCTAGGCCGTTCTAGTTATTCGTTTCGAGCATCAGAACTGCGAAAATTTTGAGTTTCTCAAGCGTTTCTTACCTCCAAACGGCCATATCTCGCGAACGGATTGACCAATCCGCAAAATTTCTGTTGCATCTGAAAGTAGAAACTCGCCCGATTACAACGGTATGCGTACTTTTCCCCTAGGCCGTTCTAGTTACTCGTTTCGTGCATCAGAACTGCGAAAATTTTGAGTTTCTCAAGCGTTTCTTATCTTCAAACTGCCATATCTCGCGAACGGATTGACCAATCCGCAAAATTTCTGTTGCATCTGAAAGTAGAAACTCGCCCGATTACAACGGTATGCGTACTTTTCCCCTAGGCCGTTCTAGTTACTCGTTTCGTGCATCAGAACTGCGAAAATTTTGAGTTTCTCAAGCGTTTCTTATCTTCAAACTGCCATATCTCGCGAACGGATTGACCAATCCGCAAAATTTCTGTTGCATCTGAAAGTAGAAACTCGCCCGATTACAACGGTACGCCTACTTTTCCCCTAGGCCGATCTAGTTACTCGTTTCGAGCATCAGAACTGCGAAAATTTTGAGTTTCTCAAGCGTTTCTTACCTCCAAACTGCCATATCTCGCGAACGGATCGACCAATCCGCAAAATTTCTGTTGCATCTGAAAGTAGAAACTCGCCCGATTACAACGGTAGGTGTAGTTTTCCCCTAGGCCGTTCTAGTTATTCGTTTCGAGCATCAGAACTGCGAAAATTTTGAGTTTCTCAAGCGTTTCTTATTTCCAAACTGCCATATCTCGCGAACGGATCGACCAATCCGCAATATTTCTGTTGCATCTGAAAGTAGAAACTCGCCCGATTACAACGGTAGGTGTAGTTTTCCCCTAGGCCGTTCTAGTTATTCGTTTCGAGCATCAGAACTGCGAAAATTTTGAGTTTCTCAAGCGTTTCTTACCTCCAAACGGCCATATCTCGCGAACGGATTGACCAATCCGCAAAATTTCTGTTGCATCTGAAAAAAGAAACTCGCCCGATTACAACGGTATGTGTAGTTTTCCCCTAGGCCGTTCCAGTTATTCGTTACGAGCATCAGAACTGCGAAAATTTTGAGTTTCTCAAGCGTTTCTTACATCCAAACTGCCATATCTCGCGAACGGATTGACCAATCCGCAAAATTTCTGTTGCATCTGAAAGTAGAAACTCGCCCGATTACAAAGGTATGCGTACTTTTCCCGTAGGCCGTTCTAGTTACTCGTTTCGAGTATCAGAACTGCGAAAATTTTGAGTTTCTCAAGCGTTTCTTACCTCCAAACTGCCATATCTCGCGAACGGATTGACCAATCCGCAAAATTTCTGTTGCATCTGAAAGTAGAAACTCGCCCGATTACAAAGGTATGCGTACTTTTCCCGTAGGCCGTTCTAGTTACTCGTTTCGAGCATCAGAACTGCGAAAATTTTGAGTTTCTCAAGCGTTTCTTATTTCCAAACTGCCATATCTCGCGAACGGATTGACCAATCCGCAAAATTTCTGTTGCATCTGAAAGTAGAAACTCGCTCGATTACAACGGTATGCGTAGTTTTCCCCTAGGCCGTTCTAGTTACTCGTTTCGAGCATCAGAACTGCGAAAATTTTGAGTTTCTCAAGCGTTTCTTACCTCCAAACTGCCATATCTCGCGAACGGATTGACCGAACCGCAAAATTTCTGTTGCACCTGACAGTAAAGACTCGCCCGATTACAAAGGTATGCGTACTTCTCCCCTAGGCCGTTCTAGTCATTCGTTCCGAGCATCAGAACTGCGAAAATTTTGAGTTTCTCGAGGGTTCCTTATCTCCAAACTGCCATATCTCGCGAACGGATTGAACAATCCGCAAAATTTCTGTTGCATCTGAAAGTAGAAACTCGCCCGATTACAACGGTATGTGTAGTCTTCCCCTAGGCCGTTCTAGTTATTCGTTTCGAGCATCAGAACTGAGAAAATTTTGAGTTTCTCAAGCGTTTCTTATTTCCAAACTGCCATATCTCGCGAACGGATCGACCAATCCGCAAAATTTCTGTTGCATCTGAAAGTAGAAGCTCGCCCGATTACAACGGTAGGAGTAGTTTTCCCCTAGGCCGTTCTAGTTATTCGTTTCGAGCATCAGAACTGCGAAAATTTTGAGTTTCTCAAGCGTTTCTTACCTCCAAACTGCCATATCTCGCGAACGGATTGACCAATCCGCAAAATTTCTGTTGCATCTGAAAGTAGAAACTCGCCCGATTACAACGGTATGCGTACCTTTCACCTAGGCCGATCTAGTTACTCGTTTCGAGCATCAGAACTGCGAAAATTTTGAGTTTCTCAAGCGTTTCTTACTTCCAAACTGCCACATCTCGCGAACGGATCGACCAATCCGCAAAATTTCTGTTGCATCTGAAAAAAGAAACTCGCCCGATTACAACGGTATGTGTAGTTTTCCCCTAGGCCGTTCCAGTTATTCGTTACGAGCATCAGAACTGCGAAAATTTTGAGTTTCTCAAGCGTTTCTTACATCCAAACTGCCATATCTCGCGAACGGATTGACCAATCCGCAAAATTTCTGTTGCATCTGAAAGTAGAAACTCGCCCGATTACAAAGGTATGCGTACTTTTCCCGTAGGCCGTTCTAGTTACTCGTTTCGAGTATCAGAACTGCGAAAATTTTGAGTTTCTCAAGCGTTTCTTACCTCCAAACTGCCATATCTCGCGAACGGATTGACCAATCCGCAAAATTTCTGTTGCATCTGAAAGTAGAAACTCGCCCGATTACAAAGGTATGCGTACTTTTCCCGTAGGCCGTTCTAGTTACTCGTTTCGAGCATCAGAACTGCGAAAATTTTGAGTTTCTCAAGCGTTTCTTATTTCCAAACTGCCATATCTCGCGAACGGATTGACCAATCCGCAAAATTTCTGTTGCATCTGAAAGTAGAAACTCGCTCGATTACAACGGTATGCGTAGTTTTCCCCTAGGCCGTTCTAGTTACTCGTTTCGAGCATCAGAACTGCGAAAATTTTGAGTTTCTCAAGCGTTTCTTACCTCCAAACTGCCATATCTCGCGAACGGATTGACCGAACCGCAAAATTTCTGTTGCACCTGACAGTAAAGACTCGCCCGATTACAAAGGTATGCGTACTTCTCCCCTAGGCCGTTCTAGTCATTCGTTCCGAGCATCAGAACTGCGAAAATTTTGAGTTTCTCGAGGGTTCCTTATCTCCAAACTGCCATATCTCGCGAACGGATTGAACAATCCGCAAAATTTCTGTTGCATCTGAAAGTAGAAACTCGCCCGATTACAACGGTATGTGTAGTCTTCCCCTAGGCCGTTCTAGTTATTCGTTTCGAGCATCAGAACTGAGAAAATTTTGAGTTTCTCAAGCGTTTCTTATTTCCAAACTGCCATATCTCGCGAACGGATCGACCAATCCGCAAAATTTCTGTTGCATCTGAAAGTAGAAACTCGCCCGATTACAACGGTAGGTGTAGTTTTCCCCTAGGCCGTTCTAGTTATTCGTTTCGAGCATCAGAACTGCGAAAATTTTGAGTTTCTCAAGCGTTTCTTACCTCCAAACTGCCATATCTCGCGAACGGATTGACCAATCCGCAAAATTTCTGTTGCATCTGAAAGTAGAAACTCGCCCGATTACAACGGTATGCGTACCTTTCACCTAGGCCGTTCTAGTTACTCGTTTCGAGCATCAGAACTGCGAAAATTTTGAGTTTCTCAAGCGTTTCTTATTTCCAAACTGCCATATCTCGCGAACGGATCGACCAATCCGCAATATTTCTGTTGCATCTGAAAGTAGAAACTCGCCCGATTACAACGGTAGGTGTAGTTTTCCCCTAGGCCGTTCTAGTTATTCGTTTCGAGCATCAGAACTGCGAAAATTTTGAGTTTCTCAAGCGTTTCTTACCTCCAAACGGCCATATCTCGCGAACGGATTGACCAATCCGCAAAATTTCTGTTGCATCTGAAAGTAGAAACTCGCCCGATTACAACGGTATGCGTACTTTTCCCCTAGGCCGTTCTAGTTACTCGTTTCGTGCATCAGAACTGCGAAAATTTTGAGTTTCTCAAGCGTTTCTTATCTTCAAACTGCCATATCTCGCGAACGGATTGACCAATCCTCAAAATTTCTGTTGCATCTGAAAGTAGAAACTCGCCCGATTACAACGGTATGCGTACTTTTCCCCTAGGCCGATCTAGTTACTCGTTTCGAGCATCAGAACTGCGAAAATTTTGAGTTTCTCAAGCGTTTCTTACTTCCAAACTGCCACATCTCGCGAACGGATCGACCAATCCGCAAAATTTCTGTTGCATCTGAAAAAAGAAACTCGCCCGATTACAACGGTATGTGTAGTTTTCCCCTAGGCCGTTCCAGTTATTCGTTACGAGCATCAGAACTGCGAAAATTTTGAGTTTCTCAAGCGTTTCTTACATCCAAACTGCCATATCTCGCGAACGGATTGACCAATCCGCAAAATTTCTGTTGCATCTGAAAGTAGAAACTCGCCCGATTACAAAGGTATGCGTACTTTTCCCGTAGGCCGTTCTAGTTACTCGTTTCGAGTATCAGAACTGCGAAAATTTTGAGTTTCTCAAGCGTTTCTTACCTCCAAACTGCCATATCTCGCGAACGGATTGACCAATCCGCAAAATTTCTGTTGCATCTGAAAGTAGAAACTCGCCCGATTACAAAGGTATGCGTACTTTTCCCGTAGGCCGTTCTAGTTACTCGTTTCGAGCATCAGAACTGCGAAAATTTTGAGTTTCTCAAGCGTTTCTTATTTCCAAACTGCCATATCTCGCGAACGGATTGACCAATCCGCAAAATTTCTGTTGCATCTGAAAGTAGAAACTCGCTCGATTACAACGGTATGCGTAGTTTTCCCCTAGGCCGTTCTAGTTACTCGTTTCGAGCATCAGAACTGCGAAAATTTTGAGTTTCTCAAGCGTTTCTTACCTCCAAACTGCCATATCTCGCGAACGGATTGACCGAACCGCAAAATTTCTGTTGCACCTGACAGTAAAGACTCGCCCGATTACAAAGGTATGCGTACTTCTCCCCTAGGCCGTTCTAGTCATTCGTTCCGAGCATCAGAACTGCGAAAATTTTGAGTTTCTCGAGGGTTCCTTATCTCCAAACTGCCATATCTCGCGAACGGATTGAACAATCCGCAAAATTTCTGTTGCATCTGAAAGTAGAAACTCGCCCGATTACAACGGTATGTGTAGTCTTCCCCTAGGCCGTTCTAGTTATTCGTTTCGAGCATCAGAACTGAGAAAATTTTGAGTTTCTCAAGCGTTTCTTATTTCCAAACTGCCATATCTCGCGAACGGATCGACCAATCCGCAAAATTTCTGTTGCATCTGAAAGTAGAAACTCGCCCGATTACAACGGTAGGAGTAGTTTTCCCCTAGGCCGTTCTAGTTATTCGTTTCGAGCATCAGAACTGCGAAAATTTTGAGTTTCTCAAGCGTTTCTTACCTCCAAACTGCCATATCTCGCGAACGGATTGACCAATCCGCAAAATTTCTGTTGCATCTGAAAGTAGAAACTCGCCCGATTACAACGGTATGCGTACCTTTCACCTAGGCCGATCTAGTTACTCGTTTCGAGCATCAGAACTGCGAAAATTTTGAGTTTCTCAAGCGTTTCTTACTTCCAAACTGCCACATCTCGCGAACGGATCGACCAATCCGCAAAATTTCTGTTGCATCTGAAAAAAGAAACTCGCCCGATTACAACGGTATGTGTAGTTTTCCCCTAGGCCGTTCCAGTTATTCGTTACGAGCATCAGAACTGCGAAAATTTTGAGTTTCTCAAGCGTTTCTTACATCCAAACTGCCATATCTCGCGAACGGATTGACCAATCCGCAAAATTTCTGTTGCATCTGAAAGTAGAAACTCGCCCGATTACAAAGGTATGCGTACTTTTCCCGTAGGCCGTTCTAGTTACTCGTTTCGAGTATCAGAACTGCGAAAATTTTGAGTTTCTCAAGCGTTTCTTACCTCCAAACTGCCATATCTCGCGAACGGATTGACCAATCCGCAAAATTTCTGTTGCATCTGAAAGTAGAAACTCGCCCGATTACAAAGGTATGCGTACTTTTCCCGTAGGCCGTTCTAGTTACTCGTTTCGAGCATCAGAACTGCGAAAATTTTGAGTTTCTCAAGCGTTTCTTATTTCCAAACTGCCATATCTCGCGAACGGATTGACCAATCCGCAAAATTTCTGTTGCATCTGAAAGTAGAAACTCGCTCGATTACAACGGTATGCGTAGTTTTCCCCTAGGCCGTTCTAGTTACTCGTTTCGAGCATCAGAACTGCGAAAATTTTGAGTTTCTCAAGCGTTTCTTACCTCCAAACTGCCATATCTCGCGAACGGATTGACCGAACCGCAAAATTTCTGTTGCACCTGACAGTAAAGACTCGCCCGATTACAAAGGTATGCGTACTTCTCCCCTAGGCCGTTCTAGTCATTCGTTCCGAGCATCAGAACTGCGAAAATTTTGAGTTTCTCGAGGGTTCCTTATCTCCAAACTGCCATATCTCGCGAACGGATTGAACAATCCGCAAAATTTCTGTTGCATCTGAAAGTAGAAACTCGCCCGATTACAACGGTATGTGTAGTCTTCCCCTAGGCCGTTCTAGTTATTCGTTTCGAGCATCAGAACTGAGAAAATTTTGAGTTTCTCAAGCGTTTCTTATTTCCAAACTGCCATATCTCGCGAACGGATCGACCAATCCGCAAAATTTCTGTTGCATCTGAAAGTAGAAACTCGCCCGATTACAACGGTAGGTGTAGTTTTCCCCTAGGCCGTTCTAGTTATTCGTTTCGAGCATCAGAACTGCGAAAATTTTGAGTTTCTCAAGCGTTTCTTACCTCCAAACTGCCATATCTCGCGAACGGATTGACCAATCCGCAAAATTTCTGTTGCATCTGAAAGTAGAAACTCGCCCGATTACAACGGTATGCGTACCTTTCACCTAGGCCGTTCTAGTTACTCGTTTCGAGCATCAGAACTGCGAAAATTTTGAGTTTCTCAAGCGTTTCTTATCTTCAAACTGCCATATCTCGCGAACGGATTGACCAATCCGCAAAATTTCTGTTGCATCAGAAAGTAGAAACTCGCCCGATTACAACGGTATGCGTACTTTTCCCCTAGGCCGTTCTAGTTATTCGATTCGAGCATCAGAACTGCGAAAATTTTGAGTTTCTCAAGCGTTTCTTACCTCCAAACTGCCATATCTCGCGTACGGATTGACCAATCCGCAAAATTTCTGTTGCATCTGAAAGTAGAAACTCGCCCGATTACAACGGTAGGAGTAGTTTTCCCCTAGGCGGTCCTAGTTATTCGTTTCGAGCATCAGAACTGCGAAAATTTTGAGTTTCTCAAGCGTTTCTTACCTCCAAACTGCCATATCTCGCGAACGGATCGACCAATCCGCAAAATTTCTGTTGCATCTGAAAGTAGAAACTCGCCCGATTACAACGGTATGCGTACTTTTCCCCTAGGCCGTTCTAGTTACTCGTTTCGAGCATCAGAACTGCGAAAATTTTGAGTTTCTCAAGCGTTTCTTTTCTCCAAACTGCCATATCTCGCGAACGGATTGACCAATCCGCAAAATTTCTGTTGCATCTGAAAGTAGAAACTCGCCCGATTACAACGGTATGCGTAGTTTTCCCCTAGGCCGTTCTAGTTACTCGTTTCGAGCATCAGAACTGCGAAAATTTTGAGTTTCTCAAGCGTTTCTTATCTCCAAACTGCCATATCTCGCGAACGGATTGATCAATCCGCAAAATTTCTGTTGCATCTGAGAGTAGAAACACGCCCGATTACATCAGTATGCGTACTTTTCCCCTAGGCCGTTCTAGTTATTCGATTCGAGCATCAGAGCTGCGAACATTTTGAGTTTCTCAAGCGTTTCTTATTTCCAAACTGCCATGTCTCGCGAACGGATTGACCAATCCACAAAATTTCTGTTGCATCTGAAAGTAGAAACTCGCCCGATTACAACGGTAGGTGTAGTTTTCCCCTAGGTCGTTCTAGTTATTCGTTTCGAGCATCAGAACTGCGAAAATTTTGAGTTTCTCAAGCGTTTCTTATCTTCAAACTGCCATATCTCGCGAACGGATTGACCAATCCGCAAAATTTCTGTTGCATCTGAAAGTAGAAACTCGCCCGATTACAACGGTATGCGTACTTTTCCCCTAGACCGATCTAGTTACTCGTTTCGAGCATCAGAACTGCGAAAATTTTGAGTTTCTCAAGCGTTTCTTACCTCCAAACTGCCATATCTCGCGAACGGATCGACCAATCCGCAAAATTTCTGTTGCATCTGAAAGTAGAAACTCGCCCGATTACAACGGTAGGTGTAGTTTTCCCCTAGGCCGTTCTAGTTATTCGTTTCGAGCATCAGAACTGCGAAAATTTTGAGTTTCTCAAGCGTTTCTTACCTCCAAACTGCCATATCTCGCGAACGGATTGACCAATCCGCAAAATTTCTGTTGCATCTGAAAGTAGAAACTCGCCCGATTACAACGGTATGCGTACTTTTCCCCTAGGCCGTTCTAGTTACTCGTTTCGTGCATCAGAACTGCGAAAATTTTGAGTTTCTCAAGCGTTTCTTATCTTCAAACTGCCACATCTCGCGAACGGATTGACCAATCCGCAAAATTTCTGTTGCATCTGAAAGTAGAAACTCGCCCGATTACAACGGTATGCGTACTTTTCCCCTAGGCCGATCTAGTTACTCGTTTCGAGCATCAGAACTGCGAAAATTTTGAGTTTCTCAAGCGTTTCTTACCTCCAAACTGCCATATCTCGCGAACGGATCGACCAATCCGCAAAATTTCTGTTGCATCTGAAAGTAGAAACTCGCCCGATTACAACGGTAGGTGTAGTTTTCCCCTAGGCCGTTCTAGTTATTCGTTTCGAGCATCAGAACTGCGAAAATTTTGAGTTTCTCAAGCGTTTCTTATTTCCAAACTGCCATATCTCGCGAACGGATCGACCAATCCGCAAAATTTCTGTTGCATCTGAAAGTAGAAACTCGCCCGATTACAACGGTAGGTGTAGTTTTCCCCTAGGCCGTTCTAGTTATTCGTTTCGAGCATCAGAACTGCGAAAATTTTGAGTTTCTCAAGCGTTTCTTACCTCCAAACGGCCATATCTCGCGAACGGATTGACCAATCCGCAAAATTTCTGTTGCATCTGAAAGTAGAAACTCGCCCGATTACAACGGTATGCGTACTTTTCCCCTAGGCCGTTCTAGTTACTCGTTTCGTGCATCAGAACTGCGAAAATTTTGAGTTTCTCAAGCGTTTCTTATCTTCAAACTGCCATATCTCGCGAACGGATTGACCAATCCGCAAAATTTCTGTTGCATCTGAAAGTAGAAACTCGCCCGATTACATCGGTATGCGTACTTTTCCCCTAGGCCGTTCTAGTTCTTCGATTCGAGCATCAGAACTGCGAAAATTTTGAGTTTCTCAAGCGTTTCTTACCTCCAAACTGCCACATCTCGCGAACGGATTGACCAATCCGCAAAATTTCTGTTGCATCTGAAAGTAGAAACTCGCCCGATTACAACGGTAGGTGTAGTTTTCCCCTAGGTCGTTCTAGTTACTCGTTTCGTGCATCAGAACTGCGAAAATTTTGAGTTTCTCAAGCGTTTCTTATCTTCAAACTGCCATATCTCGCGAACGGATCGACCAATCCGCAAAATTTCTGTTGCATCTGAAAGTAGAAACTCGCCCGATTACAACGGTATGCGTACTTTTCCCCTAGGCCGATCTAGTTACTCGTTTCGAGCATCAGAACTGCGAAAATTTTGAGTTTCTCAAGCGTTTCTTACCTCCAAACTGCCATATCTCGCGAACGGATCGACCAATCCGCAAAATTTCTGTTGCATCTGAAAGTAGAAACTCGCCCGATTACAACGGTAGGTGTAGTTTTCCCCTTGGCCGTTCTAGTTATTCGTTTCGAGCATCAGAACTGCGAAAATTTTGAGTTTCTCAAGCGTTTCTTATTTCCAAACTGCCATATCTCGCGAACGGATTGACCAATCCGCAAAATTTCTGTTGCATCTGAAAGTAGAAACTCGCCCGATTACAACGGTATGCGTACTTTTCCCCTAGGCCGTTCTAGTTACTCGTTTCGTGCATCAGAACTGCGAAAATTTTGAGTTTCTCAA
Organism: Ptiloglossa arizonensis; assembly: GCF_051014685.1. Taxonomy (NCBI): domain Eukaryota; kingdom Metazoa; phylum Arthropoda; class Insecta; order Hymenoptera; family Colletidae; genus Ptiloglossa; species Ptiloglossa arizonensis. The sequence goes on from NW_027478965.1 coordinate 186,171, forward strand.
GCGTTTCTTATCTTCAAACTGCCATATCTCGCGAAAGGATTGACCAATCCGCAAAATTTCTGTTGCATCTGAAAGTAGAAACTCGCCCGATTACAACGGTATGCGTACTTTTCCCCTAGGCCGATCTAGTTACTCGTTTCGAGCATCAGAACTGCGAAAATTTTGAGTTTCTCAAGCGTTTCTTACCTCCAAACTGCCATATCTCGCGAACGGATCGACCAATCCGCAAAATTTCTGTTGCATCTGAAAGTAGAAACTCGCCCGATTACAACGGTAGGTGTAGTTTTCCCCTAGGCCGTTCTAGTTATTCGTTTCGAGCATCAGAACTGCGAAAATTTTGAGTTTCTCAAGCGTTTCTTATTTCCAAACTGCCATATCTCGCGAACGGATCGACCAATCCGCAAAATTTCTGTTGCATCTGAAAGTAGAAACTCGCCCGATTACAACGGTAGGTGTAGTTTTCCCCTAGGCCGTTCCAGTTATTCGTTTCGAGCATCAGAACTGCGAAAATTTTGAGTTTCTCAAGCGTTTCTTACCTCCAAACTGCCATATCTCGCGTACGGATTGACCAATCCGCAAAATTTCTGTTGCATCTGAAAGTAGAAACTCGCCCGATTACAACGGTAGGAGTAGTTTTCCCCTAGGCGGTCCTAGTTATTCGTTTCGAGCATCAGAACTGCGAAAATTTTGTGTTTCTCAAGCGTTTCTTACCTCCAAACTGCCATATCTCGCGAACGGATTGACCAATCCGCAAAATTTCTGTTGCATCTGAAAGTAGAAACTCGCCCGATTACAACGGTATGCGTACTTTTCCCCTAGGCCGTTCTAGTTACTCGTTTCGAGCATCAGAACTGCGAAAATTTTGAGTTTCTCAAGCGTTTCTTATCTCCAAACTGCCATATCTCGCGAACGGATTGACCAATCCGCAAAATTTCTGTTGCATCTGAAAGTAGAAACTCGCCCGATTACAACGGTATGCGTAGTTTTCCCCTAGGCCGTTCTAGTTACTCGTTTCGAGCATCAGAACTGCGAAAATTTTGAGTTTCTCAAGCGTTTCTTATCTCCAAACTGCCATATCTCGCGAACGGATTGATCAATCCGCAAAATTTCTGTTGCATCTGAGAGTAGAAACACGCCCGATTACATCAGTATGCGTACTTTTCCCCTAGGCCGTTCTAGTTATTCGATTCGAGCATCAGAGCTGCGAACATTTTGAGTTTCTCAAGCGTTTCTTATTTCCAAACTGCCATGTCTCGCGAACGGATTGACCAATCCGCAAAATTTCTGTTGCATCTGAAAGTAGAAACTCGCCCGATTACAACGGTAGGTGTAGTTTTCCCCTAGGTCGTTCTAGTTATTCGTTTCGAGCATCAGAACTGCGAAAATTTTGAGTTTCTCAAGCGTTTCTTACTTCCAAACTGCCATATCTCGCGAACGGATCGACCAATCCGCAAAATTTCTGTTGCATCTGAAAGTAGAAACTCGCCCGATTACATCGGTATGCGTACTTTTCCCCTAGGCCGTTCTAGTTATTCGATTCGAGCATCAGAACTGCGAAAATTTTGAGTTTCTCAAGCGTTTCTTACCTCCAAACTGCCACATCTCGCGAACGGATTGACCAATCCGCAAAATTTCTGCTGCATCTGAAAGTAGAAACTCGCCCGATTACAACGGTATGTGTAGTTTTCCCCTAGGCCGTTCCAGTTATTCGTTTCGAGCATCAGAACTGCGAAAATTTTGAGTTTCTCAAGCGTTTCTTACCTCCAAACTGCCATATCTCGCGAACGGATCGACCAATCCGCAAAATTTCTGTTGCATCTGAAAGTAGAAACTCGCCCGATTACAACGGTAGGTGTAGTTTTCCCCTAGGCCGTTCTAGTTATTCGTTTCGAGCATCAGAACTGCGAAAATTTTGAGTTTCTCAAGCGTTTCTTATTTCCAAACTGCCATATCTCGCGAACGGATCGACCAATCCGCAAAATTTCTGTTGCATCTGAAAGTAGAAACTCGCCCGATTACAACGGTAGGTGTAGTTTTCCCCTAGGCCGTTCTAGTTATTCGTTTCGAGCATCAGAACTGCGAAAATTTTGAGTTTCTCAAGCGTTTCTTACCTCCAAACTGCCATATCTCGCGAACGGATTGACCAATCCGCAAAATTTCTGTTGCATCTGAAAGTAGAAACTCGCCCGATTACAACGGTATGCGTACTTTTCCCCTAGGCCGTTCTAGTTACTCGTTTCGTGCATCAGAACTGCGAAAATTTTGAGTTTCTCAAGCGTTTCTTATCTTCAAACTGCCATATCTCGCGAACGGATTGACCAATCCGCAAAATTTCTGTTGCATCTGAAAGTAGAAACTCGCCCGATTACAACGGTATGCGTACTTTTCCCCTAGGCCGATCTAGTTACTCGTTTCGAGCATCAGAACTGCGAAAATTTTGAGTTTCTCAAGCGTTTCTTACCTCCAAACTGCCATATCTCGCGAACGGATCGACCAATCCGCAAAATTTCTGTTGCATCTGAAAGTAGAAACTCGCCCGATTACAACGGTAGGTGTAGTTTTCCCCTAGGCCGTTCTAGTTATTCGTTTCGAGCATCAGAACTGCGAAAATTTTGAGTTTCTCAAGCGTTTCTTATTTCCAAACTGCCATATCTCGCGAACGGATCGACCAATCCGCAATATTTCTGTTGCATCTGAAAGTAGAAACTCGCCCGATTACAACGGTAGGTGTAGTTTTCCCCTAGGCCGTTCTAGTTATTCGTTTCGAGCATCAGAACTGCGAAAATTTTGAGTTTCTCAAGCGTTTCTTACCTCCAAACGGCCATATCTCGCGAACGGATTGACCAATCCGCAAAATTTCTGTTGCATCTGAAAGTAGAAACTCGCCCGATTACAACGGTATGCGTACTTTTCCCCTAGGCCGTTCTAGTTACTCGTTTCGTGCATCAGAACTGCGAAAATTTTGAGTTTCTCAAGCGTTTCTTATCTTCAAACTGCCATATCTCGCGAACGGATTGACCAATCCGCAAAATTTCTGTTGCATCTGAAAGTAGAAACTCGCCCGATTACAACGGTATGCGTACTTTTCCCCTAGGCCGATCTAGTTACTCGTTTCGAGCATCAGAACTGCGAAAATTTTGAGTTTCTCAAGCGTTTCTTACTTCCAAACTGCCACATCTCGCGAACGGATCGACCAATCCGCAAAATTTCTGTTGCATCTGAAAAAAGAAACTCGCCCGATTACAACGGTATGTGTAGTTTTCCCCTAGGCCGTTCCAGTTATTCGTTACGAGCATCAGAACTGCGAAAATTTTGAGTTTCTCAAGCGTTTCTTACATCCAAACTGCCATATCTCGCGAACGGATTGACCAATCCGCAAAATTTCTGTTGCATCTGAAAGTAGAAACTCGCCCGATTACAAAGGTATGCGTACTTTTCCCGTAGGCCGTTCTAGTTACTCGTTTCGAGTATCAGAACTGCGAAAATTTTGAGTTTCTCAAGCGTTTCTTACCTCCAAACTGCCATATCTCGCGAACGGATTGACCAATCCGCAAAATTTCTGTTGCATCTGAAAGTAGAAACTCGCCCGATTACAAAGGTATGCGTACTTTTCCCGTAGGCCGTTCTAGTTACTCGTTTCGAGCATCAGAACTGCGAAAATTTTGAGTTTCTCAAGCGTTTCTTATTTCCAAACTGCCATATCTCGCGAACGGATTGACCAATCCGCAAAATTTCTGTTGCATCTGAAAGTAGAAACTCGCTCGATTACAACGGTATGCGTAGTTTTCCCCTAGGCCGTTCTAGTTACTCGTTTCGAGCATCAGAACTGCGAAAATTTTGAGTTTCTCAAGCGTTTCTTACCTCCAAACTGCCATATCTCGCGAACGGATTGACCGAACCGCAAAATTTCTGTTGCACCTGACAGTAAAGACTCGCCCGATTACAAAGGTATGCGTACTTCTCCCCTAGGCCGTTCTAGTCATTCGTTCCGAGCATCAGAACTGCGAAAATTTTGAGTTTCTCGAGGGTTCCTTATCTCCAAACTGCCATATCTCGCGAACGGATTGAACAATCCGCAAAATTTCTGTTGCATCTGAAAGTAGAAACTCGCCCGATTACAACGGTAGGTGTAGTTTTCCCCTAGGCCGTTCTAGTTATTCGTTTCGAGCATCAGAACTGCGAAAATTTTGAGTTTCTCAAGCGTTTCTTATCTCCAAACTGCCATATCTCGCGAACGGATTGACCAATCCGCAAAATTTCTGTTGCATCTGAAAGTAGAAACTCGCCCGATTACAACGGTATGCGTAGTTTTCCCCTAGGCCGTTCTAGTTACTCGTTTCGAGCATCAGAACTGCGAAAATTTTGAGTTTCTCAAGCGTTTCTTATCTTCAAACTGCCATATCTCGCGAACGGATTGACCAATCCGCAAAATTTCTGTTGCATCAGAAAGTAGAAACTCGCCCGATTACAACGGTATGCGTACTTTTCCCCTAGGCCGTTCTAGTTATTCGATTCGAGCATCAGAACTGCGAAAATTTTGAGTTTCTCAAGCGTTTCTTACCTCCAAACTGCCATATCTCGCGTACGGATTGACCAATCCGCAAAATTTCTGTTGCATCTGAAAGTAGAAACTCGCCCGATTACAACGGTAGGAGTAGTTTTCCCCTAGGCGGTCCTAGTTATTCGTTTCGAGCATCAGAACTGCGAAAATTTTGAGTTTCTCAAGCGTTTCTTACCTCCAAACTGCCATATCTCGCGAACGGATTGACCAATCCGCAAAATTTCTGTTGCATCTGAAAGTAGAAACTCGCCCGATTACAACGGTATGCGTACTTTTCCCCTAGGCCGTTCTAGTTACTCGTTTCGAGCATCAGAACTGCGAAAATTTTGAGTTTCTCAAGCGTTTCTTATCTCCAAACTGCCATATCTCGCGAACGGATTGACCAATCCGCAAAATTTCTGTTGCATCTGAAAGTAGAAACTCGCCCGATTACAACGGTATGCGTAGTTTTCCCCTAGGCCGTTCTAGTTACTCGTTTCGAGCATCAGAACTGCGAAAATTTTGAGTTTCTCAAGCGTTTCTTATCTCCAAACTGCCATATCTCGCGAACGGATTGATCAATCCGCAAAATTTCTGTTGCATCTGAGAGTAGAAACACGCCCGATTACATCAGTATGCGTACTTTTCCCCTAGGCCGTTCTAGTTATTCGATTCGAGCATCAGAGCTGCGAACATTTTGAGTTTCTCAAGCGTTTCTTATTTCCAAACTGCCATGTCTCGCGAACGGATTGACCAATCCACAAAATTTCTGTTGCATCTGAAAGTAGAAACTCGCCCGATTACAACGGTAGGTGTAGTTTTCCCCTAGGTCGTTCTAGTTATTCGTTTCGAGCATCAGAACTGCGAAAATTTTGAGTTTCTCAAGCGTTTCTTATCTTCAAACTGCCATATCTCGCGAACGGATTGACCAATCCGCAAAATTTCTGTTGCATCTGAAAGTAGAAACTCGCCCGATTACAACGGTATGCGTACTTTTCCCCTAGGCCGATCTAGTTACTCGTTTCGAGCATCAGAACTGCGAAAATTTTGAGTTTCTCAAGCGTTTCTTACCTCCAAACTGCCATATCTCGCGAACGGATCGACCAATCCGCAAAATTTCTGTTGCATCTGAAAGTAGAAACTCGCCCGATTACAACGGTAGGTGTAGTTTTCCCCTAGGCCGTTCTAGTTATTCGTTTCGAGCATCAGAACTGCGAAAATTTTGAGTTTCTCAAGCGTTTCTTATTTCCAAACTGCCATATCTCGCGAACGGATCGACCAATCCGCAAAATTTCTGTTGCATCTGAAAGTAGAAACTCGCCCGATTACAACGGTAGGTGTAGTTTTCCCCTAGGCCGTTCTAGTGATTCGTTTCGAGCATCAGAACTGCGAAAATTTTGAGTTTCTCAAGCGTTTCTTACATCCAAACTGCCATATCTCGCGAACGGATTGACCAATCCGCAAAATTTCTGTTGCATCTGAAAGTAGAAACTCGCCCGATTACAACGGTATGCGTACTTTTCCCCTAGGCCGTTCTAGTTACTCGTTTCGTGCATCAGAACTGCGAAAATTTTGAGTTTCTCAAGCGTTTCTTATCTTCAAACTGCCATATCTCGCGAACGGATTGACCAATCCGCAAAATTTCTGTTGCATCTGAAAGTAGAAACTCGCCCGATTACAACGGTATGCGTACTTTTCCCCTAGGCCGATCTAGTTACTCGTTTCGAGCATCAGAACTGCGAAAATTTTGAGTTTCTCAAGCGTTTCTTACCTCAAAACTGCCATATCTCGCGAATGGATTGACCAATCCGCAAAATTTCTGTTGCATCTGAAAGTAGAAACTCGCCCGATTACAACGGTATGAGTAGTTTTCCCCTAGGCCGTTCTAGTTATACGTTTCGAGCATCAGAACTGCGAAAATTTTGAGTTTTTCAAGCGTTTCTTACCTCCAAACTGCCAAATATCGTGAACGGATTGACCAATCCGCAAAATTTCTGTTGCGTCTGAAAGTAGAAACTTGCCCGATTACAACGGTATGAGTAGTTTTCCCCTAGGCCGTTCTAGTTATTCGTTTCGAGCATTAGAACTGCGAAAATTTGGAGTTTCTCAAGCGTTTCTTACCTCCAAACTGCCATTCTCGCGAACGGATTGACCAATCCGTAAAATTTCTGTTGCATCTGAAAGTAGAAGCTCGCCCGATTACAACGGTATGAGTAGTTTTCCCCTAGGCCGTTCTAGTTATTCGTTTCGGGCATCAGAACTGCGAAAATTTCGCGTTTTTCAAGCGTTTCGTACTTCCAAACTGCCATATCTCGCGAACTGATTGACCAATCCGCAAAATTTCTGTTGCATCTGAAAGTAGAAACTCGCCCGATTACAACGGTATGAGTAGTTTTCCCCTAGGCCGTTCTAGTTATTCGTTTTGAGCATCAGAACTGCGAAAATTTTGAGTTTCTCAAGCGTTTCTTACCTCAAAACTGCCATATCTCGCGAATGGATTGACCAATCCGCAAAATTTCTGTTGCATCTGAAAGTAGAAACTCGCCCGATTACAACGGTATGAGCAGTTTTCCCCTAGGCCGTTCTAGTTATTCGTTTCGAGCATCAGAACTGCGAAAATTTTGAGTTTTTCAAACATTTCTTACCTCAAAACTGCCATATCTCGCGAACGGATTGACCAATCCGCAAAATTTCTGTTGCATCTGAAAGTAGAAACTCGCCCGATTACAACGGTCTGAGTAGTTTTCCCCTAGGCCGTTCTAGTTATTCGTTTCGAGCATTAGAACTGCGAAAATTTGGAGTTTCTCAAGCGTTTCTTACCTCAAAACTGCCATATCTCGGGAACGTATCGACCAATCTGCAAAATTTCTGTTGCATCTGAAAATAGAATCTCGCCCGATTACAACGGTATGAGTAGTTTTCCCCTAGGCCGTTCTAGTTATTAGTTTCGAGCATCTGAACTGCGAAAATTTTGAGTTTCTCAAGCGTTTCTTACCTCAAAACTGCCATATCTCGCGAATGGATTGACCAATCCGCAAAATTTCTGTTGCACCTGAAAGTAAAAACTCGCCCGATTACAACGGTATGAGTAGTTTTCCCCTAGGCCGTTCTAGTTATTAGTTTCGAGCATCAGAACTGCGAAAATTTTGAGTTTCTCAAGCGTTTCTTACATCAAAACTGCCATATCTCGCGAATGGATTGACCAATCCGCAAAATTTCTGTTGCATCTGAAAGTAGAAACTCGCCCGATTACAACGGTATGAGTAGTTTTCCCCTAGGCCGTTCTAGTTATTCGTTTCGAGCATTAGAACTGCGAAAATTTGGAGTTTCTCAAGCGTTTCTTACCTCAAAACTGCCATATCTCGGGAACGTATCGACCAATCTGCAAAATTTCTGTTGCATCTGAAAATAGAATCTCGCCCGATTACAACGGTATGAGTAGTTTTCCCCTAGGCCGTTCTAGTTATTAGTTTCGAGCATCTGAACTGCGAAAATTTTGAGTTTCTCAAGCGTTTCTTACCTCAAAACTGCCATATCTCGCGAATGGATTGACCAATCCGCAAAATTTCTGTTGCACCTGAAAGTAAAAACTCGCCCGATTACAACGGTATGAGTAGTTTTCCCCTAGGCCGTTCTAGTTATTAGTTTCGAGCATCAGAACTGCGAAAATTTTGAGTTTCTCAAGCGTTTCTTACATCAAAACTGCCATATCTCGCGAATGGATTGACCAATCCGCAAAATTTCTGTTGCATCTGAAAATAGAAACTCGCCCGATTACAACGGTATGAGTAGTTTTCCCCTAGGCCGTTCTAGTTATTCGTTTCGAGCATCAGAACTGCGAAAATTTTGAGTTTTTCAAGCGTTTCTTACCTCAAAACTGCCATATCTCGCGGACGGATTGACCAATCCGCAAAATTTCTGTTGCATCTGAAAGTAGAAACTCGCCCGATTACAACGGTATGAGTAGTTTTCCCCTAGGCCGTTCTAGTTATTCGTTTCGAGCATTAGAACTGCGAAAATTTTGAGTTTCTCAAGCGTTTCTTACCTCAAAACTGCCATATCTCGCGAATGGATTGACCAATCCGCAAAATTTCTGTTGCGTCTGAAAGTAGAAACTCACCCGATTACAACGGTATGAGTAGTTTTCCCCTAGGCCGTTCTAGTTATTCGTTTTGAGCATCAGAACTGCGAAAATTTTGAGTTTCTCAAGCGTTTCTTACCTCAAAACTGCCATATCTCGCGAATGGATTGACCAATCCGCAAAATTTCTGTTGCATCTGAAAGTAGAAACTCGCCCGATTACAACGGTATGAGCAGTTTTCCCCTAGGCCGTTCTAGTTATTCGTTTCGAGCATCAGAACTGCGAAAATTTTGAGTTTTTCAAACATTTCTTACCTCAAAACTGCCATATCTCGCGAACGGATTGACCAATCCGCAAAATTTCTGTTGCATCTGAAAGTAGAAACTCGCCCGATTACAACGGTCTGAGTAGTTTTCCCCTAGGCCGTTCTAGTTATTCGTTTCGAGCATTAGAACTGCGAAAATTTGGAGTTTCTCAAGCGTTTCTTACCTCAAAACTGCCATATCTCGGGAACGTATCGACCAATCTGCAAAATTTCTGTTGCATCTGAAAATAGAATCTCGCCCGATTACAACGGTATGAGTAGTTTTCCCCTAGGCCGTTCTAGTTATTTGTTTCGAGCATCTGAACTGCGAAAATTTTGAGTTTCTCAAGCGTTTCTTACCTCAAAACTGCCATATCTCGCGAATGGATTGACCAATCCGCAAAATTTCTGTTGCACCTGAAAGTAAAAACTCGCCCGATTACAACGGTATGAGTAGTTTTCCCCTAGGCCGTTCTAGTTATTAGTTTCGAGCATCAGAACTGCGAAAATTTTGAGTTTCTCAAGCGTTTCTTACATCAAAACTGCCATATCTCGCGAATGGATTGACCAATCCGCAAAATTTCTGTTGCATCTGAAAGTAGAAACTCGCCCGATTACAACGGTATGAGTAGTTTTCCCCTAGGCCGTTCTAGATATTCGTTTCGAGCATTAGAACTGCGAAAATTTGGAGTTTCTCAAGCGTTTCTTACCTCAAAACTGCCATATCTCGGGAACGTATCGACCAATCTGCAAAATTTCTGTTGCATCTGAAAATAGAATCTCGCCCGATTACAACGGTATGAGTAGTTTTCCCCTAGGCCGTTCTAGTTATTAGTTTCGAGCATCTGAACTGCGAAAATTTTGAGTTTCTCAAGCGTTTCTTACCTCAAAACTGCCATATCTCGCGAATGGATTGACCAATCCGCAAAATTTCTGTTGCACCTGAAAGTAAAAACTCGCCCGATTACAACGGTATGAGTAGTTTTCCCCTAGGCCGTTCTAGTTATTAGTTTCGAGCATCAGAACTGCGAAAATTTTGAGTTTCTCAAGCGTTTCTTACATCAAAACTGCCATATCTCGCGAATGGATTGACCAATCCGCAAAATTTCTGTTGCATCTGAAAATAGAAACTCGCCCGATTACAACGGTATGAGTAGTTTTCCCCTAGGCCGTTCTAGTTATTCGTTTCGAGCATCAGAACTGCGAAAATTTTGAGTTTTTCAAGCGTTTCTTACCTCAAAACTGCCATATCTCGCGGACGGATTGACCAATCCGCAAAATTTCTGTTGCATCTGAAAGTAGAAACTCGCCCGATTACAACGGTATGAGTAGTTTTCCCTAGGCCGTTCTAGTTATTCGTTTCGAGCATCAGAACTCCGAAAATTTTGAGTTTCTCAAGCGTTTCTTACCTCAAAACTGCCATATCTCGCGAATGGATTGACCAATCCGCAAAATTTCTGTTGCATCTGAAAGTAGAAACTCGCCCGATTACAACGGTATGAGTAGTTTTCCCCTAGGCCGTTCTGGCTATTCGTTTCGAGCATCAGAACTGCGAAAATTTTGAGTTTTTCAAGCGTTTCTTACCTCAAAACTGCCATATCTCGCGAATGGATTGACCAATCCGCAAAATTTCTGTTGCATCTGAAAGTAGAAACTAGCCCGATTACAACGGTATGAGTAGCTTTCCCCTAGGCCGTTCTGGTTATTCGTTTCGAGCATCAGAACTGCGAAAATTTTGAGTTTTTCAAGCGTTTCTAACCTCAAAACTGCCATATCTCGCGAACGGATTGACCAATCCGCAAAATTTCTGTTGCATCTGAAATTGGAACCTCGCCCGATTACAACGGTATGCGTACTTTTCCCCTACGCCGTTCTAGTTATTCGTTTCGAGCATCAGAACTGCGAAAATTTCGCGTTTTTCAAGCGTTTCTTACTTCCAAACTGCCATATCTCGCGAACGGATTGACCAATCCGCAAAATTTCTGTTGCATCTGAAAGTAGAAGCTCGCCCGATTACAACGGTATGAGTAGTTTTCCCCTAGGCCGTTCTAGTTATTCGTTTCGAGCATTAGAACTGCGAAAATTTGGAGTTTCTCAAGCGTTTCTTACCTCCAAACTGCCATTCTCGCGAACGGATTGACCAATCCGTAAAATTTCTGTTGCATCTGAAAGTAGAAGCTCGCCCGATTACAACGGTATGAGTAGTTTTCCCCTAGGCCGTTCTAGTTATTCGTTTCGAGCATCAGAACTGCGAAAATTTCGCGTTTTTCAAGCGTTTCGTACATCCAAACTGCCATATCTCGCGAACTGATTGACCAATCCGCAAAATTTCTGTTGCATCTGAAAGTAGAAACTCGCCCGATTACAACGGTATGAGTAGTTTTCCCCTAGGCCGTTCTAGATATTCGTTTCGAGCATTAGAACTGCGAAAATTTGGAGTTTCTCAAGCGTTTCTTACCTCAAAACTGCCATATCTCGGGAACGTATCGACCAATCTGCAAAATTTCTGTTGCATCTGAAAATAGAATCTCGCCCGATTACAACGGTATGAGTAGTTTTCCCCTAGGCCGTTCTAGTTATTAGTTTCGAGCATCTGAACTGCGAAAATTTTGAGTTTCTCAAGCGTTTCTTACCTCAAAACTGCCATATCTCGCGAATGGATTGACCAATCCGCAAAATTTCTGTTGCACCTGAAAGTAAAAACTCGCCCGATTACAACGGTATGAGTAGTTTTCCCCTAGGCCGTTCTAGTTATTAGTTTCGAGCATCAGAACTGCGAAAATTTTGAGTTTCTCAAGCGTTTCTTACATCAAAACTGCCATATCTCGCGAATGGATTGACCAATCCGCAAAATTTCTGTTGCATCTGAAAATAGAAACTCGCCCGATTACAACGGTATGAGTAGTTTTCCCCTAGGCCGTTCTAGTTATTCGTTTCGAGCATCAGAACTGCGAAAATTTTGAGTTTTTCAAGCGTTTCTTACCTCAAAACTGCCATATCTCGCGGACGGATTGACCAATCCGCAAAATTTCTGTTGCATCTGAAAGTAGAAACTCGCCCGATTACAACGGTATGAGTAGTTTTCCCTAGGCCGTTCTAGTTATTCGTTTCGAGCATCAGAACTCCGAAAATTTTGAGTTTCTCAAGCGTTTCTTACCTCAAAACTGCCATATCTCGCGAATGGATTGACCAATCCGCAAAATTTCTGTTGCATCTGAAAGTAGAAACTCGCCCGATTACAACGGTATGAGTAGTTTTCCCCTAGGCCGTTCTGGCTATTCGTTTCGAGCATCAGAACTGCGAAAATTTTGAGTTTTTCAAGCGTTTCTTACCTCAAAACTGCCATATCTCGCGAATGGATTGACCAATCCGCAAAATTTCTGTTGCATCTGAAAGTAGAAACTAGCCCGATTACAACGGTATGAGTAGCTTTCCCCTAGGCCGTTCTGGTTATTCGTTTCGAGCATCAGAACTGCGAAAATTTTGAGTTTTTCAAGCGTTTCTAACCTCAAAACTGCCATATCTCGCGAACGGATTGACCAATCCGCAAAATTTCTGTTGCATCTGAAATTGGAACCTCGCCCGATTACAACGGTATGCGTACTTTTCCCCTACGCCGTTCTAGTTATTCGTTTCGAGCATCAGAACTGCGAAAATTTCGCGTTTTTCAAGCGTTTCTTACTTCCAAACTGCCATATCTCGCGAACGGATTGACCAATCCGCAAAATTTCTGTTGCATCTGAAAGTAGAAGCTCGCCCGATTACAACGGTATGAGTAGTTTTCCCCTAGGCCGTTCTAGTTATTCGTTTCGAGCATTAGAACTGCGAAAATTTGGAGTTTCTCAAGCGTTTCTTACCTCCAAACTGCCATTCTCGCGAACGGATTGACCAATCCGTAAAATTTCTGTTGCATCTGAAAGTAGAAGCTCGCCCGATTACAACGGTATGAGTAGTTTTCCCCTAGGCCGTTCTAGTTATTCGTTTCGAGCATCAGAACTGCGAAAATTTCGCGTTTTTCAAGCGTTTCGTACATCCAAACTGCCATATCTCGCGAACTGATTGACCAATCCGCAAAATTTCTGTTGCATCTGAAAGTAGAAACTCGCCCGATTACAACGGTATGAGTAGTTTTCCCCTAGGCCGTTCTAGTTATTCGTTTTGAGCATCAGAACTGCGAAAATTTTGAGTTTCTCAAGCATTTCTTACCTCAAAACTGCCATATCTCGCGAACGGATTGACCAATCCGCAAAATTTCTGTTGCATCTGAAAGTAGAAACTCGCCCGATTACAACGGTCTGAGTAGTTTTCCCCTAGGCCGTTCTAGTTATTCGTTTCGAGCATTAGAACTGCGAAAATTTGGAGTTTCTCAAGCGTTTCTTACCTCAAAACTGCCATATCTCGGGAACGTATCGACCAATCTGCAAAATTTCTGTTGCATCTGAAAATAGAATCTCGCCCGATTACAACGGTATGAGTAGTTTTCCCCTAGGCCGTTCTAGTTATTCGTTTCGAGCATCAGAACTGCGAAAATTTTGAGTTTTTCAAGCGTTTCTTACCTCAAAACTGCCATATCTCGCGGACGGATTGACCAATCCGCAAAATTTCTGTTGTATCTGAAAGTAGAAACTCGCCCGATTACAACGGTATGAGTAGTTTTCCCTAGGCCGTTCTAGTTATTAGTTTCGAGCATCAGAACTGCGAAAATTTTGAGTTTCTCAAGCGTTTCTTACCTCAAAACTGCCATATCTCGCGAATGGATTGACCAATCCGCAAAATTTCTGTTGCATCTGAAAGTAGAAACTCGCCCGATTACAACGGTATGAGTAGTTTTCCCCTAGGCCGTTCTGGCTATTCGTTTCGAGCATCAGAACTGCGAAAATTTTGAGTTTTTCAAGCGTTTCTTACCTCAAAACTGCCATATCTCGCGAATGGATTGACCAATCCGCAAAATTTCTGTTGCATCTGAAAGTAGAAACTAGCCCGATTACAACGGTATGAGTAGCTTTCCCCTAGGCCGTTCTAGTTATTCGTTTCGAGCATCAGAACTGCGAAAATTTTGAGTTTTTCAAGCGTTTCTAACCTCAAAACTGCCATATCTCGCGAACGGATTGACCAATCCGCAAAATTTCTGTTGCATCTGAAATTGGAACCTCGCCCGATTACAACGGTATGCGTACTTTTCCCCTACGCCGTTCTAGTTATACGTTTCGAGCATTAGAACTGCGAAAATTTGGAGTTTCTCAAGCGTTTCTTACCTCCAAACTGCCATTCTCGCGAACGGATTGACCAATCCGTAAAATTTCTGTTGCATCTGAAAGTAGAAGCTCGCCCGATTACAACGGTATGAGTAGTTTTCCCCTAGGCCGTTCTAGTTATTCGTTTCGAGCATCAGAACTGCGAAAATTTCGCGTTTTTCAAGCGTTTCGTACATCCAAACTGCCATATCTCGCGAACTGATTGACCAATCCGCAAAATTTCTGTTGCATCTGAAAGTAGAAACTCGCCCGATTACAACGGTATGAGTAGTTTTCCCCTAGGCCGCTCTAGTTATTCGTTTTGAGCATCAGAACTGCGAAAATTTTGAGTTTCTCAAGCGTTTCTTACCTCAAAACTGCCATATCTCGCGAATGGATTGACCAATCCGCAAAATTTCTGTTGCATCTGAAAGTAGAAACTCGCCCGATTACAACGGTATGAGCAGTTTTCCCCTAGGCCGTTCTAGTTATTCGTTTCGAGCATCAGAACTGCGAAAATTTTGAGTTTCTCAAGCGTTTCTTACCTCCAAACTGCCATTCTCGCGAACGGATTGACCAATCCGTAAAATTTCTGTTGCATCTGAAAGTAGAAGCTCGCCCGATTACAACGGTATGAGTAGTTTTCCCCTAGGCCGTTCTAGTTATTCGTTTCGAGCATCAGAACTGCGAAAATTTCGCGTTTTTCAAGCGTTTCGTACTTCCAAACTGCCATATCTCGCGAACTGATTGACCAATCCGCAAAATTTCTGTTGCATCTGAAAGTAGAAACTCGCCCGATTACAACGGTATGAGCAGTTTTCCCCTAGGCCGTTCTAGTTATTCGTTTCGAGCATCAGAACTGCGAAAATTTTGAGTTTTTCAAGCATTTCTTACCTCAAAACTGCCATATCTCGCGAACGGATTGACCAATCCGCAAAATTTCTGTTGCATCTGAAAGTAGAAACTCGCCCGATTACAACGGTCTGAGTAGTTTTCCCCTAGGCCGTTCTAGTTATTCGTTTCGAGCATTAGAACTGCGAAAATTTGGAGTTTCTCAAGCGTTTCTTACCTCAAAACTGCCATATCTCGGGAACGTATCGACCAATCTGCAAAATTTCTGTTGCATCTGAAAATAGAATCTCGCCCGATTACAACGGTATGAGTAGTTTTCCCCTAGGCCGTTCTAGTTATTAGTTTCGAGCATCTGAACTGCGAAAATTTTGAGTTTCTCAAGCGTTTCTTACCTCAAAACTGCCATATCTCGCGAATGGATTGACCAATCCGCAAAATTTCTGTTGCACCTGAAAGTAAAAACTCGCCCGATTACAACGGTATGAGTAGTTTTCCCCTAGGCCGTTCTAGTTATTAGTTTCGAGCATCAGAACTGCGAAAATTTTGAGTTTCTCAAGCGTTTCTTACATCAAAACTGTCATATCTCGCGAATGGATTGACCAATCCGCAAAATTTCTGTTGCATCTGAAAGTAGAAACTCGCCCGATTACAACGGTATGAGTAGTTTTCCCCTAGGCCGTTCTAGTTATTCGTTTCGAGCATCAGAACTGCGAAAATTTTGAGTTTTTCAAGCGTTTCTTACCTCAAAACTGCCATATCTCGCCGACGGATTGACCAATCCGCAAAATTTCTGTTGCATCTGAAAGTAGAAACTCGCCCGATTACAACGGTATGAGTAGTTTTCCCTAGGCCGTTCTAATTATTAGTTTCGAGCATCAGAACTGCGAAAATTTTGAGTTTCTCAAGCGTTTCTTACCTCAAAACTGCCATATCTCGCGAATGGATTGACCAATCCGCAAAATTTCTGTTGCATCTGAAAGTAGAAACTCGCCCGATTACAACGGTATGAGTAGTTTTCCCCTAGGCCGTTCTAGTTATACGTTTCGAGCATCAGAACTGCGAAAATTTTGAGTTTTTCAAGCGTTTCTTACCTCCAAACTGCCAAATATCGTGAACGGATTGACCAATCCGCAAAATTTCTGTTGCGTCTGAAAGTAGAAACTTGCCCGATTACAACGGTATGAGTAGTTTTCCCATAGGCCATTCTTGTTAATCGTTTCGAGCATCAGAACTATGAAAATTTTGAGTTTTTCAAGCGTTTCCTACCTCAAAACTGCCATATCTCGCGAACGGATTGACCAATCCGCAAAATTTCTGTTGCATCTGAAAGTAGAAACTCGCCCGATTACAACGGTATGAGTAGTTTTCCCCTAGGCCGTTCTAGTTATTAGTTTCGAAAATCAGAACTGCGAAAATTTGGAGTTTCTCAAGCGTTTCTTACCTCAAAACTGCCATATCTCGCGAACGGATTGACGAATCCGCAAAATTTCTGTTGCAGCTGAAAGTAGAAACTCGCCCGATTACAACGGTCTGAGTAGTTTTCCCCTAGGCCGTTCTAGTTATTCGTTTCGAGCATTAGAACTGCGAAAATTTGGAGTTTCTCAAGCGTTTCTTACCTCAAAACTGCCATATCTCGGGAACGTATCGACCAATCTGCAAAATTTCTGTTGCATCTGAAAATAGAATCTCGCCCGATTACAACGGTATGAGTAGTTTTCCCCTAGGCCGTTCTAGTTATTAGTTTCGAGCATCTGAACTGCGAAAATTTTGAGTTTCTCAAGCGTTTCTTACCTCAAAACTGCCATATCTCGCGAATGGATTGACCAATCCGCAAAATTTCTGTTGCACCTGAAAGTAAAAACTCGCCCGATTACAACGGTATGAGTAGTTTTCCCCTAGGCCGTTCTAGTTATTAGTTTCGAGCATCAGAACTGCGAAAATTTTGAGTTTCTCAAGCGTTTCTTACATCAAAACTGCCATATCTCGCGAATGGATTGACCAATCCGCAAAATTTCTGTTGCATCTGAAAGTAGAAACTCGCCCGATTACAACGGTATGAGTAGTTTTCCCCTAGGCCGTTCTAGTTATTCGTTTCGAGCATTAGAACTGCGAAAATTTGGAGTTTCTCAAGCGTTTCTTACCTCAAAACTGCCATATCTCGGGAACGTATCGACCAATCTGCAAAATTTCTGTTGCATCTGAAAATAGAATCTCGCCCGATTACAACGGTATGAGTAGTTTTCCCCTAGGCCGTTCTAGTTATTAGTTTCGAGCATCTGAACTGCGAAAATTTTGAGTTTCTCAAGCGTTTCTTACCTCAAAACTGCCATATCTCGCGAATGGATTGACCAATCCGCAAAATTTCTGTTGCACCTGAAAGTAAAAACTCGCCCGATTACAACGGTATGAGTAGTTTTCCCCTAGGCCGTTCTAGTTATTAGTTTCGAGCATCAGAACTGCGAAAATTTTGAGTTTCTCAAGCGTTTCTTACATCAAAACTGCCATATCTCGCGAATGGATTGACCAATCCGCAAAATTTCTGTTGCATCTGAAAATAGAAACTCGCCCGATTACAACGGTATGAGTAGTTTTCCCCTAGGCCGTTCTAGTTATTCGTTTCGAGCATCAGAACTGCGAAAATTTTGAGTTTTTCAAGCGTTTCTTACCTCAAAACTGCCATATCTCGCGGACGGATTGACCAATCCGCAAAATTTCTGTTGCATCTGAAAGTAGAAACTCGCCCGATTACAACGGTATGAGTAGTTTTCCCCTAGGCCGTTCTAGTTATTCGTTTCGAGCATTAGAACTGCGAAAATTTTGAGTTTCTCAAGCGTTTCTTACCTCAAAACTGCCATATCTCGCGAATGGATTGACCAATCCGCAAAATTTCTGTTGCGTCTGAAAGTAGAAACTCACCCGATTACAACGGTATGAGTAGTTTTCCCCTAGGCCGTTCTAGTTATTCGTTTTGAGCATCAGAACTGCGAAAATTTTGAGTTTCTCAAGCGTTTCTTACCTCAAAACTGCCATATCTCGCGAATGGATTGACCAATCCGCAAAATTTCTGTTGCATCTGAAAGTAGAAACTCGCCCGATTACAACGGTATGAGCAGTTTTCCCCTAGGCCGTTCTAGTTATTCGTTTCGAGCATCAGAACTGCGAAAATTTTGAGTTTTTCAAACATTTCTTACCTCAAAACTGCCATATCTCGCGAACGGATTGACCAATCCGCAAAATTTCTGTTGCATCTGAAAGTAGAAACTCGCCCGATTACAACGGTCTGAGTAGTTTTCCCCTAGGCCGTTCTAGTTATTCGTTTCGAGCATTAGAACTGCGAAAATTTGGAGTTTCTCAAGCGTTTCTTACCTCAAAACTGCCATATCTCGGGAACGTATCGACCAATCTGCAAAATTTCTGTTGCATCTGAAAATAGAATCTCGCCCGATTACAACGGTATGAGTAGTTTTCCCCTAGGCCGTTCTAGTTATTTGTTTCGAGCATCTGAACTGCGAAAATTTTGAGTTTCTCAAGCGTTTCTTACCTCAAAACTGCCATATCTCGCGAATGGATTGACCAATCCGCAAAATTTCTGTTGCACCTGAAAGTAAAAACTCGCCCGATTACAACGGTATGAGTAGTTTTCCCCTAGGCCGTTCTAGTTATTAGTTTCGAGCATCAGAACTGCGAAAATTTTGAGTTTCTCAAGCGTTTCTTACATCAAAACTGCCATATCTCGCGAATGGATTGACCAATCCGCAAAATTTCTGTTGCATCTGAAAGTAGAAACTCGCCCGATTACAACGGTATGAGTAGTTTTCCCCTAGGCCGTTCTAGATATTCGTTTCGAGCATTAGAACTGCGAAAATTTGGAGTTTCTCAAGCGTTTCTTACCTCAAAACTGCCATATCTCGGGAACGTATCGACCAATCTGCAAAATTTCTGTTGCATCTGAAAATAGAATCTCGCCCGATTACAACGGTATGAGTAGTTTTCCCCTAGGCCGTTCTAGTTATTAGTTTCGAGCATCTGAACTGCGAAAATTTTGAGTTTCTCAAGCGTTTCTTACCTCAAAACTGCCATATCTCGCGAATGGATTGACCAATCCGCAAAATTTCTGTTGCACCTGAAAGTAAAAACTCGCCCGATTACAACGGTATGAGTAGTTTTCCCCTAGGCCGTTCTAGTTATTAGTTTCGAGCATCAGAACTGCGAAAATTTTGAGTTTCTCAAGCGTTTCTTACATCAAAACTGCCATATCTCGCGAATGGATTGACCAATCCGCAAAATTTCTGTTGCATCTGAAAATAGAAACTCGCCCGATTACAACGGTATGAGTAGTTTTCCCCTAGGCCGTTCTAGTTATTCGTTTCGAGCATCAGAACTGCGAAAATTTTGAGTTTTTCAAGCGTTTCTTACCTCAAAACTGCCATATCTCGCGGACGGATTGACCAATCCGCAAAATTTCTGTTGCATCTGAAAGTAGAAACTCGCCCGATTACAACGGTATGAGTAGTTTTCCCTAGGCCGTCCTAGTTATTCGTTTCGAGCATCAGAACTCCGAAAATTTTGAGTTTCTCAAGCGTTTCTTACCTCAAAACTGCCATATCTCGCGAATGGATTGACCAATCCGCAAAATTTCTGTTGCATCTGAAAGTAGAAACTCGCCCGATTACAACGGTATGAGTAGTTTTCCCCTAGGCCGTTCTGGCTATTCGTTTCGAGCATCAGAACTGCGAAAATTTTGAGTTTTTCAAGCGTTTCTTACCTCAAAACTGCCATATCTCGCGAATGGATTGACCAATCCGCAAAATTTCTGTTGCATCTGAAAGTAGAAACTAGCCCGATTACAACGGTATGAGTAGCTTTCCCCTAGGCCGTTCTGGTTATTCGTTTCGAGCATCAGAACTGCGAAAATTTTGAGTTTTTCAAGCGTTTCTAACCTCAAAACTGCCATATCTCGCGAACGGATTGACCAATCCGCAAAATTTCTGTTGCATCTGAAATTGGAACCTCGCCCGATTACAACGGTATGCGTACTTTTCCCCTACGCCGTTCTAGTTATTCGTTTCGAGCATCAGAACTGCGAAAATTTCGCGTTTTTCAAGCGTTTCTTACTTCCAAACTGCCATATCTCGCGAACGGATTGACCAATCCGCAAAATTTCTGTTGCATCTGAAAGTAGAAGCTCGCCCGATTACAACGGTATGAGTAGTTTTCCCCTAGGCCGTTCTAGTTATTCGTTTCGAGCATTAGAACTGCGAAAATTTGGAGTTTCTCAAGCGTTTCTTACCTCCAAACTGCCATTCTCGCGAACGGATTGACCAATCCGTAAAATTTCTGTTGCATCTGAAAGTAGAAGCTCGCCCGATTACAACGGTATGAGTAGTTTTCCCCTAGGCCGTTCTAGTTATTCGTTTCGAGCATCAGAACTGCGAAAATTTCGCGTTTTTCAAGCGTTTCGTACATCCAAACTGCCATATCTCGCGAACTGATTGACCAATCCGCAAAATTTCTGTTGCATCTGAAAGTAGAAACTCGCCCGATTACAACGGTATGAGTAGTTTTCCCCTAGGCCGTTCTAGTTATTCGTTTTGAGCATCAGAACTGCGAAAATTTTGAGTTTCTCAAGCATTTCTTACCTCAAAACTGCCATATCTCGCGAACGGATTGACCAATCCGCAAAATTTCTGTTGCATCTGAAAGTAGAAACTCGCCCGATTACAACGGTCTGAGTAGTTTTCCCCTAGGCCGTTCTAGTTATTCGTTTCGAGCATTAGAACTGCGAAAATTTGGAGTTTCTCAAGCGTTTCTTACCTCAAAACTGCCATATCTCGGGAACGTATCGACCAATCTGCAAAATTTCTGTTGCATCTGAAAATAGAATCTCGCCCGATTACAACGGTATGAGTAGTTTTCCCCTAGGCCGTTCTAGTTATTCGTTTCGAGCATCAGAACTGCGAAAATTTTGAGTTTTTCAAGCGTTTCTTACCTCAAAACTGCCATATCTCGCGGACGGATTGACCAATCCGCAAAATTTCTGTTGTATCTGAAAGTAGAAACTCGCCCGATTACAACGGTATGAGTAGTTTTCCCTAGGCCGTTCTAGTTATTAGTTTCGAGCATCAGAACTGCGAAAATTTTGAGTTTCTCAAGCGTTTCTTACCTCAAAACTGCCATATCTCGCGAATGGATTGACCAATCCGCAAAATTTCTGTTGCATCTGAAAGTAGAAACTCGCCCGATTACAACGGTATGAGTAGTTTTCCCCTAGGCCGTTCTGGCTATTCGTTTCGAGCATCAGAACTGCGAAAATTTTGAGTTTTTCAAGCGTTTCTTACCTCAAAACTGCCATATCTCGCGAATGGATTGACCAATCCGCAAAATTTCTGTTGCATCTGAAAGTAGAAACTAGCCCGATTACAACGGTATGAGTAGCTTTCCCCTAGGCCGTTCTAGTTATTCGTTTCGAGCATCAGAACTGCGAAAATTTTGAGTTTTTCAAGCGTTTCTAACCTCAAAACTGCCATATCTCGCGAACGGATTGACCAATCCGCAAAATTTCTGTTGCATCTGAAATTGGAACCTCGCCCGATTACAACGGTATGCGTACTTTTCCCCTACGCCGTTCTAGTTATACGTTTCGAGCATTAGAACTGCGAAAATTTGGAGTTTCTCAAGCGTTTCTTACCTCCAAACTGCCATTCTCGCGAACGGATTGACCAATCCGTAAAATTTCTGTTGCATCTGAAAGTAGAAGCTCGCCCGATTACAACGGTATGAGTAGTTTTCCCCTAGGCCGTTCTAGTTATTCGTTTCGAGCATCAGAACTGCGAAAATTTCGCGTTTTTCAAGCGTTTCGTACATCCAAACTGCCATATCTCGCGAACTGATTGACCAATCCGCAAAATTTCTGTTGCATCTGAAAGTAGAAACTCGCCCGATTACAACGGTATGAGTAGTTTTCCCCTAGGCCGCTCTAGTTATTCGTTTTGAGCATCAGAACTGCGAAAATTTTGAGTTTCTCAAGCGTTTCTTACCTCAAAACTGCCATATCTCGCGAATGGATTGACCAATCCGCAAAATTTCTGTTGCATCTGAAAGTAGAAACTCGCCCGATTACAACGGTATGAGCAGTTTTCCCCTAGGCCGTTCTAGTTATTCGTTTCGAGCATCAGAACTGCGAAAATTTTGAGTTTCTCAAGCGTTTCTTACCTCCAAACTGCCATTCTCGCGAACGGATTGACCAATCCGTAAAATTTCTGTTGCATCTGAAAGTAGAAGCTCGCCCGATTACAACGGTATGAGTAGTTTTCCCCTAGGCCGTTCTAGTTATTCGTTTCGAGCATCAGAACTGCGAAAATTTCGCGTTTTTCAAGCGTTTCGTACTTCCAAACTGCCATATCTCGCGAACTGATTGACCAATCCGCAAAATTTCTGTTGCATCTGAAAGTAGAAACTCGCCCGATTACAACGGTATGAGCAGTTTTCCCCTAGGCCGTTCTAGATATTCGTTTCGAGCATCAGAACTGCGAAAATTTTGAGTTTTTCAAGCATTTCTTACCTCAAAACTGCCATATCTCGCGAACGGATTGACCAATCCGCAAAATTTCTGTTGCATCTGAAAGTAGAAACTCGCCCGATTACAACGGTCTGAGTAGTTTTCCCCTAGGCCGTTCTAGTTATTCGTTTCGAGCATTAGAACTGCGAAAATTTGGAGTTTCTCAAGCGTTTCTTACCTCAAAACTGCCATATCTCGGGAACGTATCGACCAATCTGCAAAATTTCTGTTGCATCTGAAAATAGAATCTCGCCCGATTACAACGGTATGAGTAGTTTTCCCCTAGGCCGTTCTAGTTATTAGTTTCGAGCATCTGAACTGCGAAAATTTTGAGTTTCTCAAGCGTTTCTTACCTCAAAACTGCCATATCTCGCGAATGGATTGACCAATCCGCAAAATTTCTGTTGCACCTGAAAGTAAAAACTCGCCCGATTACAACGGTATGAGTAGTTTTCCCCTAGGCCGTTCTAGTTATTAGTTTCGAGCATCAGAACTGCGAAAATTTTGAGTTTCTCAAGCGTTTCTTACATCAAAACTGTCATATCTCGCGAATGGATTGACCAATCCGCAAAATTTCTGTTGCATCTGAAAGTAGAAACTCGCCCGATTACAACGGTATGAGTAGTTTTCCCCTAGGCCGTTCTAGTTATTCGTTTCGAGCATCAGAACTGCGAAAATTTTGAGTTTTTCAAGCGTTTCTTACCTCAAAACTGCCATATCTCGCCGACGGATTGACCAATCCGCAAAATTTCTGTTGCATCTGAAAGTAGAAACTCGCCCGATTACAACGGTATGAGTAGTTTTCCCTAGGCCGTTCTAATTATTAGTTTCGAGCATCAGAACTGCGAAAATTTTGAGTTTCTCAAGCGTTTCTTACCTCAAAACTGCCATATCTCGCGAATGGATTGACCAATCCGCAAAATTTCTGTTGCATCTGAAAGTAGAAACTCGCCCGATTACAACGGTATGAGTAGTTTTCCCCTAGGCCGTTCTAGTTATACGTTTCGAGCATCAGAACTGCGAAAATTTTGAGTTTTTCAAGCGTTTCTTACCTCCAAACTGCCAAATATCGTGAACGGATTGACCAATCCGCAAAATTTCTGTTGCGTCTGAAAGTAGAAACTTGCCCGATTACAACGGTATGAGTAGTTTTCCCATAGGCCATTCTTGTTAATCGTTTCGAGCATCAGAACTATGAAAATTTTGAGTTTTTCAAGCGTTTCCTACCTCAAAACTGCCATATCTCGCGAACGGATTGACCAATCCGCAAAATTTCTGTTGCATCTGAAAGTAGAAACTCGCCCGATTACAACGGTATGAGTAGTTTTCCCCTAGGCCGTTCTAGTTATTAGTTTCGAAAATCAGAACTGCGAAAATTTGGAGTTTCTCAAGCGTTTCTTACCTCCAAACTGCCAAATATCGTGAACGGATTGACCAATCCGCAAAATTTCTGTTGCATCTGAAAGTAGAAACTCGCCCGATTACAACGGTATGAGTAGTTTTCCCCTAGGCCGTTCTGGCTATTCGTTTCGAGCATCAGAACTGCGAAAATTTTGAGTTTTTCAAGCGTTTCTTACCTCAAAACTGCCATATCTCGCGAATGGATTGACCAATCCGCAAAATTTCTGTTGCATCTGAAAGTAGAAACTAGCCCGATTACAACGGTATGAGTAGCTTTCCCCTAGGCCGTTCTGGTTATTCGTTTCGAGCATCAGAACTGCGAAAATTTTGAGTTTTTCAAGCGTTTCTAACCTCAAAACTGCCATATCTCGCGAACGGATTGACCAATCCGCAAAATTTCTGTTGCATCTGAAATTGGAACCTCGCCCGATTACAACGGTATGCGTACTTTTCCCCTACGCCGTTCTAGTTATTCGTTTCGAGCATCAGAACTGCGAAAATTTCGCGTTTTTCAAGCGTTTCTTACTTCCAAACTGCCATATCTCGCGAACGGATTGACCAATCCGCAAAATTTCTGTTGCATCTGAAAGTAGAAGCTCGCCCGATTACAACGGTATGAGTAGTTTTCCCCTAGGCCGTTCTAGTTATTCGTTTCGAGCATTAGAACTGCGAAAATTTGGAGTTTCTCAAGCGTTTCTTACCTCCAAACTGCCATTCTCGCGAACGGATTGACCAATCCGTAAAATTTCTGTTGCATCTGAAAGTAGAAGCTCGCCCGATTACAACGGTATGAGTAGTTTTCCCCTAGGCCGTTCTAGTTATTCGTTTCGAGCATCAGAACTGCGAAAATTTCGCGTTTTTCAAGCGTTTCGTACATCCAAACTGCCATATCTCGCGAACTGATTGACCAATCCGCAAAATTTCTGTTGCATCTGAAAGTAGAAACTCGCCCGATTACAACGGTATGAGTAGTTTTCCCCTAGGCCGTTCTAGTTATTCGTTTTGAGCATCAGAACTGCGAAAATTTTGAGTTTCTCAAGCATTTCTTACCTCAAAACTGCCATATCTCGCGAACGGATTGACCAATCCGCAAAATTTCTGTTGCATCTGAAAGTAGAAACTCGCCCGATTACAACGGTCTGAGTAGTTTTCCCCTAGGCCGTTCTAGTTATTCGTTTCGAGCATTAGAACTGCGAAAATTTGGAGTTTCTCAAGCGTTTCTTACCTCAAAACTGCCATATCTCGGGAACGTATCGACCAATCTGCAAAATTTCTGTTGCATCTGAAAATAGAATCTCGCCCGATTACAACGGTATGAGTAGTTTTCCCCTAGGCCGTTCTAGTTATTCGTTTCGAGCATCAGAACTGCGAAAATTTTGAGTTTTTCAAGCGTTTCTTACCTCAAAACTGCCATATCTCGCGGACGGATTGACCAATCCGCAAAATTTCTGTTGTATCTGAAAGTAGAAACTCGCCCGATTACAACGGTATGAGTAGTTTTCCCTAGGCCGTTCTAGTTATTAGTTTCGAGCATCAGAACTGCGAAAATTTTGAGTTTCTCAAGCGTTTCTTACCTCAAAACTGCCATATCTCGCGAATGGATTGACCAATCCGCAAAATTTCTGTTGCATCTGAAAGTAGAAACTCGCCCGATTACAACGGTATGAGTAGTTTTCCCCTAGGCCGTTCTGGCTATTCGTTTCGAGCATCAGAACTGCGAAAATTTTGAGTTTTTCAAGCGTTTCTTACCTCAAAACTGCCATATCTCGCGAATGGATTGACCAATCCGCAAAATTTCTGTTGCATCTGAAAGTAGAAACTAGCCCGATTACAACGGTATGAGTAGCTTTCCCCTAGGCCGTTCTAGTTATTCGTTTCGAGCATCAGAACTGCGAAAATTTTGAGTTTTTCAAGCGTTTCTAACCTCAAAACTGCCATATCTCGCGAACGGATTGACCAATCCGCAAAATTTCTGTTGCATCTGAAATTGGAACCTCGCCCGATTACAACGGTATGCGTACTTTTCCCCTACGCCGTTCTAGTTATACGTTTCGAGCATTAGAACTGCGAAAATTTGGAGTTTCTCAAGCGTTTCTTACCTCCAAACTGCCATTCTCGCGAACGGATTGACCAATCCGTAAAATTTCTGTTGCATCTGAAAGTAGAAGCTCGCCCGATTACAACGGTATGAGTAGTTTTCCCCTAGGCCGTTCTAGTTATTCGTTTCGAGCATCAGAACTGCGAAAATTTCGCGTTTTTCAAGCGTTTCGTACATCCAAACTGCCATATCTCGCGAACTGATTGACCAATCCGCAAAATTTCTGTTGCATCTGAAAGTAGAAACTCGCCCGATTACAACGGTATGAGTAGTTTTCCCCTAGGCCGCTCTAGTTATTCGTTTTGAGCATCAGAACTGCGAAAATTTTGAGTTTCTCAAGCGTTTCTTACCTCAAAACTGCCATATCTCGCGAATGGATTGACCAATCCGCAAAATTTCTGTTGCATCTGAAAGTAGAAACTCGCCCGATTACAACGGTATGAGCAGTTTTCCCCTAGGCCGTTCTAGTTATTCGTTTCGAGCATCAGAACTGCGAAAATTTTGAGTTTCTCAAGCGTTTCTTACCTCCAAACTGCCATTCTCGCGAACGGATTGACCAATCCGTAAAATTTCTGTTGCATCTGAAAGTAGAAGCTCGCCCGATTACAACGGTATGAGTAGTTTTCCCCTAGGCCGTTCTAGTTATTCGTTTCGAGCATCAGAACTGCGAAAATTTCGCGTTTTTCAAGCGTTTCGTACTTCCAAACTGCCATATCTCGCGAACTGATTGACCAATCCGCAAAATTTCTGTTGCATCTGAAAGTAGAAACTCGCCCGATTACAACGGTATGAGCAGTTTTCCCCTAGGCCGTTCTAGTTATTCGTTTCGAGCATCAGAACTGCGAAAATTTTGAGTTTTTCAAGCATTTCTTACCTCAAAACTGCCATATCTCGCGAACGGATTGACCAATCCGCAAAATTTCTGTTGCATCTGAAAGTAGAAACTCGCCCGATTACAACGGTCTGAGTAGTTTTCCCCTAGGCCGTTCTAGTTATTCGTTTCGAGCATTAGAACTGCGAAAATTTGGAGTTTCTCAAGCGTTTCTTACCTCAAAACTGCCATATCTCGGGAACGTATCGACCAATCTGCAAAATTTCTGTTGCATCTGAAAATAGAATCTCGCCCGATTACAACGGTATGAGTAGTTTTCCCCTAGGCCGTTCTAGTTATTAGTTTCGAGCATCTGAACTGCGAAAATTTTGAGTTTCTCAAGCGTTTCTTACCTCAAAACTGCCATATCTCGCGAATGGATTGACCAATCCGCAAAATTTCTGTTGCACCTGAAAGTAAAAACTCGCCCGATTACAACGGTATGAGTAGTTTTCCCCTAGGCCGTTCTAGTTATTAGTTTCGAGCA
The DNA here is from genome assembly GCF_051014685.1 of Ptiloglossa arizonensis. Taxonomy (NCBI): domain Eukaryota; kingdom Metazoa; phylum Arthropoda; class Insecta; order Hymenoptera; family Colletidae; genus Ptiloglossa; species Ptiloglossa arizonensis. The sequence goes on from NW_027478965.1 coordinate 213,597, forward strand.
TCAGAACTGCGAAAATTTTGAGTTTCTCAAGCGTTTCTTACATCAAAACTGTCATATCTCGCGAATGGATTGACCAATCCGCAAAATTTCTGTTGCATCTGAAAGTAGAAACTCGCCCGATTACAACGGTATGAGTAGTTTTCCCCTAGGCCGTTCTAGTTATTCGTTTCGAGCATCAGAACTGCGAAAATTTTGAGTTTTTCAAGCGTTTCTTACCTCAAAACTGCCATATCTCGCCGACGGATTGACCAATCCGCAAAATTTCTGTTGCATCTGAAAGTAGAAACTCGCCCGATTACAACGGTATGAGTAGTTTTCCCTAGGCCGTTCTAATTATTAGTTTCGAGCATCAGAACTGCGAAAATTTTGAGTTTCTCAAGCGTTTCTTACCTCAAAACTGCCATATCTCGCGAATGGATTGACCAATCCGCAAAATTTCTGTTGCATCTGAAAGTAGAAACTCGCCCGATTACAACGGTATGAGTAGTTTTCCCCTAGGCCGTTCTAGTTATACGTTTCGAGCATCAGAACTGCGAAAATTTTGAGTTTTTCAAGCGTTTCTTACCTCCAAACTGCCAAATATCGTGAACGGATTGACCAATCCGCAAAATTTCTGTTGCGTCTGAAAGTAGAAACTTGCCCGATTACAACGGTATGAGTAGTTTTCCCATAGGCCATTCTTGTTAATCGTTTCGAGCATCAGAACTATGAAAATTTTGAGTTTTTCAAGCGTTTCCTACCTCAAAACTGCCATATCTCGCGAACGGATTGACCAATCCGCAAAATTTCTGTTGCATCTGAAAGTAGAAACTCGCCCGATTACAACGGTATGAGTAGTTTTCCCCTAGGCCGTTCTAGTTATTAGTTTCGAAAATCAGAACTGCGAAAATTTGGAGTTTCTCAAGCGTTTCTTACCTCAAAACTGCCATATCTCGCGAACGGATTGACGAATCCGCAAAATTTCTGTTGCAGCTGAAAGTAGAAACTCGCCCGGTTACAACGGTATGAGTAGTTTTCCCCTAGGCCGTTCTAGTTATTCGTTTCGAGCATCAGAACTCCGAAAATTTTGAGTTTCTCAAGCGTTTCTTACCTCAAAACTGCCATATCTCGCGAATGGATTGACCAATCCGCAAAATTTCTGTTGCATCTGAAAGTAGAAACTCGCCCGATTACAACGGTATGAGTAGTTTTCCCCTAGGCCGTTCTGGCTATTCGTTTCGAGCATCAGAACTGCGAAAATTTTGAGTTTTTCAAGCGTTTCTTACCTCAAAACTGCCATATCTCGCGAATGGATTGACCAATCCGCAAAATTTCTGTTGCATCTGAAAGTAGAAACTAGCCCGATTACAACGGTATGAGTAGCTTTCTCCTAGGCCGTTCTAGTTATTCGTTTCGAGCATCAGAACTGCGAAAATTTTGAGTTTTTCAAGCGTTTCTAACCTCAAAACTGCCATATCTCGCGAACGGATTGACCAATCCGCAAAATTTCTGTTGCATCTGAAATTGGAACCTCGCCCGATTACAACGGTATGCGTACTTTTCCCCTACGCCGTTCTAGTTATTCGTTTCGAGCATCAGAACTGCGAAAATTTTGAGTTTCTCAAGCGTTTCTTACCTCCAAACTGCCATATATCGTGAACGGATTGACCAATCCGCAAAATTTCTGTTGCATCTGAAAGTGGAAACTCTCCCGATTACAGCGGTATGCCTACTTTTCCCCAGGCCGTTCTAGTTATTCGTTTCGAGCATCAGAACTGCGAAAATTTTGAGTTTCTCAAGCGTTTCATACCTCCAAACTGCCATATCTCGCGAACGGATTGACCAATCCGCAAAATTTCTGTTGCATCTGAAAGTAGAAACTTGCCCGATTAGAACGGTGTGAGTAGTTTTCCCCTAGGCCGTTCTGGTTATTCGTTTCGAGCATCAGAACTGCGAAAATTTTGAGTTTCTCAAGCGTTTCTTACCTCAAAACTGCCATATCTCGCGAACGGATTGACCAATCCGCAAAATTTCTGTTGCATCTGAAAGTAGAAACTCGCCCGATTACAACGGTATGAGTAGTTTTCCCCTAGGCCGATCTAGTTATTAGTTTCGAACATCAGAATTGCGAAAATTTGGAGTTTCTCAAGCGTTTCTTACCTCAAAACTGCCATATCTCGGGAACGGATGGACCAATTCGCAAAATTTCTGTTGCATCTGAAAGTAGAAGCTCGCCCGATTACAACGGTATGAGTAGTTTTCCCATAGGCCGTTCTAGTTAATCGTTTCGAGCATCAGAACTATGAAAATTTTGAGTTTTTCAAGCGTTTCTTACCTCAAAACTGCCATATCTCGCGAACGGATTGACCAATCCGCAAAATTTCAGTTGCAGCTGAAAGTAGAAACTCGCCCGATTACAACGGTATGAGTAGTTTTCCCCTAGGCCGTTCTAGTTATTCGTTTCGAGCATCAGAACTGCGAAAATTTGGAGTTTCTCAAGCGTTTCTTACCTCAAAACTGCCATATCTCGCGAACGGATTGACCAATCTGCAAAATTTCTGTTGCATCTGAAAGTAGAAACTCGCCCGATTACAACGGTATGAGTAGTTTTCCCATAGGCCGTTCTAGTTAATCGTTTCGAGCATCAGAACTATGAAAATTTTGAGTTTTGCAAGCGTTTCCTACCTCAAAACTGCCATATCTCGCGAACGGATTGACCAATCCGTAAAATTTCTGTTGCATCTGAAAGTAGAAACTCGCCCGATTACAACGGTATGAGAAGTTTTCCCCTAGGCCGTTCTAGTTATTAGTTTCGAGCATCAGAACTGCGAAAATTTTGAGTTTCTCAAGCGTTTCTTACCTCAAAACTGCCATATCTCGCGAATGGATTGACCAATCCGCAAAATTTCTGTTGCATCTGAAAGCAGAAACTCGCCCGATTACAACGGTATGAGTAGTTTTCCCCTAGGCCGTTCTAGTTATTCGTTTCGAGCATCAGAACTGCGAAAATTTTGAGTTTTTCAAGCGTTTCTTACCTCAAAACTGCCATATCTCGCGAACGGATTGACCAATCCACAAAATTTCTGTTGCATCTGAAAGTAGAAACTCGCCCGATTACAACGGTATGAGTAGTTTTCCCCTAGGCCGTTCGAGTTATTAGTTTCGAACATCAGAACTGCGAAAATTTGGAGTTTCTCAAGCGTTTCTTACCTCAAAACTGCCATATGTCGCGAACGGATTGACCAATCCGCAAAATTTCTGTTGCAGCTGAAAGTAGAAACTCGCCCGATTACAACGGTATGAGTAGTTTTCCCCTAGGCCGTTCTAGTTATTCGTTTCGAGCATCAGAACTGCGAAAATTTGGAGTTTCTCAAGCGTTTCTTACCTCAAAACTGCCATATCTCGCGAACGGATTGACCAGTCCGCAAAATTTCTATTGCATCTGAAAGTAGAAGCTCGCCCGATTACAACGGTATGAGTAGTTTTCCCCTAGGCCGTTCTAGTTATTCGTTTCGAGCATCAGAACTGCGAAAATTTCGCGTTTTTCAAGCGTTTCTTACTTCCAAACTGCCATATCTCGCGAACGGATTGACCAATCCGCAAAATTTCTGTGGCATCTGAAAGTAGAAGCTCGCCCGATTACAACGGTATGAGTAGTTTTCCCCTAGGCCGTTCTAGTTATTCGTTTCGAGCATTAGAACTGCGAAAATTTGGAGTTTCTCAAGCGTTTCTTACCTCCAAACTGCCATTCTCGCGAACGGATTGACCAATCCGTAAAATTTCTGTTGCATCTGAAAGTAGAAGCTCGCCCGATTACAACGGTATGAGTAGTTTTCCCCTAGGCCGTTCTAGTTATTCGTTTCGAGCATCAGAACTGCGAAAATTTCGCGTTTTTCAAGCGTTTCGTACTTCCAAACTGCCATATCTCGCGAACTGATTGACCAATCCGCAAAATTTCTGTTGCATCTGAAAGTAGAAACTCGCCCGATTACAACGGTATGAGTAGTTTTCCCCTAGGCCGTTCTAGTTATTCGTTTTGAGCATCAGAACTGCGAAAATTTGGAGTTTCTCAAGCGTTTCTTACCTCAAAACTGCCATATCTCGCGAACGGATTGACCAATCTGCAAAATTTCTGTTGCATCTGAAAGTAGAAACTCGCCCGATTACAACGGTATGAGTAGTTTTCCCATAGGCCGTTCTAGTTAATCGTTTCGAGCATCAGAACTATGAAAATTTTGAGTTTTGCAAGCGTTTCCTACCTCAAAACTGCCATATCTCGCGAACGGATTGACCAATCCGTAAAATTTCTGTTGCATCTGAAAGTAGAAACTCGCCCGATTACAACGGTATGAGAAGTTTTCCCCTAGGCCGTTCTAGTTATTAGTTTCGAGCATCAGAACTGCGAAAATTTTGAGTTTCTCAAGCGTTTCTTACCTCAAAACTGCCATATCTCGCGAATGGATTGACCAATCCGCAAAATTTCTGTTGCATCTGAAAGCAGAAACTCGCCCGATTACAACGGTATGAGTAGTTTTCCCCTAGGCCGTTCTAGTTATTCGTTTCGAGCATCAGAACTGCGAAAATTTTGAGTTTTTCAAGCGTTTCTTACCTCAAAACTGCCATATCTCGCGAATGGATTGACCAATCCACAAAATTTCTGTTGCATCTGAAAGTAGAAACTCGCCCGATTACAACGGTATGAGTAGTTTTCCCCTAGGCCGTTCGAGTTATTAGTTTCGAACATCAGAACTGCGAAAATTTGGAGTTTCTCAAGCCTTTCTTACCTCAAAACTGCCATATCTCGCGAACGGATTGACCAATCCGCAAAATTTCTGTTGCAGCTGAAAGTAGAAACTCGCCCGATTACAACGGTATGAGTAGTTTTCCCCTAGGCCGTTCTAGTTATTCGTTTCGAGCATCAGAACTGCGAAAATTTGGAGTTTCTCAAGCGTTTCTTACCTCAAAACTGCCATATCTCGCGAACGGATTGACCAATCTGCAAAATTTCTGTTGCATCTGAAAGTAGAAACTCGCCCGATTACAACGGTATGAGTAGTTTTCCCATAGGCCGTTCTAGTTAATCGTTTCGAGCATCAGAACTATGAAAATTTTGAGTTTTTCCAGCGTTTCCTACCTCAAAACTGCCATATCTCGCGAACGGATTGACCAATCCGCAAAATTTCTGTTGCGTCTGAAAGTAGAAACTCGCCGGATTACAACGGTATGAGTTGTTTTCCCCTAGGCCGTTCTGGTTATTCGTTTCGAGCATCAGAACTGCGAAAATTTTGAGTTTCTCAAGCGTTTCTTACCTCAAAACTGCCATATCTCGCGAACGGATTGACCAGTCCGCAAAATTTCTATTGCATCTGAAAGTAGAAGCTCGCCCGATTACAACGGTATGAGTAGTTTTCCCCTAGGCCGTTCTAGTTATTCGTTTCGAGCATCAGAACTGCGAAAATTTCGCGTTTTTCAAGCGTTTCTTACTTCCAAACTGCCATATCTCGCGAACGGATTGACCAATCCGCAAAATTTCTGTGGCATCTGAAAGTAGAAGCTCGCCCGATTACAACGGTATGAGTAGTTTTCCCCTAGGCCGTTCTAGTTATTCGTTTCGAGCATTAGAACTGCGAAAATTTGGAGTTTCTCAAGCGTTTCTTACCTCCAAACTGCCATTCTCGCGAACGGATTGACCAATCCGTAAAATTTCTGTTGCATCTGAAAGTAGAAGCTCGCCCGATTACAACGGTATGAGTAGTTTTCCCCTAGGCCGTTCTAGTTATTCGTTTCGAGCATCAGAACTGCGAAAATTTCGCGTTTTTCAAGCGTTTCGTACTTCCAAACTGCCATATCTCGCGAACTGATTGACCAATCCGCAAAATTTCTGTTGCATCTGAAAGTAGAAACTCGCCCGATTACAACGGTATGAGTAGTTTTCCCCTAGGCCGTTCTAGTTATTCGTTTTGAGCATCAGAACTGCGAAAATTTTGAGTTTCTCAAGCGTTTCTTACCTCAAAACTGCCATATCTCGCGAATGGATTGACCAATCCGCAAAATTTCTGTTGCATCTGAAAGTAGAAACTCGCCCGATTATAACGGTATGAGCAGTTTTCCCCTAGGCCGTTCTAGTTATTCGTTTCGAGCATCAGAACTGCGAAAATTTTGAGTTTTTCAAGCATTTCTTACCTCAAAACTGCCATATCTCGCGAACGGATTGACCAATCCGCAAAGTTTCTGTTGCATCTGAAAGTAGAAACTCGCCCGATTACAACGGTCTGAGTAGTTTTCCCCTAGGCCGTTCTAGTTATTCGTTTCGAGCATTAGAACTGCGAAAATTTGGAGTTTCTCAAGCGTTTCTTACCTCAAAACTGCCATATCTCGGGAACGTATCGACCAATCTGCAAAATTTCTGTTGCATCTGAAAATAGAATCTCGCCCGATTACAACGGTATGAGTAGTTTTCCCCTAGGCCGTTCTAGTTATTAGTTTCGAGCATCTGAACTGCGAAAATTTTGAGTTTCTCAAGCGTTTCTTACCTCAAAACTGCCATATCTCGCGAATGGATTGACCAATCCGCAAAATTTCTGTTGCACCTGAAAGTAAAAACTCGCCCGATTACAACGGTATGAGTAGTTTTCCCCTAGGCCGTTCTAGTTATTCGTTTCGAGCATCAGAACTGCGAAAATTTTGAGTTTCTCAAGCGTTTCTTACCTCAAAACTGCCATATCTCGCGAACGGATTGACCAATCCGCAAAATTTCTGTTGCATCTGAAAGTAGAAACTCGCCCGATTACAACGGTAAGAGTAGTTTTCCCCTAGGCCGTTCTAGTTATTAGTTTCGAAAATCAGAACTGCGAAAATTTGGAGTTTCTCAAGCGTTTCTTACCTCAAAACTGCCATATCTCGCGAACGGATTGACGAATCCGCAAAATTTCTGTTGCAGCTGAAAGTAGAAACTCGCCCGGTTACAACGGTATGAGTAGTTTTCCCCTAGGCCGTTCTAGTTATTCGTTTCGAGCATCAGAACTCCGAAAATTTTGAGTTTCTCAAGCGTTTCTTACCTCAAAACTGCCATATCTCGCGAATGGATTGACCAATCCCCAAAATTTCTGTTGCATCTGAAAGTAGAAACTCGCCCGATTACAACGGTATGAGTAGTTTTCCCCTAGGCCGTTCTGGCTATTCGTTTCTAGCATCAGAACTGCGAAAATTTTGAGTTTTTCAAGCGTTTCTTACCTCAAAACTGCCATATCTCTCGAATGGATTGACCAATCCGCAAAATTTCTGTTGCATCTGAAAGTAGAAACTAGCCCGATTACAACGGTATGAGTAGCTTTCCCCTAGGCCGTTCTAGTTATTCGTTTCGAGCATCAGAACTGCGAAAATTTTGAGTTTTTCAAGCGTTTCTAACCTCAAAACTGCCATATCTCGCGAACGGATTGACCAATCCGCAAAATTTCTGTTGCATCTGAAATTGGAACCTCGCCCGATTACAACGGTATGCGTACTTTTCCCCTACGCCGTTCTAGTTATTCGTTTCGAGCATCAGAACTGCGAAAATTTTGAGTTTCTCAAGCGTTTCTTACCTCCAAACTGCCATATATCGTGAACGGATTGAGCATCCGCAAAATTTCTGTTGCATCTGAAAGTGGAAACTCTCCCGATTACAGCGGTATGCCTACTTTTCCCCAGGCCGTTCTAGTTATTCGTTTCGAGCATCAGAACTGCGAAAATTTTGAGTTTCTCAAGCGTTTCACACCTCCAAACTGCCATATCTCGCGAACGGATTGACCAATCCGCAAAATTTCTGTTGCATCTGAAAGTAGAAACTTGCCCGATTAGAACGGTGTGAGTAGTTTTCCCCTAGGCCGTTCTGGTTATTCGTTTCGTGCATCAGAACTGCGAAAATTTTGAGTTTCTCAAGCGTTTCTTACCTCAAAACTGCCATATCTCGCGAACGGATTGACCAATCCGCAAAATTTCTGTTGCATCTGAAAGTAGAAACTCGCCCGATTACAACGGTATGAGTAGTTTTCCCCTAGCCCGATCTAGTTATTAGTTTCGAACATCAGAACTGCGAAAATTTGGAGTTTCTCAAGCGTTTCTTACCTCAAAACTGCCATATCTCGGGAACGGATGGACCAATTCGCAAAATTTCTGTTGCATCTGAAAGTAGAAGCTCGCCCGATTACAACGGTATGAGTAGTTTTCCCATAGGCCGTTCTAGTTAATCGTTTCGAGCATCAGAACTATGAAAATTTTGAGTTTTTCAAGCGTTTCTTACCTCAAAACTGCCATATCTCGCGAACGGATTGACCAATCCGCAAAATTTCAGTTGCAGCTGAAGTAGAAACTCGCCCGATTACAACGGTATGAGTAGTTTTCCCCTAGGCCGTTCTAGTTATTTCGTTTCGAGCATCAGAACTGCGAAAATTTGGAGTTTCTCAAGCGTTTCTTACCTCAAAACTGCCATATCTCGCGAACGGATTGACCAATCTGCAAAATTTCTGTTGCATCTGAAAGTAGAAACTCGCCCGATTACAACGGTATGAGTAGTTTTCCCCCAGGCCGTTCTAGTTATTCGTTTCGAGCATCAGAACTGCGAAAATTTTGAGTTTCTCAAGCGTTTCCCATACCTCCAAACTGCCATATCTCGCGAACGGATTGACCAATCCGCAAAATTTCTGTTGCATCTGAAAGTAGAAACTTGCCCGATTAGAACGGTGTGAGTAGTTTTCCCCTAGGCCGTTCTGGTTATTCGTTTCGAGCATCAGAACTGCGAAAATTTTGAGTTTCTCAAGCGTTTCTTACCTCAAAACTGCCATATCTCGCGAACGGATTGACCAATCCGCAAAATTTCTGTTGCATCTGAAAGTAGAAACTCGCCCGATTACAACGGTATGAGTAGTTTTCCCCTAGCCCGATCTAGTTATTAGTTTCGAACATCAGAACTGCGAAAATTTGGAGTTTCTCAAGCGTTTCTTACCTCAAAACTGCCATATCTCGGGAACGGATGGACCAATTCGCAAAATTTCTGTTGCATCTGAAAGTAGAAGCTCGCCCGATTACAACGGTATGAGTAGTTTTTCCCATAGGGCCCGTTCTAGTTAATCGTTTCGAGCATCAGAACTATGAAAATTTTGAGTTTTTCAAGCGTTTCTTACCTCAAAACTGCCATATCTCGCGAACGGATTGACCAATCCGCAAAATTTCAGTTGCAGCTGAAAGTAGAAACTCGCCCGATTACAACGGTATGAGTAGTTTTCCCCTAGCCGTTCTAGTTATTCGTTTCGAGCATCAGAACTGCGAAAATTTGGAGTTTCTCAAGCGTTTCTTACCTCAAAACTGCCATATCTCGCGAACGGATTGACCAATCTGCAAAATTTCTGTTGCATCTGAAAGTAGAAACTCGCCCGATTACAACGGTATGAGTAGTTTTCCCATAGGCCGTTCTAGTTAATCGTTTCGAGCATCAGAACTATGAAAATTTTGAGTTTTGCAAGCGTTTCCTACCTCAAAACTGCCATATCTCGCGAACGGATTGACCAATCCGCAAAATTTCTGTTGCATCTGAAAGTAGAACTCGGCCCGATTACAACGGTATGAGAAGTTTTCCCCTAGGCCGTTCTAGTTATTAGTTTCGAGCATCAGAACTGCGAAAATTTTGAGTTTCTCAAGCGTTTCTTACCTCAAAACTGCCATATCTCGCGAATGGATTGACCAATCCGCAAAATTTCTGTTGCATCTGAAAGCAGAAACTCGCCCGATTACAACGGTATGAGTAGTTTTCCCCTAGGCCGTTCTAGTTATTCGTTTCGAGCATCAGAACTGCGAAAATTTTGAGTTTTTCAAGCGTTTCTTACCTCAAAACTGCCATATCTCGCGAACGGATTGACCAATCCACAAAATTTCTGTTGGCATCTGAAAGTAGAAACTCGCCCGATTACAACGGTATGAGTAGTTTTCCCCTAGGCCGTTCTAGTTATTAGTTTCGAACATCAGAACTGCGAAAATTTGGAGTTTCTCAAGCGTTTCTTACCTCAAAACTGCCATATCTCCCGAACGGATTGACCAATCCGCAAAATTTCTGTTGCAGCTGAAAGTAGAAAACTCGCCCGATTACAACGGTATGAGTAGTTTTCCCCTAGGCCGTTCTAGTTGTTCGTTCGAGCATCAGAACTGCGAAAATTTGGAGTTTCCTCAAGCGTTTCCTTACCTCAAAACTGCCATATCTCGCGAACGGGATTGACCAATCTGCAAAATTTCTGTTGCATCTGAAAGTAGAAAACTCGCCCAATTACAACGGTATGAGTAGTTTTCCCATAGGGCCGTTCTAGTTAATCGTTTCGAGCATCAGAACTATGAAAATTTTGAGTTTTTCAAGCGTTTCCTACCTCAAAACTGCCATATCTCGCGAACGGATTGACCAATCCGCAAAATTTCTGTTGCGTCTGAAAGTAGAAACTCACCCGATTACAACGGTTTGAGTAGTTTTCCCTAGGCCGTTCTGGATATTCGTTTCGAGCATCAGAACTGCGAAAATTTGAGTTTCTCAAGCGTTTCTTACCTCAAAACTGCCATATCTCGCGAACGGATTGACAATCCGCAAAATTTCTGTTGCATCTGAAAGTAGAAACTCGCCCGATTACAACGGTATGAGTAGTTTTCCCCTAGGCCGATCTAGTTATTAGTTTCGAACATTCAGAACTGCGAAAATTTGGAGTTTCTCAAGCGTTTTCTTACCTCAAAACTGCCATATCTCGGGAACGGATGGACCAATTTGCAAAATTTCTGTTGCATCTGAAAGTAGAAGCTCGCCCGATTACAACGGTATGAGTAGTTTTCCCATAGGCCGTTCTAGTTAATCGTTTCGAGCATCAGAACTATGAAAATTTTGAGTTTTTCAAGCGTTTCTTACCTCAAAACTGCCATATCTCGCGAACGGATTGACCAATCTGCAAAATTTCTGTTGCATCTGAAAGTAGAAACTCGCCCGATTACAACGGTATGAGTAGTTTTCCCATAGGCCGTTCTAGTTAATCGTTTCGAGCATCAGAACTATGAAAATTTTGAGTTTTGCAAGCGTTTCCTACCTCAAAACTGCCATATCTCGCGAACGGATTGACCAATCCGCAAAATTTCTGTTGCATCTGAAAGTAGAAACTCGCCCGATTACAACGGTATGAGAAGTTTTCCCCTAGGCCGTTCTAGTTATTAGTTTCGAGCATCAGAACTGCGAAAATTTTGAGTTTCTCAAGCGTTTCTTACCTCAAAACTGCCATATCTCGCGAATGGATTGACCAATCCGCAAAATTTCTGTTGCATCTGAAAGCAGAAACTCGCCCGATTACAACGGTATGAGTAGTTTTCCCCTAGGCCGTTCTAGTTATTCGTTTCGAGCATCAGAACTGCGAAAATTTTGAGTTTTTCAAGCGTTTCTTACCTCAAAACTGCCATATCTCGCGAACGGATTGACCAATCCACAAAATTTCTGTTGCATCTGAAAGTAGAAACTCGCCCGATTACAACGGTATGAGTAGTTTTCCCCTAGGCCGTTCTAGTTATTAGTTTCGAAAATCAGAACTGCGAAAATTTGGAGTTTCTCAAGCGTTTCTTACCTCAAAACTGCCATATCTCGCGAACGGATTGACCAATCCGCAAAATTTCTGTTGCAGCTGAAAGTAGAAACTCGCCCGATTACAACGGTATGAGTAGTTTTCCCCTAGGCCGTTCTAGTTATTCGTTTCGAACATCAGAACTGCGAAAATTTGGAGTTTCTCAAGCGTTTCTTACCTCAAAACTGCCATATCTCGCGAACGGATTGACCAATCTGCAAAATTTCTGTTGCATCTGAAAGTAGAAACTCGCCCGATTACAACGGTATGAGTAGTTTTCCCATAGGCCGTTCTAGTTAATCGTTTCGAGCATCAGAACTATGAAAATTTTGAGTTTTTCAAGCGTTTCCTACCTCAAAACTGCCATATCTCGCGAACGGATTGACCAATCCGCAAAATTTCTGTTGCGTCTGAAAGTAGAAACTCACCCGATTACAACGGTATGAGTAGTTTTCCCCTAGGCCGTTCTGGTTATTCGTTTCGAGCATCAGAACTGCGAAAATTTTGAGTTTCTCAAGCGTTTCTTACCTCAAAACTGCCATATCTCGCGAACGGATTGACCAATCCGCAAAATTTCTGTTGCATCTGAAAGTAGAAGCTCGCCCGATTACAACGGTATGAGTAGTTTTCCCCTAGGCCGTTCTAGTTATTCGTTTCGAGCATCAGAACTGCGAAAATTTCGCGTTTTTCAAGCGTTTCTTACTTCCAAACTGCCATATCTCGCGAACGGATTGACCAATCCGCAAAATTTCTGTTGCATCTGAAAGTAGAAGCTCGCCCGATTACAACGGTATGAGTAGTTTTCCCCTAGGCCGTTCTAGTTATTCGTTTCGAGCATTAGAACTGCGAAAATTTGGAGTTTCTCAAGCGTTTCTTACCTCCAAACTGCCATTCTCGCGAACGGATTGACCAATCCGTAAAATTTCTGTTGCATCTGAAAGTAGAAGCTCGCCCGATTACAACGGTATGAGTAGTTTTCCCCTAGGCCGTTCTAGTTATTCGTTTCGAGCATCAGAACTGCGAAAATTTCGCGTTTTTCAAGCGTTTCGTACTTCCAAACTGCCATATCTCGCGAACTGATTGACCAATCCGCAAAATTTCTGTTGCATCTGAAAGTAGAAACTCGCCCGATTACAACGGTATGAGTAGTTTTCCCCTAGGCCGTTCTAGTTATTCGTTTTGAGCATCAGAACTGCGAAAATTTTGAGTTTCTCAAGCGTTTCTTACCTCAAAACTGCCATATCTCGCGAATGGATTGACCAATCCGCAAAATTTCTGTTGCATCTGAAAGTAGAAACTCGCCCGATTATAACGGTATGAGCAGTTTTCCCCTAGGCCGTTCTAGTTATTCGTTTCGAGCATCAGAACTGCGAAAATTTTGAGTTTTTCAAGCATTTCTTACCTCAAAACTGCCATATCTCGCGAACGGATTGACCAATCCGCAAAATTTCTGTTGCATCTGAAAGTAGAAACTCGCCCGATTACAACGGTCTGAGTAGTTTTCCCCTAGGCCGTTCTAGTTATTCGTTTCGAGCATTAGAACTGCGAAAATTTGGAGTTTCTCAAGCGTTTCTTACCTCAAAACTGCCATATCTCGGGAACGTATCGACCAATCTGCAAAATTTCTGTTGCATCTGAAAATAGAATCTCGCCCGATTACAACGGTATGAGTAGTTTTCCCCTAGGCCGTTCTAGTTATTAGTTTCGAGCATCTGAACTGCGAAAATTTTGAGTTTCTCAAGCGTTTCTTACCTCAAAACTGCCATATCTCGCGAATGGATTGACCAATCCGCAAAATTTCTGTTGCACCTGAAAGTAAAAACTCGCCCGATTACAACGGTATGAGTAGTTTTCCCCTAGGCCGTTCTAGTTATTAGTTTCGAGCATCAGAACTGCGAAAATTTTGAGTTTCTCAAGCGTTTCTTACATCAAAACTGCCATATCTCGCGAATGGATTGACCAATCCGCAAAATTTCTGTTGCATCTGAAAGTAGAAACTCGCCCGATTACAAGGGTATGAGTAGTTTTCCCCTAGGCCGTTCTAGTTATTCGTTTCGAGCATCAGAACTGCGAAAATTTTGAGTTTTTCAAGCGTTTCTTACCTCAAAACTGCCATATCTCGCGGACGGATTGACCAATCCGCAAAATTTCTGTTGCATCTGAAAGTAGAAACTCGCCCGATTACAACGGTATGAGTAGTTTTCCCTAGGCCGTTCTAGTTATTAGTTTCGAGCATCAGAACTGCGAAAATTTTGAGTTTCTCAAGCGTTTCTTACCTCAAAACTGCCATATCTCGCGAATGGATTGACCAATCCGCAAAATTTCTGTTGCATCTGAAAGTAGAAACTCGCCCGATTACAACGGTATGAGTAGTTTTCCCCTAGGCCGTACTAGTTATACGTTTCGAGCATCAGAACTGCGAAAATTTTGAGTTTTTCAAGCGTTTCTTACCTCCAAACTGCCAAATATCGTGAACGGATTGACCAATCCGCAAAATTTCTGTTGCGTCTGAAAGTAGAAACTTGCCCGATTACAACGGTATGAGTAGTTTTCCCATAGGCCGTTCTTGTTAATCGTTTCGAGCATCAGAACTATGAAAATTTTGAGTTTTTCAAGCGTTTCCTACCTCAAAACTGCCATATCTCGCGAACAGATTGACCAATCCGCAAAATTTCTGTTGCATCTGAAAGTAGAAACTCGCCCGATTACAACGGTATGAGTAGTTTTCCCCTAGGCCGTTCTAGTTATTCGTTTCGAGCATCAGAACTGCGAAAATTTTGAGTTTCTCAAGCGTTTCTTACCTCAAAACTGCCATATCTCGCGAACGGATTGACCAATCCGCAAAATTTCTGTTGCATCTGAAAGTAGAAACTCGCCCGATTACAACGGTAAGAGTAGTTTTCCCCTAGGCCGTTCTAGTTATTAGTTTCGAAAATCAGAACTGCGAAAATTTGGAGTTTCTCAAGCGTTTCTTACCTCAAAACTGCCATATCTCGCGAACGGATTGACGAATCCGCAAAATTTCTGTTGCAGCTGAAAGTAGAAACTCGCCCGGTTACAACGGTATGAGTAGTTTTCCCCTAGGCCGTTCTAGTTATTCGTTTCGAGCATCTGAACTGCGAAAATTTTGAGTTTCTCAAGCGTTTCTTACCTCAAAACTGCCATATCTCGCGAATGGATTGACCAATCCGCAAAATTTCTGTTGCACCTGAAAGTAAAAACTCGCCCGATTACAACGGTATGAGTAGTTTTCCCCTAGGCCGTTCTAGTTATTAGTTTCGAGCATCAGAACTGCGAAAATTTTGAGTTTCTCAAGCGTTTCTTACATCAAAACTGCCATATCTCGCGAATGGATTGACCAATCCGCAAAATTTCTGTTGCATCTGAAAGTAGAAACTCGCCCGATTACAACGGTATGAGTAGTTTTCCCCTAGGCCGTTCTAGTTATTCGTTTCGAGCATCAGAACTGCGAAAATTTTGAGTTTTTCAAGCGTTTCTTACCTCAAAACTGCCATATCTCGCGGACGGATTGACCAATCCGCAAAATTTCTGTTGCATCTGAAAGTAGAAACTCGCCCGATTACAACGGTATGAGTAGTTTTCCCTAGGCCGTTCTAGTTATTAGTTTCGAGCATCAGAACTGCGAAAATTTTGAGTTTCTCAAGCGTTTCTTACCTCAAAACTGCCATATCTCGCGAATGGATTGACCAATCCGCAAAATTTCTGTTGCATCTGAAAGTAGAAACTCGCCCGATTACAGCGGTATGAGTAGTTTTCCCCTAGGCCGTTCTAGTTATACGTTTCGAGCATCAGAACTGCGAAAATTTTGAGTTTTTCAAGCGTTTCTTACCTCCAAACTGCCAAATATCGTGAACGGATTGACCAATCCGCAAAATTTCTGTTGCGTCTGAAAGTAGAAACTTGCCCGATTACAACGGTATGAGTAGTTTTCCCATAGGCCGTTCTTGTTAATCGTTTCGAGCATCAGAACTATGAAAATTTTGAGTTTTTCAAGCGTTTCCTACCTCAAAACTGCCATATCTCGCGAACAGATTGACCAATCCGCAAAATTTCTGTTGCATCTGAAAGTAGAAACTCGCCCGATTACAACGGTATGAGTAGTTTTCCCCTAGGCCGTTCTAGTTATTCGTTTCGAGCATCAGAACTGCGAAAATTTTGAGTTTCTCAAGCGTTTCTTACCTCAAAACTGCCATATCTCGCGAACGGATTGACCAATCCGCAAAATTTCTGTTGCATCTGAAAGTAGAAACTCGCCCGATTACAACGGTAAGAGTAGTTTTCCCCTAGGCCGTTCTAGTTATTAGTTTCGAAAATCAGAACTGCGAAAATTTGGAGTTTCTCAAGCGTTTCTTACCTCAAAACTGCCATATCTCGCGAACGGATTGACGAATCCGCAAAATTTCTGTTGCAGCTGAAAGTAGAAACTCGCCCGGTTACAACGGTATGAGTAGTTTTCCCCTAGGCCGTTCTAGTTATTCGTTTCGAGCATCAGAACTCCGAAAATTTTGAGTTTCTCAAGCGTTTCTTACCTCAAAACTGCCATATCTCGCGAATGGATTGACCAATCCGCAAAATTTCTGTTGCATCTGAAAGTAGAAACTCGCCCGATTACAACGGTATGAGTAGTTTTCCCCTAGGCCGTTCTGGCTATTTGTTTCGAGCATCAGAACTGCGAAAATTTTGAGTTTTTCAAGCGTTTCTTACCTCAAAACTGCCATATCTCGCGAATGGATTGACCAATCCGCAAAATTTCTGTTGCATCTGAAAGTAGAAACTAGCCCGATTACAACGGTATGATTAGCTTTCCCCTAGGCCGTTCTAGTTATTCGTTTCGAGCATCAGAACTGCGAAAATTTTGAGTTTTTCAAGCGTTTCTAACCTCAAAACTGCCATATCTCGCGAACGGATTGACCAATCCGCAAAATTTCTGTTGCATCTGAAATTGGAACCTCGCCCGATTACAACGGTATGCGTACTTTTCCCCTACGCCGTTCTAGTTATTCGTTTCGAGCATCAGAACTGCGAAAATTTTGAGTTTCTCAAGCGTTTCTTACCTCCAAACTGCCATATATCGTGAACGGATTGACCAATCCGCAAAATTTCTGTTGCATCTGAAAGTGGAAACTCTCCCGATTACAGCGGTATGCCTACTTTTCCCCAGGCCGTTCTAGTTATTCGTTTCGAGCATCAGAACTGCGAAAATTTTGAGTTTCTCAAGCGTTTCATACCTCCAAACTGCCATATCTCGCGAACGGATTGACCAATCCGCAAAATTTCTGTTGCATCTGAAAGTAGAAACTTGCCCGATTAGAACGGTGTGAGTAGTTTTCCCCTAGGCCGTTCTGGTTATTCGTTTCGAGCATCAGAACTGCGAAAATTTTGAGTTTCTCAAGCGTTTCTTACCTCAAAACTGCCATATCTCGCGAACGGATTGACCAATCCGCAAAATTTCTGTTGCATCTGAAAGTAGAAACTCGCCCGATTACAACGGTATGAGTAGTTTTCCCCTAGGCCGATCTAGTTATTAGTTTCGAACATCAGAACTGCGAAAATTTGGAGTTTCTCAAGCGTTTCTTACCTCAAAACTGCCATATCTCGGGAACGGATGGACCAATTCGCAAAATTTCTGTTGCATCTGAAAGTAGAAGCTCGCCCGATTACAACGGTATGAGTAGTTTTCCCATAGGCCGTTCTAGTTAATCGTTTCGAGCATCAGAACTATGAAAATTTTGAGTTTTTCAAGCGTTTCTTACCTCAAAACTGCCATATCTCGCGAACGGATTGACCAATCCGCAAAATTTCAGTTGCAGCTGAAAGTAGAAACTCGCCCGATTACAACGGTATGAGTAGTTTTCCCCTAGGCCGTTCTAGTTATTCGTTTCGAGCATCAGAACTGCGAAAATTTGGAGTTTCTCAAGCGTTTCTTACCTCAAAACTGCCATATCTCGCGAACGGATTGACCAATCTGCAAAATTTCTGTTGCATCTGAAAGTAGAAACTCGCCCGATTACAACGGTATGAGTAGTTTTCCCATAGGCCGTTCTAGTTAATCGTTTCGAGCATCAGAACTATGAAAATTTTGAGTTTTGCAAGCGTTTCCTACCTCAAAACTGCCATATCTCGCGAACGGATTGACCAATCCGCAAAATTTCTGTTGCATCTGAAAGTAGAAACTCGCCCGATTACAACGGTATGAGAAGTTTTCCCCTAGGCCGTTCTAGTTATTAGTTTCGAGCATCAGAACTGCGAAAATTTTGAGTTTCTCAAGCGTTTCTTACCTCAAAACTGCCATATCTCGCGAATGGATTGACCAATCCGCAAAATTTCTGTTGCATCTGAAAGCAGAAACTCGCCCGATTACAACGGTATGAGTAGTTTTCCCCTAGGCCGTTCTAGTTATTCGTTTCGAGCATCAGAACTGCGAAAATTTTGAGTTTTTCAAGCGTTTCTTACCTCAAAACTGCCATATCTCGCGAACGGATTGACCAATCCACAAAATTTCTGTTGCATCTGAAAGTAGAAACTCGCCCGATTACAACGGTATGAGTAGTTTTCCCCTAGGCCGTTCTAGTTATTAGTTTCGAACATCAGAACTGCGAAAATTTGGAGTTTCTCAAGCGTTTCTTACCTCAAAACTGCCATATCTCGCGAACGGATTGACCAATCCGCAAAATTTCTGTTGCAGCTGAAAGTAGAAACTCGCCCGATTACAACGGTATGAGTAGTTTTCCCCTAGGCCGTTCTAGTTATTCGTTTCGAGCATCAGAACTGCGAAAATTTGGAGTTCCTCAAGCGTTTCTTACCTCAAAACTGCCATATCTCGCGAACGGATTGACCAATCTGCAAAATTTCTGTTGCATCTGAAAGTAGAAACTCGCCCGATTACAACGGTATGAGTAGTTTTCCCATAGGCCGTTCTAGTTAATCGTTTCGAGCATCAGAACTATGAAAATTTTGAGTTTTTCAAGCGTTTCCTACCTCAAAACTGCCATATCTCGCGAACGGATTGACCAATCCGCAAAATTTCTGTTGCGTCTGAAAGTAGAAACTCACCCGATTACAACGGTATGAGTAGTTTTCCCCTAGGCCGTTCTGGTTATTCGTTTCGAGCATCAGAACTGCGAAAATTTTGAGTTTCTCAAGCGTTTCTTACCTCAAAACTGCCATATCTCGCGAACGGATTGACCAATCCGCAAAATTTCTGTTGCATCTGAAAGTAGAAACTCGCCCGATTACAACGGTATGAGTAGTTTTCCCCTAGGCCGATCTAGTTATTAGTTTCGAACATCAGAACTGCGAAAATTTGGAGTTTCTCAAGCGTTTCTTACCTCAAAACTGCCATATCTCGGGAACGGATGGACCAATTCGCAAAATTTCTGTTGCATCTGAAAGTAGAAGCTCGCCCGATTACAACGGTATGAGTAGTTTTCCCATAGGCCGTTCTAGTTAATCGTTTCGAGCATCAGAACTATGAAAATTTTGAGTTTTTCAAGCGTTTCTTACCTCAAAACTGCCATATCTCGCGAACGGATTGACCAATCCGCAAAATTTCAGTTGCAGCTGAAAGTAGAAACTCGCCCGATTACAACGGTATGAGTAGTTTTCCCCTAGGCCGTTCTAGTTATTCGTTTCGAGCATCAGAACTGCGAAAATTTGGAGTTTCTCAAGCGTTTCTTACCTCAAAACTGCCATATCTCGCGAACGGATTGACCAATCTGCAAAATTTCTGTTGCATCTGAAAGTAGAAACTCGCCCGATTACAACGGTATGAGTAGTTTTCCCATAGGCCGTTCTAGTTAATCGTTTCGAGCATCAGAACTATGAAAATTTTGAGTTTTGCAAGCGTTTCCTACCTCAAAACTGCCATATCTCGCGAACGGATTGACCAATCCGCAAAATTTCTGTTGCATCTGAAAGTAGAAACTCGCCCGATTACAACGGTATGAGAAGTTTTCCCCTAGGCCGTTCTAGTTATTAGTTTCGAGCATCAGAACTGCGAAAATTTTGAGTTTCTCAAGCGTTTCTTACCTCAAAACTGCCATATCTCGCGAATGGATTGACCAATCCGCAAAATTTCTGTTGCATCTGAAAGCAGAAACTCGCCCGATTACAACGGTATGAGTAGTTTTCCCCTAGGCCGTTCTAGTTATTCGTTTCGAGCATCAGAACTGCGAAAATTTTGAGTTTTTCAAGCGTTTCTTACCTCAAAACTGCCATATCTCGCGAACGGATTGACCAATCCACAAAATTTCTGTTGCATCTGAAAGTAGAAACTCGCCCGATTACAACGGTATGAGTAGTTTTCCCCTAGGCCGTTCTAGTTATTAGTTTCGAACATCAGAACTGCGAAAATTTGGAGTTTCTCAAGCGTTTCTTACCTCAAAACTGCCATATCTCGCGAACGGATTGACCAATCCGCAAAATTTCTGTTGCAGCTGAAAGTAGAAACTCGCCCGATTACAACGGTATGAGTAGTTTTCCCCTAGGCCGTTCTAGTTATTCGTTTCGAGCATCAGAACTGCGAAAATTTGGAGTTTCTCAAGCGTTTCTTACCTCAAAACTGCCATATCTCGCGAACGGATTGACCAATCTGCAAAATTTCTGTTGCATCTGAAAGTAGAAACTCGCCCGATTACAACGGTATGAGTAGTTTTCCCATAGGCCGTTCTAGTTAATCGTTTCGAGCATCAGAACTATGAAAATTTTGAGTTTTTCAAGCGTTTCCTACCTCAAAACTGCCATATCTCGCGAACGGATTGACCAATCCGCAAAATTTCTGTTGCGTCTGAAAGTAGAAACTCACCCGATTACAACGGTATGAGTAGTTTTCCCCTAGGCCGTTCTGGTTATTCGTTTCGAGCATCAGAACTGCGAAAATTTTGAGTTTCTCAAGCGTTTCTTACCTCAAAACTGCCATATCTCGCGAACGGATTGACCAATCCGCAAAATTTCTGTTGCATCTGAAAGTAGAAGCTCGCCCGATTACAACGGTATGAGTAGTTTTCCCCTAGGCCGTTCTAGTTATTCGTTTCGAGCATCAGAACTGCGAAAATTTCGCGTTTTTCAAGCGTTTCTTACTTCCAAACTGCCATATCTCGCGAACGGATTGACCAATCCGCAAAATTTCTGTTGCATCTGAAAGTAGAAGCTCGCCCGATTACAACGGTATGAGTAGTTTTCCCCTAGGCCGTTCTAGTTATTCGTTTCGAGCATTAGAACTGCGAAAATTTGGAGTTTCTCAAGCGTTTCTTACCTCCAAACTGCCATTCTCGCGAACGGATTGACCAATCCGAAAAATTTCTGTTGCATCTGAAAGTAGAAGCTCGCCCGATTACAACGGTATGAGTAGTTTTCCCCTAGGCCGTTCTAGTTATTCGTTTCGAGCATCAGAACTGCGAAAATTTCGCGTTTTTCAAGCGTTTCGTACTTCCAAACTGCCATATCTCGCGAACTGATTGACCAATCCGCAAAATTTCTGTTGCATCTGAAAGTAGAAACTCGCCCGATTACAACGGTATGAGTAGTTTTCCCCTAGGCCGTTCTAGTTATTCGTTTTGAGCATCAGAACTGCGAAAATTTTGAGTTTCTCAAGCGTTTCTTACCTCAAAACTGCCATATCTCGCGAATGGATTGACCAATCCGCAAAATTTCTGTTGCATCTGAAAGTAGAAACTCGCCCGATTACAACGGTGTGAGCAGTTTTCCCCTAGGCCGTTCTAGTTATTCGTTTCGAGCATCAGAACTGCGAAAATTTTGAGTTTTTCAAGCATTTCTTACCTCAAAACTGCCATATCTCGCGAACGGATTGACCAGTCCGCAAAATTTCTGTTGCATCTGAAAGTAGAAACTCGCCCGATTACAACGGTCTGAGTAGTTTTCCCCTAGGCCGTTCTAGTTATTCGTTTTGAGCATTAGAACTGCGAAAATTTGGAGTTTCTCAAGCGTTTCTTACCTCAAAACTGCCATATCTCGGGAACGTATCGACCAATCTGCAAAATTTCTGTTGCATCTGAAAATAGAATCTCGCCCGATTACAACGGTATGAGTAGTTTTCCCCTAGGCCGTTCTAGTTATTAGTTTCGAGCATCTGAACTGCGAAAATTTTGAGTTTCTCAAGCGTTTCTTACCTCAAAACTGCCATATCTCGCGAATGGATTGACCAATCCGCAAAATTTCTGTTGCACCTGAAAGTAAAAACTCGCCCGATTACAACGGTATGAGTAGTTTTCCCCTAGGCCGTTCTAGTTATTAGTTTCGAGCATCAGAACTGCGAAAATTTTGAGTTTCTCAAGCGTTTCTTACATCAAAACTGCCATATCTCGCGAATGGATTGACCAATCCGCAAAATTTCTGTTGCATCTGAAAGTAGAAACTCGCCCGATTACAACGGTATGAGTAGTTTTCCCCTAGGCCGTTCTAGTTATTCGTTTCGAGCATCAGAACTGCGAAAATTTTGAGTTTTTCAAGCGTTTCTTACCTCAAAACTGCCATATCTCGCGGACGGATTGACCAATCCGCAAAATTTCTGTTGCATCTGAAAGTAGAAACTCGCCCGATTACAACGGTATGAGTAGTTTTCCCTAGGCCGTTCTAGTTATTAGTTTCGAGCATCAGAACTGCGAAAATTTTGAGTTTCTCAAGCGTTTCTTACCTCAAAACTGCCATATCTCGCGAATGGATTGACCAATCCGCAAAATTTCTGTTGCATCTGAAAGTAGAAACTCGCCCGATTACAACGGTATGAGTAGTTTTCCCCTAGGCCGTTCTAGTTATACGTTTCGAGCATCAGAACTGCGAAAATTTTGAGTTTTTCAAGCGTTTCTTACCTCCAAACTGCCAAATATCGTGAACGGATTGACCAATCCGCAAAATTTCTGTTGCGTCTGAAAGTAGAAACTTGCCCGATTACAACGGTATGAGTAGTTTTCCCATAGGCCGTTCTTGTTAATCGTTTCGAGCATCAGAACTATGAAAATTTTGAGTTTTTCAAGCGTTTCCTACATCAAAACTGCCATATCTAGCGAACGGATTGACCAATCCGCAAAATTTCTGTTGCATCTGAAAGTAGAAACTCGCCCGATTACAACGGTATGAGTAGTTTTCCCCTAGGCCGTTCTAGTTATTCGTTTCGAGCATCAGAACTGCGAAAATTTTGAGTTTCTCAAGCGTTTCTTACCTCAAAACTGCCATATCTCGCGAACGGATTGACCAATCCGCAAAATTTCTGTTGCATCTGAAAGTAGAAACTCGCCCGATTACAACGGTAAGAGTAGTTTTCCCCTAGGCCGTTCTAGTTAATAGTTTCGAAAATCAGAACTGCGAAAATTTGGAGTTTCTCAAGCGTTTCTTACCTCAAAACTGCCATATCTCGCGAACAGATTGACGAATCCGCAAAATTTCTGTTGCAGCTGAAAGTAGAAACTCGCCCGGTTACAACGGTATGAGTAGTTTTCCCCTAGGCCGTTCTAGTTATTCGTTTCGAGCATCAGAACTCCGAAAATTTTGAGTTTCTCAAGCGTTTCTTACCTCAAAACTGCCATATCTCGCGAATGGATTGACCAATCCGCAAAATTTCTGTTGCATCTGAAAGTAGAAACTCGCCCGATTACAACGGTATGAGTAGTTTTCCCCTAGGCCGTTCTGGCTATTCGTTTCGAGCATCAGAACTGCGAAAATTTTGAGTTTTTCAAGCGTTTCTTACCTCAAAACTGCCATATCTCTCGAATGGATTGACCAATCCGCAAAATTTCTGTTGCATCTGAAAGTAGAAACTAGCCCGATTACAACGGTATGAGTAGCTTTCCCCTAGGCCGTTCTAGTTATTCGTTTCGAGCATCAGAACTGCGAAAATTTTGAGTTTTTCAAGCGTTTCTAACCTCAAAACTGCCATATCTCGCGAACGGATTGACCAATCCGCAAAATTTCTGTTGCATCTGAAATTGGAACCTCGCCCGATTACAACGGTATGCGTACTTTTCCCCTACGCCGTTCTAGTTATTCGTTTCGAGCATCAGAACTGCGAAAATTTTGAGTTTCTCAAGCGTTTCTTACCTCCAAACTGCCATATATCGTGAACGGATTGACCAATCCGCAAAATTTCTGTTGCATCTGAAAGTGGAAACTCTCCCGATTACAGCGGTATGCCTACTTTTCCCCAGGCCGTTCTAGTTATTCGTTTCGAGCATCAGAACTGCGAAAATTTTGAGTTTCTCAAGCGTTTCATACCTCTAAACTGCCATATCTCGCGAACGGATTGACCAATCCGCAAAATTTCTGTTGCATCTGAAAGTAGAAACTTGCCCGATTAGAACGGTGTGAGTAGTTTTCCCCTAGGCCGTTCTGGTTATTAGTTTCGAACATCAGAACTGCGAAAATTTGGAGTTTCTCAAGCGTTTCTTACCTCAAAACTGCCATATCTCGCGAACGGATTGACCAATCCGCAAAATTTCTGTTGCAGCTGAAAGTAGAAACTCGCCCGATTACAACGGTATGAGTAGTTTTCCCCTAGGCCGTTCTAGTTATTCGTTTCGAGCATCAGAACTGCGAAAATTTGGAGTTTCTCAAGCGTTTCTTACCTCAAAACTGCCATATCTCGCGAACGGATTGACCAATCTGCAAAATTTCTGTTGCATCTGAAAGTAGAAACTAGCCCGATTACAACGGTATGAGTAGTTTTCCCATAGGCCGTTCTAATTAATCGTTTCGAGCATCAGAACTATGAAAATTTTGAGTTTTTCAAGCGTTTCCTACCTCAAAACTGCCATATCTCGCGAACGGATTGACCAATCCGCAAAATTTCTGTTGCATCTGAAAGTAGAAACTCGCCCGATTACAACGGTATGAGTAGTTTTCCCCTAGGCCGTTCTAGTTATTAGTTTCGAACATCAGAACTGCGAAAATTTGGAGTTTCTCAAGCGTTTCTTACCTCAAAACTGCCATATCTCGCCAACGGATTGACCAATCCGCAAAATTTCTGTTGCAGCTGAAAGTAGAAACTCGCCCGATTACAACGGTATGAGTAGTTTTCCCCTAGGCCGTTCTAGTTATTCGTTTCGCGCATAAGAACTGCGAAAATTTTGAGTTTCTCAAGCGTTTCTTACTTCAAAACTGCCATATCTCGCGAATGGATTGACCAATCCGCAAAATTTCTGTTGCATCTGAAAGTAGAAACTCGCCCGATTACAACGGTATGAGTAGTTTTCCCCTAGGCCGTTCTAGTTATTCGTTTCGAGCATCAGAACTGCGAAAATTTTGAGTTTTTCAAGCATTTCTTACCTCAAAACTGCCATATCTCGCGAACGGATTGACCAATCCGCAAAATTTCTGTTGCGTCTGAAAGTAGAAACTCGCCCAATTACAACGGTATGAGTAGTTTTCCCCTAGGCCGTTCTAGTTATTAGTTTCGAACATCAGAACTGCGAAAATTTGGAGTTTCTCAAGCGTTTCTTACCTCAAAACTACCATATCTCGCGAACGGATTGACCAATCCGCAAAATTTCTGTTGCAGCTGAAAGTAGAAACTCGCCCGATTACAACGGTATGAGTAGTTTTCCCCTAGGCCGTTCTAGTTATTCGTTTCGAGCATCAGAACTGCGAAAATTTGGAGTTTCTCAAGCGTTTCTTACCTCAAAACTGCCATATCTCGCGAATGGATTGACCAATCCGCAAAATTTCTGTTGCATCTGAAAGTAGAAGCTCGCCCGATTACAACGGTATGAGT
Organism: Ptiloglossa arizonensis; assembly: GCF_051014685.1. NCBI lineage: Eukaryota > Metazoa > Arthropoda > Insecta > Hymenoptera > Colletidae > Ptiloglossa > Ptiloglossa arizonensis. The sequence continues at coordinate 238,929 of NW_027478965.1, forward strand.
AGTTTTCCCCTAGGCCGTTCTAGTTATTCGTTTCGAGCATCAGAACTGCGAAAATTTTGAGTTTTTCAAGCGTTTCTTACCTCAAAACTGCCATATCTCGCGAACGGATTGACCAATCCGCAAAATTTCTGTTGCATCTGAAAGTAGAAACTCGCCCGATTACAACGGTATGAGTAGTTATCCCCTAGGCCGTTCTAGTTATTGGTTTCGAACATCAGAACTGCGAAAATTTGGAGTTTCTCAAGCGTTTCTTACCTCAAATCTGCCGTATCTCGCGAACGGATTGACCAATCCGCAAAATTTCTGTTGCAGCTGAAAGTAGAAACTCGCCCGATTACAACGGTATGAGTAGTTTTCCCCTAGGCCGTTCTAGTTATTCGTTTCGAGCATCAGAACTTCGAAAATTTTGAGTTTCTCAAGCGTTTCATACCTCCAAACTGCCATATCTCGCGAACGGATTGACCAATCCGCAAAATTTCTGTTGCATCTGAAAGTAGAAACTCGCCCGACTACAACGGTATGAGTAGTTTTCCCCTAGGCCGATCTAGTTATTCGTTTCGAGCATCAGAACTGCGAAAATTTTGAGTTTTTCAAGCGTTTCTTACCTCAAAACTGCCATATCTCGCGAACGGATTGACCAATCCGCAAAATTTCTGTTGCATCTGAAAGTAGAAGCTCGCCCGATTACAACGGTATGAGTAGTTTTCCCCTAGGCCGTTCTAGTTATTCGTTTCGAGCATCAGAACTGCGAAAATTTTGAGTTTTTCAAGCGTTTCTTACCTCAAAACTGCCATATCTCGCGAACGGATTGACCAATCCGCAAAATTTCTGTTGCATCTGAAAGTAGAAACTCGCCCGATTACAACGGTATGAGTAGTTATCCCCTAGGCCGTTCTAGTTATTGGTTTCGAACATCAGAACTGCGAAAATTTGGAGTTTCTCAAGCGTTTCTTACCTCAAATCTGCCATATCTCGCGAACGGATTGACCAATCCGCAAAATTTCTGTTGCAGCTGAAAGTAGAAACTCGCCCGATTACAACGGTATGAGTAGTTTTCCCCTAGGCCGTTCTAGTTATTCGTTTCGAGCATCAGAACTTCGAAAATTTTGAGTTTCTCAAGCGTTTCATACCTCCAAACTGCCATATCTCGCGAACGGATTGACCAATCCGCAAAATTTCTGTTGCATCTGAAAGTAGAAACTCGCCCGACTACAACGGTATGAGTAGTTTTCCCCTAGGCCGATCTAGTTATTCGTTTCGAGCATCAGAACTGCGAAAATTTTGAGTTTTTCAAGCGTTTCTTACCTCAAAACTGCCATATCTCGCGAACGGATTGACCAATCCGCAAAATTTCTGTTGCATCTGAAAGTAGAAGCTCGCCCGATTACAACGGTATGAGTAGTTTTCCCCTAGGCCGTTCTAGTTATTCGTTTCGAGCATCAGAACTGCGAAAATTTTGAGTTTTTCAAGCGTTTCTTACCTCAAAACTGCCATATCTCGCGAACGGATTGACCAATCCGCAAAATTTCTGTTGCATCTGAAAGTAGAAACTCGCCCGATTACAACGGTATGAGTAGTTATCCCCTAGGCCGTTCTAGTTATTGGTTTCGAACATCAGAACTGCGAAAATTTGGAGTTTCTCAAGCGTTTCTTACCTCAAATCTGCCATATCTCGCGAACGGATTGACCAATCCGCAAAATTTCTGTTGCAGCTGAAAGTAGAAACTCGCCCGATTACAACGGTATGAGTAGTTTTCCCCTAGGCCGTTCTAGTTATTCGTTTCGAGCATCAGAACTTCGAAAATTTTGAGTTTCTCAAGCGTTTCATACCTCCAAACTGCCATATCTCGCGAACGGATTGACCAATCCGCAAAATTTCTGTTGCATCTGAAAGTAGAAACTCGCCCGACTACAACGGTATGAGTAGTTTTCCCCTAGGCCGATCTAGTTATTAGTTTCGAACATCAGAACTGCGAAAATTTGGAGTTTCTCAAGCGTTTCTTACCTCAAAACTGCCATATCTCGGGAACGGATTGACCAATTCGCAAAATTTCTGTTGCATCTGAAAGTAGAAGCTCGCCCGATTACAACGGTATGAGTAGTTTTCCCATAGGCCGTTCTAGTTAATCGTTTCGAGCATCAGAACTATGAAAATTTTGAGTTTTTCAAGCGTTTCTTACCTCAAAACTGCCATATCTCGCGAACGGATTGACCAATCCGCAAAATTTCTGTTGCAGCTGAAAGTAGAAACTCGCCCGATTACAACGGTATGAGTAGTTTTCACCTAGGCCGTTCTAGTTATTCGTTTCGAGCATCAGAACTGCGAAAATTTGGAGTTTCTCAAGCGTTTCTTACCTCAAAACTGCCATATCTCGCGAACAGATTGACCAATCTGCAAAATTTCTGTTGCATATGAAAGTAGAAACTCGCCCGATTACAACGGTATGAGTAGTTTTCCCATAGGCCGTTCTAGTTAATCGTTTCGAGCATCAGAACTATGAAAATTTTGAGTTTTGCAAGCGTTTCCTACCTCAAAACTGCCATATCTCGCGAACGGATTGACCAATCCGCAAAATTTCTGTTGCATCTGAAAGTAGAAACTCGCCCGATTACAACGGTATGAGAAGTTTTCCCCTAGGCCGTTCTAGTTATTCGTTTCGAGCATCAGAACTGCGAAAATTTTGAGTTTTTCAAGCGTTTCTTACCTCAAAACTGCCATATCTCGCGAACGGATTGACCAATCCACAAAATTTCTGTTGCATCTGAAAGTAGAAACTCGCCCGATTACAACGGTATGAGTAGTTTTCCCCTAGGCCGTTCTAGTTAATCGTTTCGAGCATCAGAACTATGAAAATTTTGAGTTTTTCAAGCGTTTCCTACCTCAAAACTGCCATATCTCGCGAACGGATTGACCAATCCGCAAAATTTCTGTTGCATCTGAAAGTAGAAACTCGCCCGATTACAACGGTATGAGTAGTTTTCCTCTAGGCCGTTCTAGTTATTAGTTTCGAACATCAGAACTGCGAAAATTTGGAGTTTCTCAAGCGTTTCTTACATCAAAACTGCCATATCTCGCGAACGGATTGACCAATCCGCAAAATTTCTGTTGCAGCTGAAAGTAGAAACTCGCCCGATTACAACGGTATGAGTAGTTTTCCCCTAGGCCGTTCTAGTTATTCGTTTCGCGCATCAGAACTGCGAAAATTTTGAGTTTCTCAAGCGTTTCTTACCTCAAAACTGCCATATCTCGCGAATGGATTGACCAATCCGCAAAATTTCTGTTGCATCTGAAAGTAGAAACTCGCCCGATTACAACGGTATGAGTAGTTTTCCCCCAGGCCGTTCTAGTTATTCGTTTCGAGCATCAGAACTGCGAAAATTTTGAGTTTTTCAAGCATTTCTTACCTCAAAACTGCCATATCTCGCGTACGGATTGACCAATCCGCAAAATTTCTGTTGCATCTGAAAGTAGAAACTCGCCCGATTACAACGGTATGAGTAGTTTTCCCCTAGGCCGTTCTAGTTATTAGTTTCGAACATCAGAACTGCGAAAATTTGGAGTTTCTCAAGCGTTTCTTACTTCAAAACTGCCATATCTCGTGAACGTATCGACAAATCTGCAAAATTTCTGTTGCATCTGAAAATAGAAACTCGCCCGATTACAACGGTATGAGTAGTTTTCCCCTAGGCCGTTCTAGTTATTAGTTTCGAGCATCTGAACTGCGAAAATTTTGAGTTTCTCAAGCGTTTCTTACCTCAAAACTGCCATATCTCGCGAACGGATTGACCAATCCGCAAAATTTCTGTTGCACCTGAAAGTAAAAACTCGCCCGATTACAACGGTATGAGTAGTTTTCCCCTAGGCCGTTCTAGTTATTAGTTTCGAGCATCAGAACTGCGAAAATTTTGAGTTTCTCAAGCGTTTCTTACCTCAAAACTGCCATATCTCGCGAACGGATTGACCAATCCGCAAAATTTCTGTTGCATCTGAAAGTAGAAACTCGCCCGATTACAACGGTATGAGTAGTTTTCCCCTAGGCCGTTCTAGTTATTCGTTTCGAGCATCAGAACTGCGAAAATTTTGAGTTTTTCAAGCATTTCTTACCTCAAAACTGCCATATCTCGCGAACGGATTGACCAATCCGCAAAATTTCTGTTGCGTCTGAAAGTAGAAACTCGCCCAATTACAACGGTATGAGTAGTTTTCCCCTAGGCCGTTCTAGTTATTAGTTTCGAACATCAGAACTGCGAAAATTTGGAGTTTCTCAAGCGTTTCTTACCTCAAAACTACCATATCTCGCGAACGGATTGACCAATCCGCAAAATTTCTGTTGCAGCTGAAAGTAGAAACTCGCCCGATTACAACGGTATGAGTAGTTTTCCCCTAGGCCGTTCTAGTTATTCGTTTCGAGCATCAGAACTGCGAAAATTTGGAGTTTCTCAAGCGTTTCTTACCTCAAAACTGCCATATCTCGCGAATGGATTGACCAATCCGCAAAATTTCTGTTGCATCTGAAAGTAGAAGCTCGCCCGATTACAACGGTATGAGTAGTTTTCCCCTAGGCCGTTCTAGTTATTCGTTTCGAGCATCAGAACTGCGAAAATTTTGAGTTTTTCAAGCGTTTCTTACCTCAAAACTGCCATATCTCGCGAACGGATTGACCAATCCGCAAAATTTCTGTTGCATCTGAAAGTAGAAACTCGCCCGATTACAACGGAATGAGTAGTTTTCCCCTAGGCCGATCTAGTTATTAGTTTCGAACATCAGAACTGCGAAAATTTGGAGTTTCTCAAGCGTTTCTTACCTCAAAACTGCCATATCTCGGGAACGGATTGACCAATTCGCAAAATTGCTGTTGCATCTGAAAGTAGAAGCTCGCCCGATTACAACGGTATGAGTAGTTTTCCCATAGGCCGTTCTAGTTAATCGTTTCGAGCATCAGAACTATGAAAATTTTGAGTTTTTCAAGCGTTTCTTACCTCAAAACTGCCATATCTCGCGAACGGATTGACCAATCCGCAAAATTTCTGTTGCAGCTGAAAGTAGAAACTCGCCCGATTACAACGGTATGAGTAGTTTTCACCTAGGCCGTTCTAGTTATTCGTTTCGAGCATCAGAACTGCGAAAATTTGGAGTTTCTCAAGCGTTTCTTACCTCAAAACTGCCATATCTCGCGAACGGATTGACCAATCTGCAAAATTTCTGTTGCATATGAAAGTAGAAACTCGCCCGATTACAACGGTATGAGTAGTTTTCCCATAGGCCGTTCTAGTTAATCGTTTCGAGCATCAGAACTATGAAAATTTTGAGTTTTGCAAGCGTTTCCTACCTCAAAACTGCCATATCTCGCGAACGGATTGACCAATCCGCAAAATTTCTGTTGCATCTGAAAGTAGAAACTCGCCCGATTACAACGGTATGAGAAGTTTTCCCCTAGGCCGTTCTAGTTATTCGTTTCGAGCATCAGAACTGCGAAAATTTTGAGTTTTTCAAGCGTTTCTTACCTCAAAACTGCCATATCTCGCGAACGGATTGACCAATCCACAAAATTTCTGTTGCATCTGAAAGTAGAAACTCGCCCGATTACAACGGTATGAGTAGTTTTCCCCTAGGCCGTTCTAGTTAATCGTTTCGAGCATCAGAACTATGAAAATTTTGAGTTTTTCAAGCGTTTCCTACCTCAAAACTGCCATATCTCGCGAACGGATTGACCAATCCGCAAAATTTCTGTTGCATCTGAAAGTAGAAACTCGCCCGATTACAACGGTATGAGTAGTTTTCCTCTAGGCCGTTCTAGTTATTAGTTTCGAACATCAGAACTGCGAAAATTTGGAGTTTCTCAAGCGTTTCTTACATCAAAACTGCCATATCTCGCGAACGGATTGACCAATCCGCAAAATTTCTGTTGCAGCTGAAAGTAGAAACTCGCCCGATTACAACGGTATGAGTAGTTTTCCCCCAGGCCGTTCTAGTTATTCGTTTCGAGCATCAGAACTGCGAAAATTTTGAGTTTTTCAAGCATTTCTTACCTCAAAACTGCCATATCTCGCGAACGGATTGACCAATCCGCAAAATTTCTGTTGCATCTGAAAGTAGAAACTCGCCCGATTACAACGGTATGAGTAGTTTTCCCCTAGGCCGTTCTAGTTATTAGTTTCGAACATCAGAACTGCGAAAATTTGGAGTTTCTCAAGCGTTTCTTACTTCAAAACTGCCATATCTCGTGAACGTATCGACCAATCTGCAAAATTTCTGTTGCATCTGAAAATAGAAACTCGCCCGATTACAACGGTATGAGTAGTTTTCCCCTAGGCCGTTCTAGTTATTAGTTTCGAGCATCTGAACTGCGAAAATTTTGAGTTTCTCAAGCGTTTCTTACCTCAAAACTGCCATATCTCGCGAACGGATTGACCAATCCGCAAAATTTCTGTTGCACCTGAAAGTAAAAACTCGCCCGATTACAACGGTATGAGTAGTTTTCCCCTAGGCCGTTCTAGTTATTAGTTTCGAGCATCAGAACTGCGAAAATTTTGAGCTTCTCAAGCGTTTCTTACCTCAAAACTGCCATATCTCGCGAACGGATTGACCAATCCGCAAAATTTCTGTTGCAGCTGAAAGTAGAAACTCGCCCGATTACAACGGTATGAGTAGTTTTCCCCTAGGCCGTTCTAGTTATTAGTTTCGAGCATCAGAACTGCGAAAATTTTGAGTTTCTCAGGCGTTTCTTACCTCAAAACTGCCATATCTCGCGAATGGATTGACCAATCCGCAAAATTTCTGTTGCATCTGAAAGTAGAAACTCGCCCGATTACAACGGTATGAGTAGTTTTCCCCCAGGCCGTTCTAGTTATTCGTTTCGAGCATCAGAACTGCGAAAATTTTGAGTTTTTCAAGCATTTCTTACCTCAAAACTGCCATATCTCGCGAACGGATTGACCAATCCGCAAAATTTCTGTTGCATCTGAAAGTAGAAACTCGCCCGATTACAACGGTATGAGTAGTTTTCCCCTAGGCCGTTCTAGTTATTAGTTTCGAACATCAGAACTGCGAAAATTTGGAGTTTCTCAAGCGTTTCTTACTTCAAAACTGCCATATCTCGTGAACGTATCGACCAATCTGCAAAATTTCTGTTGCATCTGAAAATAGAAACTCGCCCGATTACAACGGTATGAGTAGTTTTCCCCTAGGCCGTTCTAGTTATTAGTTTCGAGCATCTGAACTGCGAAAATTTTGAGTTTCTCAAGCGTTTCTTACCTCAAAACTGCCATATCTCGCGAACGGATTGACCAATCCGCAAAATTTCTGTTGCACCTGAAAGTAAAAACTCGCCCGATTACAACGGTATGAGTAGTTTTCCCCTAGGCCGTTCTAGTTATTAGTTTCGAGCATCAGAACTGCGAAAATTTTGAGCTTCTCAAGCGTTTCTTACCTCAAAACTGCCATATCTCGCGAACGGATTGACCAATCCGCAAAATTTCTGTTGCAGCTGAAAGTAGAAACTCGCCCGATTACAACGGTATGAGTAGTTTTCCCCTAGGCCGTTCTAGTTATTAGTTTCGAGCATCAGAACTGCGAAAATTTTGAGTTTCTCAGGCGTTTCTTACCTCAAAACTGCCATATCTCGCGAATGGATTGACCAATCCGCAAAATTTCTGTTGCATCTGAAAGTAGAAACTCGCCCGATTACAACGGTATGAGTAGTTTTCCCCCAGGCCGTTCTAGTTATTCGTTTCGAGCATCAGAACTGCGAAAATTTGGAGTTTTTCAAGCATTTCTTACCTCAAAACTGCCATATCTCGCGAACGGATTGACCAATCCGCAAAATTTCTGTTGCATCTGAAAGTAGAAACTCGCCCGATTACAACGGTATGAGTAGTTTTCCCCTAGGCCGTTCTAGTTATTAGTTTCGAACATCAGAACTGCGAAAATTTGGAGTTTCTCAAGCGTTTCTTACTTCAAAACTGCCATATCTCGTGAACGTATCGACCAATCTGCAAAATTTCTGTTGCATCTGAAAATAGAAACTCGCCCGATTACAACGGTATGAGTAGTTTTCCCCTAGGCCGTTCTAGTTATTCGTTTCGAGCATCAGAACTTCGAAAATTTTGAGTTTTTCAAGCGTTTCTTACCTCAAAACTGCCATATCTCGCGAACGGATTGACCAATCCGCAAAATTTCTGTTGCATCTAAAAGTAGAAACTCGCCCGATTACAACGGTATGAGTAGTTTTCCCCTAGGCCGTTCTAGTTATTAGTTTCGAACATCAGAACTGCGAAAATTTGGAGTTTCTCAAGCGTTTCTTACCTCAAAACAGCCATATCTCGCGAACGGATTGACCAATCCGCAAAATTTCTGTTGCAGCTGAAAGTAGAAGCTCGCCCGATTACAACGGTATGAGTAGTTTTCCCCTAGGCCGTTCTAGTTATTAGTTTCGAGCATCAGAACTGCGAAAATTTTGAGTTTCTCAAGCGTTTCTTACCTCAAAACTGCCATATCTCGCGAATGGATTGACCAATCCGCAAAATTTCTGTTGCATCTGAATGTAGAAACTCGCCCGATTACAACGGTGTGAGTAGTTTTCCCCTAGGCCGTTCTAGTTATTCGTTTCGAGCATCAGAACTGCGAAAATTTTGAGTTTTTCAAGCGTTTCTTACCTCAAAACTGCCATATCTCGCGGACGGATTGACCAATCCGCAAAATTTCTGTTGCATCTGAAAGTAGAAACTCGCCCGATTAGAACGGTGTGAGTAGTTTTCCCCTAGGCCGTTGTAGTTATTCGTTTCGAGCATTAGAACTGCGAAAATTTGGAGTTCCTCAAGCGTTTCTTACCTCAAAACTGCCATATCTCGCGAACGGATTGACCAATCCGCAAAATTTCTGTTGCAGCTGAAAGTAGAAACTCGCCCGATTACAACGGTATGAGTAGTTTTCCCCTAGGCCGTTCTAGTTATTCGTTTCGAGCATCAGAACTGCGAAAATTTGGAGTTTCTCAAGCGTTTCTTACCTCAAAACTGCCATATCTCGCGAACGGATTGACCAATCTGCAAAATTTCTGTTGCATCTGAAAGTAGAAACTCGCCCGATTACAACGGTATGAGTAGTTTTCCCATAGGCCGTTCTAGTTAATCGTTTCGAGGATCAGAACTATGAAAATTTTGAGTTTTTCAAGCGTTTCCTACCTCAATACTGCCATATCTCGCGAACGGATTGACCAATCCGCAAAATTTCTGTTGCATCTGAAAGTAGAAACTCGCCCGATTACAACGGTCTGAGTAGTTTTCCCCTAGGCCGTTCTAGTTATTAGTTTCGAGCATCAGAACTGCGAAAATTTTGAGTTTCTCAAGCGTTTCTTACCTCAAAACTGCCATATCTCGCGAATGGATTGACCAATCCGCAAAATTTCTGTTGCATCTGAATGTAGAAACTCGCCCGATTACAACGGTGTGAGTAGTTTTCCCCTAGGCCGTTCTAGTTATTCGTTTCGAGCATCAGAACTGCGAAAATTTTGAGTTTTTCAAGCGTTTCTTACCTCAAAACTGCCATATCTCGCGGACGGATTGACCAATCCGCAAAATTTCTGTTGCATCTGAAAGTAGAAACTCGCCCGATTAGAACGGTGTGAGTAGTTTTCCCCTAGGCCGTTGTAGTTATTCGTTTCGAGCATTAGAACTGCGAAAATTTGGAGTTCCTCAAGCGTTTCTTACCTCAAAACTGCCATATCTCGCGAACGGATTGACCAATCCGCAAAATTTCTGTTGCAGCTGAAAGTAGAAACTCGCCCGATTACAACGGTATGAGTAGTTTTCCCCTAGGCCGTTCTAGTTATTCGTTTCGAGCATCAGAACTGCGAAAATTTGGAGTTTCTCAAGCGTTTCTTACCTCAAAACTGCCATATCTCGCGAACGGATTGACCAATCTGCAAAATTTCTGTTGCATCTGAAAGTAGAAACTCGCCCGATTACAACGGTATGAGTAGTTTTCCCATAGGCCGTTCTAGTTAATCGTTTCGAGGATCAGAACTATGAAAATTTTGAGTTTTTCAAGCGTTTCCTACCTCAATACTGCCATATCTCGCGAACGGATTGACCAATCCGCAAAATTTCTGTTGCATCTGAAAGTAGAAACTCGCCCGATTACAACGGTCTGAGTAGTTTTCCCCTAGGCCGTTCTAGTTATTCGTTTCGAGCATCAGAACTGCGAAAATTTTGAGTTTTTCAAGCATTTCTTACCTCAAAACTGCCATATCTCGCGAACGGATTGACCAATCCGCAAAATTTCTGTTGCATCTGAAAGTAGAAACTCGCCCGATTACAACGGTATGAGTAGTTTTCCCCTAGGCCGTTCTAGTTATTAGTTTCGAACATCAGAACTGCGAAAATTTGGAGTTTCTCAAGCGTTTCTTACTTCAAAACTGCCATATCTCGTGAACGTATCGACCAATCTGCAAAATTTCTGTTGCATCTGAAAATAGAAACTCGCCCGATTACAACGGTATGAGTAGTTTTCCCCTAGGCCGTTCTAGTTATTCGTTTCGAGCATCAGAACTTCGAAAATTTTGAGTTTTTCAAGCGTTTCTTACCTCAAAACTGCCATATCTCGCGAACGGATTGACCAATCCGCAAAATTTCTGTTGCATCTAAAAGTAGAAACTCGCCCGATTACAACGGTATGAGTAGTTTTCCCCTAGGCCGTTCTAGTTATTAGTTTCGAACATCAGAACTGCGAAAATTTGGAGTTTCTCAAGCGTTTCTTACCTCAAAACTGCCATATCTCGCGAACGGATTGACCAATCCGCAAAATTTCTGTTGCAGCTGAAAGTAGAAGCTCGCCCGATTACAACGGTATGAGTAGTTTTCCCCTAGGCCGTTCTAGTTATTAGTTTCGAGCATCAGAACTGCGAAAATTTTGAGTTTCTCAAGCGTTTCTTACCTCAAAACTGCCATATCTCGCGAATGGATTGACCAATCCGCAAAATTTCTGTTGCATCTGAATGTAGAAACTCGCCCGATTACAACGGTGTGAGTAGTTTTCCCCTAGGCCGTTCTAGTTATTCGTTTCGAGCATCAGAACTGCGAAAATTTTGAGTTTTTCAAGCGTTTCTTACCTCAAAACTGCCATATCTCGCGGACGGATTGACCAATCCGCAAAATTTCTGTTGCATCTGAAAGTAGAAACTCGCCCGATTAGAACGGTGTGAGTAGTTTTCCCCTAGGCCGTTCTAGTTATTCGTTTCGAGCATTAGAACTGCGAAAATTTGGAGTTCCTCAAGCGTTTCTTACCTCAAAACTGCCATATCTCGCGAACGGATTGACCAATCCGCAAAATTTCTGTTGCAGCTGAAAGTAGAAACTCGCCCGATTACAACGGTATGAGTAGTTTTCCCCTAGGCCGTTCTAGTTATTCGTTTCGAGCATCAGAACTGCGAAAATTTGGAGTTTCTCAAGCGTTTCTTTACCTCAAAACTGCCATATCTCGCGAACGGATTGACCAATCTGCAAAATTTCTGTTGCATCTGAAAGTAGAAACTCGCCCGATTACAACGGTATGAGTAGTTTTCCATAGGCCGTTCTAGTTAATCGTTTCGAGGATCAGAACTATGAAAATTTTGAGTTTTTCAAGCGTTTCCTACCTCAATACTGCCATATCTCGCGAACGGATTGACCAATCCGCAAAATTTCTGTTGCATCTGAAAGTAGAAACTCGCCCGATTACAACGGTCTGAGTAGTTTTCCCTAGGCCGTTCTAGTTATTCGTTTCGAGCATCAGAACTGCGAAAATTTTGAGTTTTTCAAGCATTTCTTACCTCAAAACTGCCATATCTCGCGAACGGATTGACCAATCCGCAAAATTTCTGTTGCATCTGAAAATAGAAACTCGCCCGATTACAACGGTATGAGTAGTTTTCCCCTAGGCCGTTCTAGTTATTCGTTTCGAGCATCAGAACTTCGAAAATTTTGAGTTTTTCAAGCGTTTCTTACCTCAAAACTGCCATATCTCGCGAACGGATTGACCAATCCGCAAAATTTCTGTTGCATCTAAAAGTAGAAACTCGCCCGATTACAACGGTATGAGTAGTTTTCCCCTAGGCCGTTCTAGTTATTAGTTTCGAACATCAGAACTGCGAAAATTTGGAGTTTCTCAAGCGTTTCTTACCTCAAAACTGCCATATCTCGCGAACGGATTGACCAATCCGCAAAATTTCTGTTGCATCTGAAAGTAGAAACTCGCCCGATTACAACGGTATGACTAGTTTTCCCCTAGGCCCTTCTAGTTATTAGTTTCTAGCATCAGAAACTGCGAATATTTTGAGTTTCTCAAGCGTTTCTTACATCCAAACTGCCATATCTCGCGAACGGATTGACCAATCCGCAAAATTTCTGTTGCATCTGAAAGTAGAAGCTCGCCCGATTACAACGGTATGAGTAGTTTTCCCCTAGGCCGTTCTTGTTATTCGTTTCGAGCATCAGAACTGCGAAAATTTTGATTTTTTCAAACGTTTCTTACATCAAAACTGCCATATCTCGCGAACGGATTGACCAATCCGCAAAATTTCTGTTGCATCTGAAAGTAGAAACTCGCCCGATTACAACGGTATGAGTAGTTTTCCCCTAGGCCGTTCTAGTTATTAGTTTCGAACATCAGAACTGCGAAAATTTGGAGTTTCTCAAGCGTTTCTTACCTCAAAACTGCCATATCTCGCGAACGGATTGACCAATCCGCAAAATTTCTGTTGCAGCTGAAAGTAGAAACTCGCCCGATTACAACGGTATGAGTAGTTTTCCCCTAGGCCGTTCTAGTTATTCGTTTCGAGCATCAGAACTGCGAAAATTTGGAGTTTCTCAAGCGTTTCTTACCTCAAAACTGCCATATCTCGCGAACGGATTGACCAATCTGCAAAATTTCTGTTGCATCTGAAAGTAGAATCTCGCCCGATTACAACGGTATGAGTAGTTTTCCCATAGGCCGTTCTAGTTAATCGTTTCGAGGATCAGAACTATGAAAATTTTGAGTTTTTCAAGCGTTTCCTACCTCAATACTGCCATATCTCGCGAACGGATTGACCAATCCGCAAAATTTCTGTTGCATCTGAAAGTAGAAACTCGCCCGATTACAACGGTCTGAGTAGTTTTCCCCTAGGCCGTTCTAGTTATTCGTTTCGAGCATCAGAACTGCGAAAATTTTGAGTTTTTCAAGCATTTCTTACCTCAAAACTGCCATATCTCGCGAACGGATTGACCAATCCGCAAAATTTCTGTTGCATCTGAAAATAGAAACTCGCCCGATTACAGCGGTATGAGTAGTTTTCCCCTAGGCCGTTCTAGTTATTCGTTTCGAGCATCAGAACTTCGAAAATTTTGAGTTTTTCAAGCGTTTCTTACCTCAAAACTGCCATATCTCGCGAACGGATTGACCAATCCGCAAAATTTCTGTTGCATCTAAAAGTAGAAACTCGCCCGATTACAACGGTATGAGTAGTTTTCCCCTAGGCCGTTCTAGTTATTAGTTTCGAACATCAGAACTGCGAAAATTTGGAGTTTCTCAAGCGTTTCTTACCTCAAAACTGCCATATCTCGCGAACGGATTGACCAATCCGCAAAATTTCTGTTGCATCTGAAAGTAGAAACTCGCCCGATTACAACGGTATGACTAGTTTTCCCCTAGGCCCTTCTAGTTATTAGTTTCTAGCATCAGAACTGCGAATATTTTGAGTTTCTCAAGCGTTTCTTACATCCAAACTGCCATATCTCGCGAACGGATTGACCAATCCGCAAAATTTCTGTTGCATCTGAAAGTAGAAGCTCGCCCGATTACAACGGTATGAGTAGTTTTCCCCTAGGCCGTTCTTGTTATTCGTTTCGAGCATCAGAACTGCGAAAATTTTGATTTTTTCAAACGTTTCTTACATCAAAACTGCCATATCTCGCGAACGGATTGACCAATCCGCAAAATTTCTGTTGCATCTGAAAGTAGAAACTCGCCCGATTACAACGGTATGAGTAGTTTTCCCCTAGGCCGTTCTAGTTATTAGTTTCGAACATCAGAACTGCGAAAATTTGGAGTTTCTCAAGCGTTTCTTACCTCAAAACTGCCATATCTCGCGAACGGATTGACCAATCCGCAAAATTTCTGTTGCAGCTGAAAGTAGAAACTCGCCCGATTACAACGGTATGAGTAGTTTTCCCCTAGGCCGTTCTAGTTATTCGTTTCGAGCATCAGAACTGCGAAAATTTGGAGTTTCTCAAGCGTTTCTTACCTCAAAACTGCCATATCTCGCGAACGGATTGACCAATCTGCAAAATTTCTGTTGCATCTGAAAGTAGAATCTCGCCCGATTACAACGGTATGAGTAGTTTTCCCATAGGCCGTTCTAGTTAATCGTTTCGAGGATCAGAACTATGAAAATTTTGAGTTTTTCAAGCGTTTCCTACCTCAATACTGCCATATCTCGCGAACGGATTGACCAATCCGCAAAATTTCTGTTGCATCTGAAAGTAGAAACTCGCCCGATTACAACGGTCTGAGTAGTTTTCCCCTAGGCCGTTCTAGTTATTCGTTTCGAGCATCAGAACTGCGAAAATTTTGAATTTCTCAAGCGTTTCTTACCTCAAAACTGCCATATCTCGCGAACGGATTGACCAATCCGCAAAATTTCTGTTGCATCTGAAAGTAGAAACTCGCCCGATTACAACGGTATGAGTAGTTTTCCCCTAGGCCGTTCTAGTTATTAGTTTCGAACATCAGAACTGCGAAAATTTGGAGTTTCTCAAGCGTTTCTTACCTCAAAACTGCCATATCTCGCGAACGGATTGACCAATCCGCAAAATTTCTGTTGCAGCTGAAAGTAGAAACTCGCCCGATTACAACGGTATGAGTAGTTTTCCCCTAGGCCGTTCTAGTTATTCGTTTCGAGCATCAGAACTGCGAAAATTTGGAGTTTCTCAAGCGTTTCTTACCTCAAAACTGCCATATCTCGCGAATGGATTGACCAATCCGCAAAATTTCTGTTGCACCTGAAAGTAAAAACTCGCCCGATTACAACGGTATGAGTAGTTTTCCCCTAGGCCGTTCTAGTTATTAGTTTCGAGCATCAGAACTGCGAAAATTTTGAGTTTCTCAAGCGTTTCTTACCTCAAAACTGCCATATCTCGCGAATGGATTGACCAATCCGCAAAATTTCTGTTGCATCTGAAAGTAGAAACTCGCCCGATTACAACGGTATGAGTAGTTTTCCCCTAGGCCGTTCTAGTTATTCGTTTCGAGCATCAGAACTGCGAAAATTTTGAGTTTTTCAAGCGTTTCTTACCTCAAAACTGCCATATCTCGCGGACGGATTGACCAATCCGCAAAATTTCTGTTGCATCTGAAAGTAGAAACTCGCCCGATTACAACGGTATGAGTAGTTTTCCCTAGGCCGTTCTAGTTATTAGTTTCGAGCATCAGAACTGCGAAAATTTTGAGTTTCTCAAGCGTTTCTTACCTCAAAACTGCCATATCTCGCGAATGGATTGACCAATCCGCAAAACTTCTGTTGCATCTGAAAGTAGAAACTCGCCCGATTATAACGGTATGAGTAGTTTTCCCCTAGGCCGTTCTAGTTATGCGTTTCGAGCATCAGAACTGCGAAAATTTTGAGTTTCTCAAGCGTTTCTTACCTCAAAACTGCCATATCTCGCGAACGGATTGACAAATCCGCAAAATTTCTGTTGCATCTGAAAGTAGAAACTCGCCCGATTACAACGGTATGAGTAGTTTTCCCCTAGGCCGTTCTAGTTATTCGTTTCGAGCATCAGAACTGCGAAAATTTTGAGTTTTTCAAGCGTTTCTTACCTCAAAACTGCCATATCTCGCGGACGGATTGACCAATCCGCAAAATTTCTGTTGCATCTGAAAGTAGAAACTCGCCCGATTAGAACGGTGTGAGTAGTTTTCCCCTAGGCCGTTCTAGTTATTCGTTTCGAGCATTAGAACTGCGAAAATTTGGAGTTCCTCAAGCGTTTCTTACCTCAAAACTGCCATATCTCGGGAACGGATTGACAAATCCCCAAAATTTCTATTGCATCTGAAATTAGATACTCGCCCTATTACAACGGTCTCAGTAGTTTTCCCCTTGGCCGTTCTAGTTATTAGTTTCGAACATCAGAACTGCGAAAATTTGGAGTTTCTCAAGCGTTTCTTACCTCAAAACTGCCATATCTCGCGAACGGATTGACCAATCCGCAAAATTTCTATTGCAGCTGAAAGTAGAAACTCGCCCGATTACAACGGTATGAGTAGTTTTCCCCTAGGCCGTTCTTGTTATTCGTTTCGAGCATCAGAACTGCGAAAATTTTGATTTTTTCAAACGTTTCTTACATCAAAACTGCCATATCTCGCGAACGGATTGACCAATCCGCAAAATTTCTGTTGCATCTGAAAGTAGAAACTCGCCCGATTACAACGGTATGACTAGTTTTCCCCTAGGCCCTTCTAGTTATTAGTTTCTAGCATCAGAACTGCGAATATTTTGAGTTTCTCAAGCGTTTCTTACATCCAAACTGCCATATCTCGCGAACGGATTGACCAATCCGCAAAATTTCTGTTGCATCTGAAAGTAGAAGCTCGCCCGATTACAACGGTATGAGTAGTTTTCCCCTAGGCCGTTCTTGTTATTCGTTTCGAGCATCAGAACTGCGAAAATTTTGATTTTTTCAAACGTTTCTTACATCAAAACTGCCATATCTCGCGAACGGATTGACCAATCCGCAAAATTTCTGTTGCATCTGAAAGTAGAAACTCGCCCGATTACAACGGTATGAGTAGTTTTCCCCTAGACCGTTCTAGTTATTCGTTTCGAGCATCAGAACTGCGAAAATTTGGAGTTTCTCAAGCGTTTCTTACCTCAAAACTGCCATATCTCGCGAATGGATTGACCAATCCGCAAAATTTCTGTTGCATCTGAAAGTAGAAACTGGCCCGATTACAACGGTATGAGTAGTTTTCCCCTAGGCCGTTCTAGTTATTCGTTTCGAGCATCAGAACTTCGAAAATTTTGAGTTTTTCAAGCGTTTCTTACCTCAAAACTGCCATATCTCGCGAACGGATTGACCAATCCGCAAAATTTCTGTTGCATCTAAAAGTAGAAACTCGCCCGATTACAACGGTATGAGTAGTTTTCCCCTAGGCCGTTCTAGTTATTAGTTTCGAACATCAGAACTGCGAAAATTTGGAGTTTCTCAAGCGGTTCTTACCTCAAAACTGCCATATCTCGCGAACGGATTGACCAATCCGCAAAATTTCTGTTGCAGCTGAAAGTAGAAACTCGCCCGATTACAACGGTATGAGTAGTTTTCCCCTAGGCCGTTCTAGTTATTAGTTTCGAGCATCAGAACTGCGAAAATTTGGAGTTTCTCAAGCGTTTCTTACCTCAAAACTGCCATATCTCGCGAATGGATTGACCAATCCGCAAAATTTCTGTTGCATCTGAAAGTAGAAACTGGCCCGATTACAACGGTATGAGTAGTTTTCCCTAGGCCGTTCTAGTTATTCGTTTCGAGCATCAGAACTTCGAAAATTTTGAGTTTTTCAAGCGTTTCTTACCTCAAAACTGCCATATCTCGCGAACGGATTGACCAATCCGCAAAATTCTGTTGCATCTAAAAGTAGACACTCGCCCGATTACAACGGTATGAGTAGTTTTCCCCTAGGCCGTTCTAGTTATTAGTTTCGAACATCAGAACTGCGAAAATTTGGAGTTTCTCAAGCGTTTCTTACCTCAAAACTGCCATATCTCGCGAACGGATTGACCAATCCGCAAAATTCTGTTGCAGCTGAAAGTAGAAACTCGCCCGATTACAACGGTATGAGTAGTTTTCCCCTAGGCCGTTCTAGTTATTAGTTTCGAGCATCAGAACTGCGAAAATTTTGAGTTTCTCAAGCGTTTCTTACCTCAAAACTGCCATATCTCGCGAATGGATTGACCAATCCGCAAAATTTCTGTTGCATCTGAAAGTAGAAACTCGCCCGATTACAACGGTATGAGTAGTTTTCCCCTAGGCCGTTCTAGTTATTCGTTTCGAGCATCAGAACTGCGAAAATTTTGAGTTTTCAAGCGTTTCTTACCTCAAAACTGCCATATCTCGCGGACGGATTGACCAATCCGCAAAATTTCTGTTGCATCTGAAAGTAGAAACTCGCCCGATTAGAACGGTGTGAGTAGTTTTCCCCTAGGCCGTTCTAGTTATTCGTTTCGAGCATTAGAACTGCGAAAATTTGGAGTTCCTCAAGCGTTTCTTACCTCAAAACTGCCATATCTCGGGAACGGATTGACAAATCCCCAAAATTTCTATTGCATCTGAAAGTAGATACTCGCCCTATTACAACGGTCTCAGTAGTTTTCCCCTTGGCCGTTCTAGTTATTAGTTTCGAACATCAGAACTGCGAAAATTTGGAGTTTCTCAAGCGTTTCTTACCTCAAAACTGCCATATCTCGCGAACGGATTGACCAATCCGCAAAATTTCTGTTGCATCTAAAAGTAGAACTCGCCCGATTACAACGGTATGAGTAGTTTTCCCCTAGCCCTTCTAGTTATTAGTTTCTAGCATCAGAACTGCGAATATTTTGAGTTTCTCAAGCGTTTCTTACATCCAAACTGCCATATCTCGCGAACGGATTGACCAATCCGCAAAATTTCTGTTGCATCTGAAAGTAGAAGCTCGCCCGATTACAACGGTATGAGTAGTTTTCCCCTAGGCCGTTCTTGTTATTCGTTTCGAGCATCAGAACTGCGAAAATTTTGATTTTTTCAAACGTTTCTTACATCAAAACTGCCATATCTCGCGAACGGATTGACCAATCCGCAAAATTTCTGTTGCATCTGAAAGTAGAAACTCGCCCGATTACAACGGTATGAATAGTTTTCCCCTAGACCGTTCTAGTTATTCGTTTCGAGCATCAGAACTGCGAAAATTTGGAGTTTCTCAAGCGTTTCTTACCTCAAAACTGCCATATCTCGCGAATGGATTGACCAATCCGCAAAATTTCTGTTGCATCTGAAAGTAGAAACTCGCCCGATTACAACGGTATGAGTAGTTTTCCCCTAGGCCGTTCTAGTTATTCGTTTCGAGCATCAGAACTTCGAAAATTTTGAGTTTTTCAAGCGTTTCTTACCTCAAAACTGCCATATCTCGCGAACGGATTGACCAATCCGCAAAATTTCTGTTGCATCTGAAAGTAGAAACTCGCCCGATTACAACGGTATGAGTAGTTCTCCCCTAGGCCGTTCTAGTTATTAGTTTCGAACATCAGAACTGCGAAAATTTGGAGTTTCTCAAGCGTTTCTTACCTCAAAACTGCCATATCTCGCGAACGGATTGACCAATCCGCAAAATTTCTGTTGCAGCTGAAAGTAGAAACTCGCCCGATTACAACGGTATGAGTAGTTTTCCCCTAGGCCGTTCTAGTTATTAGTTTCGAGCATCAGAACTGCGAAAATTTTGAGTTTCTCAAGCGTTTCTTACCTCAAAACTGCCATATCTCGCGAATGGATTGACCAATCCGCAAAATTTCTGTTGCATCTGAAAGTAGAAACTCGCCCGATTACAACGGTATGAGTAGTTTTCCCCTAGGCCGTTCTAGTTATTCGTTTCGAGCATCAGAACTGCGAAAATTTTGAGTTTTTCAAGCGTTTCTTACCTCAAAACTGCCATATCTCGCGGACGGATTGACCAATCCGCAAAATTTCTGTTGCATCTGAAAGTAGAAACTCGCCCGATTACAAAGGTATGAATAGTTTTCCCCTAGACCGTTCTAGTTATTCGTTTCGAGCATCAGAACTGCGAAAATTTGGAGTTTCTCAAGCGTTTCTTACCTCAAAACTGCCATATCTCGCGAATGGATTGACCAATCCGCAAAATTTCTGTTGCATCTGAAAGTAGAAACTCGCCCGATTACAACGGTATGAGTAGTTTTCCCCTAGGCCGTTCTAGTTATTCGTTTCGAGCATCAGAACTTCGAAAATTTTGAGTTTTTCAAGCGTTTCTTACCTCAAAACTGCCATATCTCGCGAACGGATTGACCAATCCGCAAAATTTCTGTTGCATCTGAAAGTAGAAACTCGCCCGATTACAACGGTATGAGTAGTTTTCCCCTAGGCAGTTCTAGTTATTAGTTTCGAACATCAGAACTGCGAAAATTTGGAGTTTCTCAAGCGTTTCTTACCTCAAAAACTACCATATCTCGCGAACGGATTGACCAATCCGCAAAATTTCTGTTGCAGCTGAAAGTAGAAACTCGCCCCGATTACAACGGTATGAGTAGTTTTCCCCTAGGCCGTTCTAGTTATTCGTTTCGAGCATCAGAACTGCGAAAATTTGGAGTTTCTCAAGCGTTTCTTACCTCAAAACTGCCATATCTCGCGAACGGATTGACCAATCTGCAAAATTTCTGTTGCATCTGAAAGTAGAATCTCGCCCGATTACAACGGTATGAGTAGTTTTCCCCTAGGCCGTTTTAGTTATTCGTTTCGAGCATCAGAACTGCGAAAATTTTGAGTTTCTCAAGCGTTTCTTACCTCAAAACTGCCATATCTCGCGAATGGATTGACCAATCCGCAAAATTTCTGTTGCATCTGAAAGTAGAAACTCGCCCGATTACAACGGTATGAGTAGTTTTCCCCTAGGCCGTTCTAGTTATTCGTTTCGAGCATCAGAACTGCGAAAATTTTGAATTTCTCAAGCGTTTCTTACCTCAAAACTGCCATATCTCGCGAACGGATTGACCAATCCGCAAAATTTCTGTTGCATCTGAAAGTAGAAACTCGCCGATTACAACGGTATGAGTAGTTTTCCCCTAGGCCGTTCTAGTTATTAGTTTCGAACATCAGAACTGCGAAAATTTGGAGTTTCTCAAGCGTTTCTTACCTCAAAACTGCCATATCTCGCGAACGGATTGACCAATCCGCAAAATTTCTGTTGCAGCTGAAAGTAGAAACTCGCCCGATTACAACGGTATGAGTAGTTTTCCCCAGGCCGTTCTAGTTATTCGTTTCGAGCATCAGAACTGCGAAAATTTGGAGTTTCTCAAGCGTTTCTTACCTCAAAACTGCCATATCTCGCGAATGGATTGACCAATCCGCAAAATTTCTGTTGCACCTGAAAGTAAAAACTCGCCCGATTACAACGGTATGAGTAGTTTTCCCTAGGCCGTTCTAGTTATTAGTTTCGAGCATCAGAACTGCGAAAATTTTGAGTTTCTCAAGCGTTTCTTACCTCAAAACTGCCATATCTCGCGAATGGATTGACCAATCCGCAAAATTTCTGTTGCACCTGAAAGTAAAAACTCGCCCGATTACAACGGTATGAGTAGTTTTCCCCTAGGCCGTTCTAGTTATTAGTTTCGAGCATCAGAACTGCGAAAATTTTGAGTTTCTCAAGCGTTTCTTACCTCAAAACTGCCATATCTCGCGAATGGATTGACCAATCCGCAAAATTTCTGTTGCATCTGAAAGTAGAAACTCGCCCGATTACAACGGTATGAGTAGTTTTCCCCTAGGCCGTTCTAGTTATTCGTTTCGAGCATCAGAACTGCGAAAATTTAGAGTTTTTCAAGCGTTTCTTACCTCAAAACTGCCATATCTCGCGGACGGATTGACCAATCCGCAAAATTTCTGTTGCATCTGAAAGTAGAAACTCGCCCGATAACAACGGTATGAGTAGTTTTCCCTAGGCCGTTCTAGTTATTAGTTTCGAGCATCAGAACTGCGAAAATTTTGAGTTTCTCAAGCGTTTCTTACCTCAAAACTGCCATATCTCGCGAATGGATTGACCAATCCGCAAAATTTCTGTTGCACCTGAAAGTAAAAACTCGCCCGATTACAACGGTATGAGTAGTTTTCCCCTAGGCCGTTCTAGTTATTAGTTTCGAGCATCAGAACTGCGAAAATTTTGAGTTTCTCAAGCGTTTCTTACCTCAAAACTGCCATATCTCGCGAATGGATTGACCAATCCGCAAAATTTCTGTTGCATCTGAAAGTAGAAACTCGCCCGATTACAACGGTATGAGTAGTTTTCCCCTAGGCCGTTCTAGTTATTCGTTTCGAGCATCAGAACTGCGAAAATTTAGAGTTTTTCAAGCGTTTCTTACCTCAAAACTGCCATATCTCGCGGACGGATTGACCAATCCGCAAAATTTCTGTTGCATCTGAAAGTAGAAACTCGCCCGATAACAACGGTATGAGTAGTTTTCCCTAGGCCGTTCTAGTTATTAGTTTCGAGCATCAGAACTGCGAAAATTTTGAGTTTCTCAAGCGTTTCTTACCTCAAAACTGCCATATCTCGCGAATGGATTGACCAATCCGCAAAGTTTCTGTTGCATCTGAAAGTAGAAACTCGCCCGATTACAACGGTATGAGTAGTTTTCCCCTAGGCCGTTCTAGTTATTCGTTTCGAGCATCAGAACTGCGAAAATTTTGAGTTTTTCAAGCGTTTCTTACCTCAAAACTGCCATATCTCGCGGACGGATTGACCAATCCGCAAAATTTCTGTTGCATCTGAAAGTAGAAACTCGCCCGATTACAACGGTATGAGTAGTTTTCCCTAGGCCGTTCTAGTTATTAGTTTCGAGCATCAGAACTGCGAAAATTTTGAGTTTCTCAAGCGTTTCTTACCTCAAAACTGCCATATCTCGCGAATGGATTGACCAATCCGCAAAATTTCTGTTGCATCTGAAAGTAGAAACTCGCCCGATTATAACGGTATGAGTAGTTTTCCTCTAGGCCGTTCTAGTTATTCGCTTCGAGCATCAGAACTGCGAAAATTTTGAGTTTTTCAAGCGTTTCTTACCTCAAAACTGCCATATCTCGCGGACGGATTGACCAATCCGCAAAATTTCTGTTGCATCTGAAAGTAGAAACTCGCCCGATTACAACGGTATGAGTAGTCTTCCCTAGGCCGTTCTAGTTATTAGTTTCGAGCATCAGAACTGCGAAAATTTTGAGTTTCTCAAGCGTTTCTTACCTCAAAACTGCCATATCTCGCGAATGGATTGACCAATCCGCAAAATTTCTGTTGCATCTGAAAGTAGAAACTCGCCCGATTATAACGGTATGAGTAGTTTTCCCCTAGGCCGTTCTAGTTATGCGTTTCGAGCATCAGAACTGCGAAAATTTTGAGTTTCTCAAGCGTTTCTTACCTCAAAACTGCCATATCTCGCGAACGGATTGACAAATCCGCAAAATTTCTGTTGCATCTGAAAGTAGAAACTCGCCCGATTACAACGGTATGAGTAGTTTTCCCCTAGGCCGTTCTAGTTATTAGTTTCGAACATCAGAACTGCGAAAATTTTGAGTTTCTCAAGCGTTTCTTACCTCAAAACTGCCATATCTCGCGAACGGATTGACAAATCCGCAAAATTTCTGTTGCATCTGAAAGTAGAAACTCGCCCGATTACAACGGTATGAGTAGTTTTCCCCTAGGCCGTTCTAGTTATTCGTTTCGAGCATCAGAACTGCGAAAATTTTGAGTTTTTCAAGCGTTTCTTACCTCAAAACTGCCATATCTCGCGGACGGATTGACCAATCCGCAAAATTTCTGTTGCATCTGAAAGTAGAAACTCGCCCGATTAGAACGGTGTGAGTAGTTTTCCCCTAGGCCGTTCTAGTTATTCGTTTCGAGCAT
This sequence comes from Ptiloglossa arizonensis, assembly GCF_051014685.1. Taxonomy (NCBI): domain Eukaryota; kingdom Metazoa; phylum Arthropoda; class Insecta; order Hymenoptera; family Colletidae; genus Ptiloglossa; species Ptiloglossa arizonensis. The sequence goes on from NW_027478965.1 coordinate 262,582, forward strand.
TAGAACTGCGAAAATTTGGAGTTCCTCAAGCGTTTCTTACCTCAAAACTGCCATATCTCGGGAACGGATTGACAAATCCCCAAAATTTCTATTGCATCTGAAAGTAGATACTCGCCCTATTACAACGGTCTCAGTAGTTTTCCCCTTGGCCGTTCTAGTTATTAGTTTCGAACATCAGATCTGCGAAAATTTGGAGTTTCTCAAGCGTTTCTTACCTCAAAACTGCCATATCTCGCGAACGGATTGGCCAATCCGCAAAATTTCTATTGCAGCTGAAAGTAGAAACTCGCCCGATTACAACGGTATGAGTAGTTTTCCCCTAGGCCGTTCTTGTTATTCGTTTCGAGCATCAGAACTGCGAAAATTTTGATTTTTTCAAACGTTTCTTACATCAAAACTGCCATATCTCGCGAACGGATTGACCAATCCGCAAAATTTCTGTTGCATCTGAAAGTAGAAACTCGCCCGATTACAACGGTATGAGTAGTTTTCCCCTAGGCCGTTCTAGTTATTCGTTTCGAGCATCAGAACTTCGAAAATTTTGAGTTTTTCAAGCGTTTCTTACCTCAAAACTGCCATATCTCGCGAACGGATTGACCAATCCGCAAAATTTCTGTTGCATCTAAAAGTAGAAACTCGCCCGATTACAACGGTATGAGTAGTTTTCCCCTAGGCCGTTCTAGTTATTAGTTTCGAACATCAGAACTGCGAAAATTTGGAGTTTCTCAAGCGTTTCTTACCTCAAAACTGCCATATCTCGCGAACGGATTGACCAATCCGCAAAATTTCTGTTGCAGCTGAAAGTAGAAACTCGCCCGATTACAACGGTATGAGTAGTTTTCCCCTAGGCCGTTCTAGTTATTCGTTTCGAGCATCAGAACTGCGAAAATTTGGAGTTTCTCAAGCGTTTCTTACCTCAAAACTGCCATATCTCGCGAACGGATTGACCAATCTGCAAAATTTCTGTTGCATCTGAAAGTAGAATCTCGCCCGATTACAACGGTATGAGTAGTTTTCCCCTAGGCCGTTTTAGTTATTCGTTTCGAGCATCAGAACTGCGAAAATTTTGAGTTTCTCAAGCGTTTCTTACCTCAAAACTGCCATATCTCGCGAATGGATTGACCAATCCGCAAAATTTCTGTTGCATCTGAAAGTAGAAACTCGCCCGATTACAACGGTATGAGTAGTTTTCCCCTAGGCCGTTCTAGTTATTCGTTTCGAGCATCAGAACTGCGAAAATTTTGAATTTCTCAAGCGTTTCTTACCTCAAAACTGCCATATCTCGCGAACGGATTGACCAATCCGCAAAATTTCTGTTGCATCTGAAAGTAGAAACTCGCCCGATTACAACGGTATGAGTAGTTTTCCCCTAGGCCGTTCTAGTTATTAGTTTCGAACATCAGAACTGCGAAAATTTGGAGTTTCTCAAGCGTTTCTTACCTCAAAACTGCCATATCTCGCGAACGGATTGACCAATCCGCAAAATTTCTGTTGCAGCTGAAAGTAGAAACTCGCCCGATTACAACGGTATGAGTAGTTTTCCCCTAGGCCGTTCTAGTTATTCGTTTCGAGCATCAGAACTGCGAAAATTTGGAGTTTCTCAAGCGTTTCTTACCTCAAAACTGCCATATCTCGCGAATGGATTGACCAATCCGCAAAATTTCTGTTGCACCTGAAAGTAAAAACTCGCCCGATTACAACGGTATGAGTAGTTTTCCCTAGGCCGTTCTAGTTATTAGTTTCGAGCATCAGAACTGCGAAAATTTTGAGTTTCTCAAGCGTTTCTTACCTCAAAACTGCCATATCTCGCGAATGGATTGACCAATCCGCAAAATTTCTGTTGCACCTGAAAGTAAAAACTCGCCCGATTACAACGGTATGAGTAGTTTTCCCCTAGGCCGTTCTAGTTATTAGTTTCGAGCATCAGAACTGCGAAAATTTTGAGTTTCTCAAGCGTTTCTTACCTCAAAACTGCCATATCTCGCGAATGGATTGACCAATCCGCAAAATTTCTGTTGCATCTGAAAGTAGAAACTCGCCCGATTACAACGGTATGAGTAGTTTTCCCCTAGGCCGTTCTAGTTATTAGTTTCGAGCATCAGAACTGCGAAAATTTTGAGTTTCTCAAGCGTTTCTTACCTCAAAACTGCCATATCTCGCGAATGGATTGACCAATCCGCAAAATTTCTGTTGCATCTGAAAGTAGAAACTCGCCCGATTACAACGGTATGAGTAGTTTTCCCCTAGGCCGTTCTAGTTATTCGTTTCGAGCATCAGAACTGCGAAAATTTTGAGTTTTTCAAGCGTTTCTTACCTCAAAACTGCCATATCTCGCGGACGGATTGACCAATCCGCAAAATTTCTGTTGCATCTGAAAGTAGAAACTCGCCCGATTACAACGGTATGAGTAGTTTTCCCTAGGCCGTTCTAGTTATTAGTTTCGAGCATCAGAACTGCGAAAATTTTGAGTTTCTCAAGCGTTTCTTACCTCAAAACTGCCATATCTCGCGAATGGATTGACCAATCCGCAAAACTTCTGTTGCATCTGAAAGTAGAAACTCGCCCGATTATAACGGTATGAGTAGTTTTCCCCTAGGCCGTTCTAGTTATGCGTTTCGAGCATCAGAACTGCGAAAATTTTGAGTTTCTCAAGCGTTTCTTACCTCAAAACTGCCATATCTCGCGAACGGATTGACAAATCCGCAAAATTTCTGTTGCATCTGAAAGTAGAAACTCGCCCGATTACAACGGTATGAGTAGTTTTCCCCTAGGCCGTTCTAGTTATTAGTTTCGAACATCAGAACTGCGAAAATTTGGAGTTTCTCAAGCGTTTCTTACCTCAAAACTGCCATATCTCGCGAACGGATTGACCAATCCGCAAAATTTCTGTTGCAGCTGAAAGTAGAAACTCGCCCGATTACAACGGTATGAGTAGTTTTCCCCTAGGCCGTTCTAGTTATTCGTTTCGAGCATCAGAACTGCGAAAATTTGGAGTTTCTCAAGCGTTTCTTACCTCAAAACTGCCATATCTCGCGAACGGATTGACCAATCTGCAAAATTTCTGTTGCATCTGAAAGTAGAAACTCGCCCGATTACAACGGTATGAGTAGTTTTCCCATAGGCCGTTCTAGTTAATCGTTTCGAGGATCAGAACTATGAAAATTTTGAGTTTTTCAAGCGTTTCCTACCTCAATACTGCCATATCTCGCGAACGGATTGACCAATCCGCAAAATTTCTGTTGCATCTGAAAGTAGAAACTCGCCCGATTACAACGGTCTGAGTAGTTTTCCCCTAGGCCGTTCTAGTTATTAGTTTCGAACATCAGAACTGCGAAAATTTTGAGTTTCTCAAGCGTTTCTTACCTCCAAACTGCCATATCTCGCGAACGGATTGACCAATCCGCAAAATTTCTGTTGCAGCTGAAAGTAGAAACTCGCCCGATTACAACGGTATGAGTAGTTTTCCCCTAGGCCGTTCTAGTTATTCGTTTCGAGCATCAGAACTGCGAAAATTTGGAGTTTCTCAAGCGTTTCTTACCTCAAAACTGCCATATCTCGCGAATGGATTGACCAATCCGCAAAATTTCTGTTGCACCTGAAAGTAAAAACTCGCCCGATTACAACGGTATGAGTAGTATTCCCCTAGGCCGTTCTAGTTATTAGTTTCGAGCATCAGAACTGCGAAAATTTTGAGTTTCTCAAGCGTTTCTTACCTCAAAACTGCCATATCTCGCGAATGGATTGACCAATCCGCAAAATTTCTGTTGCATCTGAAAGTAGAAACTCGCCCGATTACAACGGTATGAGTAGTTTTCCCCTAGGCCGTTCTAGTTATTCGTTTCGAGCATCAGAACTGCGAAAATTTTGAGTTTTTCAAGCGTTTCTTACCTCAAAACTGCCATATCTCGCGGACGGATTGACCAATCCGCAAAATTTCTGTTGCATCTGAAAGTAGAAACTCGCCCGATAACAACGGTATGAGTAGTTTTCCCTAGGCCGTTCTAGTTATTAGTTTCGAGCATCAGAACTGCGAAAATTTTGAGTTTCTCAAGCGTTTCTTACCTCAAAACTGCCATATCTCGCGAATGGATTGACCAATCCGCAAAATTTCTGTTGCACCTGAAAGTAAAAACTCGCCCGATTACAACGGTATGAGTAGTTTTCCCCTAGGCCGTTCTAGTTATTAGTTTCGAGCATCAGAACTGCGAAAATTTTGAGTTTCTCAAGCGTTTCTTACCTCAAAACTGCCATATCTCGCGAATGGATTGACCAATCCGCAAAATTTCTGTTGCATCTGAAAGTAGAAACTCGCCCGATTACAACGGTATGAGTAGTTTTCCCCTAGGCCGTTCTAGTTATTCGTTTCGAGCATCAGAACTGCGAAAATTTTGAGTTTTTCAAGCGTTTCTTACCTCAAAACTGCCATATCTCGCGGACGGATTGACCAATCCGCAAAATTTCTGTTGCATCTGAAAGTAGAAACTCGCCCGATTACAACGGTATGAGTAGTTTTCCCTAGGCCGTTCTAGTTATTAGTTTCGAGCATCAGAACTGCGAAAATTTTGAGTTTCTCAAGCGTTTCTTACCTCAAAACTGCCATATCTCGCGAATGGATTGACCAATCCGCAAAACTTCTGTTGCATCTGAAAGTAGAAACTCGCCCGATTATAACGGTATGAGTAGTTTTCCCCTAGGCCGTTCTAGTTATGCGTTTCGAGCATCAGAACTGCGAAAATTTTGAGTTTCTCAAGCGTTTCTTACCTCAAAACTGCCATATCTCGCGAACGGATTGACAAATCCGCAAAATTTCTGTTGCATCTGAAAGTAGAAACTCGCCCGATTACAACGGTATGAGTAGTTTTCCCCTAGGCCGTTCTAGTTATTAGTTTCGAACATCAGAACTGCGAAAATTTGGAGTTTCTCAAGCGTTTCTTACCTCAAAACTGCCATATCTCGCGAACGGATTGACCAATCCGCAAAATTTCTGTTGCAGCTGAAAGTAGAAACTCGCCCGATTACAACGGTATGAGTAGTTTTCCCCTAGGCCGTTCTAGTTATTCGTTTCGAGCATCAGAACTGCGAAAATTTGGAGTTTCTCAAGCGTTTCTTACCTCAAAACTGCCATATCTCGCGAACGGATTGACCAATCTGCAAAATTTCTGTTGCATCTGAAAGTAGAAACTCGCCCGATTACAACGGTATGAGTAATTTTCCCATAGGCCGTTCTAGTTAATCGTTTCGAGGATCAGAACTATGAAAATTTTGAGTTTTTCAAGCGTTTCCTACCTCAATACTGCCATATCTCGCGAACGGATTGACCAATCCGCAAAATTTCTGTTGCATCTGAAAGTAGAAACTCGCCCGATTACAACGGTCTGAGTAGTTTTCCGCTAAGCCGTTCTAGTTATTCGTTTCGAGAATCAGAACTGCGAAAATTTTGAGTTTTTCAAGCGTTTCTTACCTCAAAACTGCCATATCTCGCGAACGGATTGACCAATCCGCAAAATTTCTGTTGCATCTGAAAGTAGAAACTCGCCCGATTACAACGGTATGAGTAGTTTTCCCCTAGGCCGTTCTAGTTATTAGTTTCGAACATCAGAACTGCGAAAATTTGGAGTTTCTCAAGCGTTTCTTACCCCAAAACTGCCATATCTCGCGAAAGGATTGACCAATCCGCAAAATTTCTGTTGCAGCTGAAAGTAGAAACTCGCCCGATTACAACGGTATGAGTAGTTTTCCCCTAGGCCGTTTTAGTTATTCGTTTCGAGCATCAGAACTGCGAAAATTTTGAGTTTCTCAAGCGTTTCTTACCTCAAAACTGCCATATCTCGCGAATGGATTGACCAATCCGCAAAATTTCTGTTGCATCTGAAAGTAGAAACTCGCCCGATTACAACGGTATGAGTAGTTTTCCCCTAGCCCGTTCTAGTTATTCGTTTCGAGCATCAGAACTGCGAAAATTTTGAGTTTTTCAAGCGTTTCTTACCTCAAAACTGCCATATCTCGCGAACGGATTGACCAATCCGCAAAATTTCTGTTGCATCTGAAAGTAGAAACTGGCCCGATTACAACGGTATGAGTAGTTTTCCCCTAGGCCGTTCTAGTTATTAGTTTCGAACATCAGAACTGCGAAAATTTGGAGTTTCTCAAGCGTTTCTTACCTCAAAACTGCCATATCTCGCTAACGGATTGACCAATCCGCAAAATTTCTGTTGCAGCTGAAAGTAGAAACTCGCCCGATTACAACGGTATGAGTAGTTTTCCCCTAGGCCGTTCTAGTTATTAGTTTCGAGCATCTGAACTGCGAAAATTTTGAGTTTCTCAAGCGTTTCTTACCTCAAAACTGCCATATCTCGCGAATGGATTGACCAATCCGCAAAATTTCTGTTGCACCTGAAAGTAAAAACTCGCCCGATTACAACGGTATGAGTAGTTTTCCCCTAGGCCGTTCTAGTTATTAGTTTCGAGCATCAGAACTGCGAAAATTTTGAGTTTCTCAAGCGTTTCTTACCTCAAAACTGCCATATCTCGCGAATGGATTGACCAATCCGCAAAATTTCTGTTGCATCTGAAAGTAGAAACTCGCCCGATTACAACGGTATGAGTAGTTTTCCCCTAGGCCGTTCTAGTTATTCGTTTCGAGCATCAGAACTGCGAAAATTTTGAATTTTTCAAGCGTTTCTTACCTCAAAACTGCCATATCTCGCGGACGGATTGACCAATCCGCAAAATTTCTGTTGCATCTGAAAGTAGAAACTCGCCCGATTACAACGGTATGAGTAGTTTTCCCTAGGCCGTTCTAGTTATTAGTTTCGAGCATCAGAACTGCGAAAACTTTGAGTTTCTCAAGCGTTTCTTACCTCAAAACTGCCATATCTCGCGAATGGATTGACCAATCCGCAAAATTTCGGTTGCATCTGAAAGTAGAAACTCGCCCGATTATAACGGTATGAGTAGTTTTCCCCTAGGCCGTTCTAGTTATGCGTTTCGAGCATCAGAACTGCGAAAATTTTGAGTTTCTCAAGCGTTTCTTACCTCAAAACTGCCATATCTCGCGAACGGATTGACAAATCCGCAAAATTTCTGTTGCATCTGAAAGTAGAAACTCGCCCGATTACAACGGTATGAGTAGTTTTCCCCTAGGCCGTTCTAGTTATTAGTTTCGAACATCAGAACTGCGAAAATTTGGAGTTTCTCAAGTGTTTCTTACCTCAAAACTGCCATATCTCGCGAACGGATTGACCAATCCGCAAAATTTCTGTTGCAGCTGAAAGTAGAAACTCGCCCGATTACAACGGTATGTGTACTTATCCCGTAGGCCATTCTAGTTATTCGTTTCGAGCATCAGAACTGCGAAACTTTTGAGTTTCTCAAGCGTTTCTTACCTCCAAACTGCCATATCTCGCAAACGGATTGAAGAATCCGAAAAATTTCTGTAGCATCTGAAAGTAGAAACTCGCCCGATTACAACGGTATGAGTAGTTTTCCCCTGGGCCGTTCTAGTAATTCGTTTCGAGCATCAGAACTGCGAAAATTTTGAGTTTTTCAAGCGTTTCCTACCTCAAAACTGCCATATCTCGCGAATGGATTGACCAATACGCAAAATTTCTGTTGCATCTGAAAGTAGAAACTCGCCCGATTACAACGGTATGACTAGTTTTCCCCTAGGACCTTCTAGTTATTAGTTTCGAGCATCAGAACTGCGAAAATTTGGAGTTTCTCAAGCGTTTCTTACCTCAAAACTGCCATATCTCGCGAACGGATTGACAAATCCCCAAAATTTCTGTTGCATCTGAAAGTAGAAACTCGCCCGATTGCAACGGTACGAGTAATTTTCCCCTAGGCCGTTCTAGTTATTAGTTTCGAGCATCAGAACTGCGAAAATTTTGATTTTTTCAAACGTTTCTTACCTCAAAACTGCCATATCTCGCGAACGGATTGACCAATCCGCAAAATTTCTGTTGCATCTGAAAGTAGAAACTCGCCCGATTAGAACGGTGTGAGTAGTTTTCCCCTAGGCCGTTCTAGTTATTAGTTTCGAGCATCAGAACTGCGAAAATTTTGAGTTTCTCAAGCGTTTCTTACATCAAAACTGCCATATCTCGCGAACGGATTGACCAATCCGCAAAATTTCTGTTGCGTCTGAAAGTAGAAACTCGCCCGATTACAACGGTATGAGTAGTTTTCCCCTAGACCGTCCTAGTTATTCGTTTCGAGCATCAGAACTGCGAAAATTTGGAGTTTCTCAAGCGTTCCTTACCTCCAAACTGCCATATCTCGCGAACGGATTGACCAATCCGCAAAATTTCTGTTGCATCTGAAAGTAGAAACTCGCCCGATTACAAAGGTATGAGTAGTTTTTCCCTAGGCCGTTCTAGTTTATAGTTTCGAGCATCAGAACTGCGAAAATTTGGAGTTTCTCAAGCGTTTCTTACCTCAAAACTGCCATATCTCGCGAACAGATTGACCAATCCGCAAAATTTCTGTTGCAGCTGAAAGTAGAAACTCGCCCGATTACAACGGTATGAGTAGTTTTCCCCTAGACCGTTCTAGTTATTCGTTTCGAGCATCAGAACTGCGAAAATTTGGAGTTTCTCAAGCGTTCCTTACGTCCAAACTGCCATATCTCGCGAACGGTTGGACCAATTTGCAAAATTTCTGTTGCATCTGAAAGTAGAAACTCGTCCGATTACAACGGTATGAGTAGTTTTCCCCTAGGCCGTTCTAGTTATTAGTTTCGAGCATCAGAACTGCGAAAATTTTGAGTTTCTCAAGCGTTTCTTACATCAAAACTGCCATATCTCGCGAACGGATTGACCAATCCGCAAAATTTCTGTTGCATCTGAAAGTAGAAACTCGCCCGATTTCAAAGGTATGAGTAGTTTTTCCCTAGGCCGTTCTAGTTATTAGTTTCGAGCATCAGAACTGCGAAAATTTGGAGTTTCTCAAGCGTTTCTTACCTCAAAACTGCCATATCTCGCGAACGGATTGACCAATCCGCAAAATTTCTGTTGCATCTGAAAGTAGAAACTCGCCCGATTACAACGGTATGAGTAGTTTTCCCCTAGACCGTTCTAGTTATTCGTTTCGAGCATCAGAACTGCGAAAATTTGGAGTTTCTCAAGCGTTCCTTACGTCCAAACTGCCATATCTCGCGAACGGATTGACCAATTTGCAAAATTTCTGTTGCATCTGAAAGTAGAAACTCGTCCGATTACAACGGTATGAGTAGTTTTCCCCTAGGCCGTTCTAGTTATTAGTTTCGAGCATCAGAACTGCGAAAATTTTGAGTTTCTCAAGCGTTTCTTACATCAAAACTGCCATATCTCGCGAACGGATTGACCAATCCGCAAAATTTCTGTTGCATCTGAAAGTAGAAACTCGCCCGATTACAACGGTATGAGTAGTTTTTCCCTAGGCCGTTCTAGTTATTAGTTTCGAGCATCAGAACTGCGAAAATTTGGAGTTTCTCAAGCGTTTCTTACCTCAAAACTGCCATATCTCGGGAACGTATCGACCAATCCGCAAAATTTCTGTTGCATCTGAAAGTAGAAACTCGCCCGATTAGAACGGTACGAGTAATTTTCCCCTAGGCCGTTCTAGTTATTAGTTTCGAGCATCAGAACTGCGAAAATTTTGATTTTTTCAAACGTTTCTTACCTCAAAACTGCCATATCTCGCGAACGGATTGACCAATCCGCAAAATTTCTGTTGCATCTGAAAGTAGAAACTCGCCCGATTAGAACGGTGTGAGTAGTTTTCCCCTAGGCCGTTCTAGTTATTAGTTTCGAGCATCAGAACTGCGAAAATTTGGAGTTTCTCAAGCGTTCCTTACGTCCAAACTGCCATATCTCGCGAACGGATTGACCAATTTGCAAAATTTCTGTTGCATCTGAAAGTAGAAACTCGTCCGATTACAACGGTATGAGTAGTTTTCCCCTAGGCCGTTCTAGTTATTAGTTTCGAGCATCAGAACTGCGAAAATTTTGAGTTTCTCAAGCGTTTCTTACATCAAAACTGCCATATCTCGCGAACGGATTGACCAATCCGCAAAATTTCTGTTGCATCTGAAAGTAGAAACTCGCCCGATTACAACGGTATGAGTAGTTTTTCCCTAGGCCGTTCTAGTTATTAGTTTCGAGCATCAGAACTGCGAAAATTTGGAGTTTCTCAAGCGTTTCTTACCTCAAAACTGCCATATCTCGGGAACGTATCGACCAATCCGCAAAATTTCTGTTGCATCTGAAAGTAGAAACTCGCCCGATTAGAACGGTACGAGTAATTTTCCCCTAGGCCGTTCTAGTTATTAGTTTCGAGCATCAGAACTGCGAAAATTTTGATTTTTTCAAACGTTTCTTACCTCAAAACTGCCATATCTCGCGAACGGATTGACCAATCCGCAAAATTTCTGTTGCATCTGAAAGTAGAAACTCGCCCGATTAGAACGGTGTGAGTAGTTTTCCCCTAGGCCGTTCTAGTTATTAGTTTCGAGCATCAGAACTGCGAAAATTTGGAGTTTCTCAAGCGTTCCTTACGTCCAAACTGCCATATCTCGCGAACGGATTGACCAATTTGCAAAATTTCTGTTGCATCTGAAAGTAGAAACTCGTCCGATTACAACGGTATGAGTAGTTTTCCCCTAGGCCGTTCTAGTTATTAGTTTCGAGCATCAGAACTGCGAAAATTTTGAGTTTCTCAAGCGTTTCTTACATCAAAACTGCCATATCTCGCGAACGGATTGACCAATCCGCAAAATTTCTGTTGCATCTGAAAGTAGAAACTCGCCCGATTACAACGGTATGAGTAGTTTTTCCCTAGGCCGTTCTAGTTATTAGTTTCGAGCATCAGAACTGCGAAAATTTGGAGTTTCTCAAGCGTTTCTTACCTCAAAACTGCCATATCTCGGGAACGTATCGACCAATCCGCAAAATTTCTGTTGCATCTGAAAGTAGAAACTCGCCCGATTAGAACGGTGTGTGTAGTTTTGCCCTAGGCCGATCTAGTTATTAGTTTCGAACATCAGAACTGCGAAAATTTGGAGTTTCTCAAGCGTTTCTTACCTCAAAACTGCCATATCTCGCGAACGGATTGACAAATCCCCAAAATTTCTGTTGCATCTGAAAGTAGAAACTCGCCCGATTGCAACGGTACGAGTAATTTTCCCCTAGGCCGTTCTAGTTATTAGTTTCGAGCATCAGAACTGCGAAAATTTTGATTTTTTCAAACGTTTCTTACCTCAAAACTGCCATATCTCGCGAACGGATTGACCAATCCGCAAAATTTCTGTTGCATCTGAAAGTAGAAACTCGCCCGATTAGAACGGTGTGAGTAGTTTTCCCCTAGGCCGTTCTAGTTATTAGTTTCGAGCATCAGAACTGCGAAAATTTGGAGTTTCTCAAGCGTTCCTTACGTCCAAACTGCCATATCTCGCGAACGGTTGGACCAATTTGCAAAATTTCTGTTGCATCTGAAAGTAGAAACTCGTCCGATTACAACGGTATGAGTAGTTTTCCCCTAGGCCGTTCTAGTTATTAGTTTCGAGCATCAGAACTGCGAAAATTTTGAGTTTCTCAAGCGTTTCTTACATCAAAACTGCCATATCTCGCGAACGGATTGACCAATCCGCAAAATTTCTGTTGCATCTGAAAGTAGAAACTCGCCCGATTTCAAAGGTATGAGTAGTTTTTCCCTAGGCCGTTCTAGTTATTAGTTTCGAGCATCAGAACTGCGAAAATTTGGAGTTTCTCAAGCGTTTCTTACCTCAAAACTGCCATATCTCGCGAACGGATTGACCAATCCGCAAAATTTCTGTTGCATCTGAAAGTAGAAACTCGCCCGATTACAACGGTATGAGTAGTTTTCCCCTAGACCGTTCTAGTTATTCGTTTCGAGCATCAGAACTGCGAAAATTTGGAGTTTCTCAAGCGTTCCTTACGTCCAAACTGCCATATCTCGCGAACGGATTGACCAATTTGCAAAATTTCTGTTGCATCTGAAAGTAGAAACTCGTCCGATTACAACGGTATGAGTAGTTTTCCCCTAGGCCGTTCTAGTTATTAGTTTCGAGCATCAGAACTGCGAAAATTTTGAGTTTCTCAAGCGTTTCTTACATCAAAACTGCCATATCTCGCGAACGGATTGACCAATCCGCAAAATTTCTGTTGCATCTGAAAGTAGAAACTCGCCCGATTACAACGGTATGAGTAGTTTTTCCCTAGGCCGTTCTAGTTATTAGTTTCGAGCATCAGAACTGCGAAAATTTGGAGTTTCTCAAGCGTTTCTTACCTCAAAACTGCCATATCTCGGGAACGTATCGACCAATCCGCAAAATTTCTGTTGCATCTGAAAGTAGAAACTCGCCCGATTAGAACGGTGTGTGTAGTTTTGCCCTAGGCCGATCTAGTTATTAGTTTCGAACATCAGAACTGCGAAAATTTGGAGTTTCTCAAGCGTTTCTTACATCAAAACTGCCATATCTCGCGAACGGATTGACCAATCCGCAAAATTTCTGTTGCAGCTGAAAGTCGAAACTCGCCCGATTACAACGGTATGAGTAGTTTTCCCCTAGGCCGTTCTTGTTATTCGTTTCGAGCATCAGAACTGCGAAAATTTTGATTTTTTCAAACGTTTCTTACATCAAAACTGCCATATCTCGCGAACGGATTGACCAATCCGCAAAATTTCTGTTGCATCTGAAAGTAGAAACTCGCCCGATTACAACGGTATGAGTAGTTTTCCCCTAGACCGTTCTAGTTATTCGTTTCGAGCATCAGAACTGCGAAAATTTGGAGTTCCTCAAGCGTTCCTTACGTCCAAACTGCCATATCTCGCGAACGGATGGACCAATTTGCAAAATTTCTGTTGCATCTGAAAGTAGAAACTCGTCCGATTACAACGGTATGAGTAACTTTCCCCTAGGCCGTTCTAGTTATTAGTTTCGAGCATCAGAACTGCGAAAATTTTGAGTTTCTCAAGCGTTTCTTACATCAAAACTGCCATATCTCGCGAACGGATTGACCAATCCGCAAAATTTCTGTTGCGTCTGAAAGTAGAAACTCGCCCGATTACAACGGTATGAGTAGTTTTCCCCTAGACCGTTCTAGTTATTCGTTTCGAGCATCAGAACTGCGAAAATTTGGAGTTTCTCAAGCGTTCCTTACCTCCAAACTGCCATATCTCGGGAACGTATCGACCAATCTGCAAAATTTCTGTTGCATCTGAAAGTAGAAACTCGCCCGATTAGAACGGTGTGTGTAGTTTTGCCCTAGGCCTTTCTAGTTATTAGTTTCGAACATCAGAACTGCGAAAATTTGGAGTTTCTCAAGCGTTTCTTACCTCAAAACTGCCATATCTCGCGAACGGATTGACCAATCCGCAAAATTTCTGTTGCAGCTGAAAGTAGAAACTCGCCCGATTACAACGGTATGAGTAGTTTTCCCCTAGACCGTTCTAGTTATTCGTTTCGAGCATCAGAACTGCGAAAATTTGGAGTTTCTCAAGCGTTCCTTACGTCCAAACTGCCATATCTCGCGAACGGATGGACCAATTTGCAAAATTTCTGTTGCATCTGAAAGTAGAAACTCGTCCGATTACAACGGTATGAGTAGTTTTCCCCTAGGCCGTTCTAGTTATTAGTTTCGAGCATCAGAACTGCGAAAATTTTGAGTTTCTCAAGCGTTTCTTACATCAAAACTGCCATATCTCGCGAACGGATTGACCAATCCGCAAAATTTCTGTTGCATCTGAAAGTAGAAACTCGCCCGATTTCAAAGGTATGAGTAGTTTTTCCCTAGGCCGTTCTAGTTATTAGTTTCGAGCATCAGAACTGCGAAAATTTGGAGTTTCTCAAGCGTTTCTTACCTCAAAACTGCCATATCTCGGGAACGTATCGACCAATCTGCAAAATTTCTGTTGCATCTGAAAGTAGAAACTCGCCCGATTAGAACGGTGTGTGTAGTTTTGCCCTAGGCCGTTCTAGTTATTAGTTTCGAACATCAGAACTGCGAAAATTTGGAGTTTCTCAAGCGTTTCTTACATCAAAACTGCCATATCTCGCGAACGGATTGACCAATCCGAAAAATTTCTGTTGCATCTGAAAGTAGAAACTCGCCCGATTTCAAAGGTATGAGTAGTTTTCCCCTAGGCCGTTCTAGTTATTAGTTTCGAGCATCAGAACTGCGAAAATTTGGAGTTTCTCAAGCGTTTCTTACCTCGAAACTGCCATATCTCGGTAACGTATCGACCAATCCGCAAAATTTCTGTTGCATCTGAAAGTAGAAACTCGCCCGATTAGAACGGTGTGTGTAGTTTTGCCCTAGGCCGTTCTAGTTATTAGTTTCGAACATCAGAACTGCGAAAATTTGGAGTTTCTCAAGCGTTTCTTACCTCAAAACTGCCATATCTCGCGAACGAATTGACCAATCCGCAAAATTTCTGTTGCAGCTGAAAGTAGAAACTCGCCCGATTACAACGGTATGAGTAGTTTTCCCCTAGGTCGTTCTTGTTATTCGTTTCGAGCATCAGAACTGCGAAAATTTTGATTTTTTCAAACGTTTCTTACATCGAAACTGCCATATCTCGCGAACGGATTGACCAATCCGCAAAATTTCTGTTGCATCTGGAAGTAGAAACTCCCTCGATTACAACGGTATGAGTAGTATTCCCCTAGACCGTTCTAGTTATTAGTTTCGACCACCAGAACTGCGAAAATTTTGTGTTTCTCAAGCGTTTCTTACCTCAAAACTGCCATATCTCGCGAATGGATTGACCAATCCGCAAAATTTCTGTTGCATCTGAAAGTAGAAACTCGCCCGATTACAACGGTATGAGTAGTTTTCCCCTAGACCGTTCTAGTTATTCGTTTCGAGCATCAGAACTGCGAAAATTTGGAGTTCCTCAAGCGTTCCTTACGTCCAAACTGCCATATCTCGCGAACGGATGGACCAATTTGCAAAATTTCTGTTGCATCTGAAAGTAGAAACTCGTCCGATTACAACGGTATGAGTAGCTTTCCCCTAGGCCGTTCTAGTTATTAGTTTCGAGCATCAGAACTGCGAAAATTTTGAGTTTCTCAAGCGTTTCTTACATCAAAACTGCCATATCTCGCGAACGGATTGACCAATCCGCAAAATTTCTGTTGCGTCTGAAAGTAGAAACTCGCCCGATTACAACGGTATGAGTAGTTTTCCCCTAGACCGTTCTAGTTATTCGTTTCGAGCATCAGAACTGCGAAAATTTGGAGTTTCTCAAGCGTTCCTTACCTCCAAACTGCCATATCTCGGGAACGTATCGACCAATCTGCAAAATTTCTGTTGCATCTGAAAGTAGAAACTCGCCCGATTAGAACGGTGTGTGTAGTTTTGCCCTAGGCCTTTCTAGTTATTAGTTTCGAACATCAGAACTGCGAAAATTTGGAGTTTCTCAAGCGTTTCTTACCTCAAAACTGCCATATCTCGCGAACGGATTGACCAATCCGCAAAATTTCTGTTGCAGCTGAAAGTAGAAACTCGCCCGATTACAACGGTATGAGTAGTTTTCCCCTAGACCGTTCTAGTTATTCGTTTCGAGCATCAGAACTGCGAAAATTTGGAGTTTCTCAAGCGTTCCTTACGTCCAAACTGCTATATCTCGCGAACGGATGGACCAATTTGCAAAATTTCTGTTGCATCTGAAAGTAGAAACTCGTCCGATTACAACGGTATGAGTAGTTTTCCCCTAGGCCGTTCTAGTTATTAGTTTCGAGCATCAGAACTGCGAAAATTTTGAGTTTCTCAAGCGTTTCTTACATCAAAACTGCCATATCTCGCGAACGGATTGACCAATCCGCAAAATTTCTGTTGCATCTGAAAGTAGAAACTCGACCGATTTCAAAGGTATGAGTAGTTTTTCCCTAGGCCGTTCTAGTTATTAGTTTCGAGCATCAGAACTGCGAAAATTTGGAGTTTCTCAAGCGTTTCTTACCTCAAAACTGCCATATCTCGCGAACGGATTGACCAATCCGCAAAATTTCTGTTGCATCTGAAAGTAGAAACTCGCCCGATTACAACGGTATGAGTAGTTTTCCCCTAGACCGTTCTAGTTATTCGTTTCGAGCATCAGAACTGCGAAAATTTGGAGTTTCTCAAGCGTTCCTTACGTCCAAACTGCCATATCTCGCGAACGGATGGACCAATTTGCAAAATTTCTGTTGCATCTGAAAGTAGAAACTCGTCCGATTACAACGGTATGAGTAGTTTTCCCCTAGGCCGTTCTAGTTATTAGTTTCGAGCATCAGAACTGCGAAAATTTTGAGTTTCTCAAGCGTTTCTTACATCAAAACTGCCATATCTCGCGAACGGATTGACCAATCCGCAAAATTTCTGTTGCATCTGAAAGTAGAAACTCGCCCGATTACAACGGTATGAGTAGTTTTTCCCTAGGCCGTTCTAGTTATTAGTTTCGAGCATCAGAACTGCGAAAATTTGGAGTTTCTCAAGCGTTTCTTACCTCAAAACTGCCATATCTCGCGAACGGATTGACCAATCCGCAAAATTTCTGTTGCATCTGAAAGTAGAAACTCGCCCGATTACAACGGTATGAGTAGTTTTCCCCTAGACCGTTCTAGTTATTCGTTTCGAGCATCAGAACTGCGAAAATTTGGAGTTTCTCAAGCGTTCCTTACGTCCAAACTGCCATATCTCGCGAACGGATGGACCAATTTGCAAAATTTCTGTTGTATCTGAAAGTAGAAACTCGTCCGATTACAACGGTATGAGTAGTTTTCCCCTAGGCCGTTCTAGTTATTAGTTTCGAGCATCAGAACTGCGAAAATTTTGAGTTTCTCAAGCGTTTCTTACATCAAAACTGCCATATCTCGCGAACGGATTGACCAATCCGCAAAATTTCTGTTGCATCTGAAAGTAGAAACTCGCCCGATTTCAAAGGTATGAGTAGTTTTTCCCTAGGCCGTTCTAGTTATTAGTTTCGAGCATCAGAACTGCGAAAATTTGGAGTTTCTCAAGCGTTTCTTACCTCAAAACTGCCATATCTCGGGAACGTATCGACCAATATGCAAAATTTCTGTTGCATCTGAAAGTAGAAACTCGCCCGATTAGAACGGTGTGTGTAGTTTTGCCCTAGGCCGTTCTAGTTATTAGTTTCGAACATCAGAACTGCGAAAATTTGGAGTTTCTTAAGCGTTTCTTACATCAAAACTGCCATATCTCGCGAACGGATTGACCAATCCGCAAAATTTCTGTTGCATCTGAAAGTAGAAACTCGCCCGATTTCAAAGGTATGAGTAGTTTTTCCCTAGGCCGTTCTAGTTATTAGTTTCGAGCATCAGAACTGCGAAAATTTGGAGTTTCTCAAGCGTTCCTTACCTCGAAACTGCCATATCTCGGTAACGTATCGACCAATCCGCAAAATTTCTGTTGCATCTGAAAGTAGAAACTCGCCCGATTAGAACGGTGTGTGTAGTTTTGCCCTAGGCCGTTCTAGTTATTAGTTTCGAACATCAGAACTGCGAAAATTTGGAGTTTCTCAAGCGTTTCTTACCTCAAAACTGCCATATCTCGCGAACGAATTGACCAATCCGCAAAATTTCTGTTGCAGCTGAAAGTAGAAACTCGCCCGATTACAACGGTATGAGTAGTTTTCCCCTAGGCCGTTCTTGTTATTCGTTTCGAGCATCAGAACTGCGAAAATTTTGATTTTTTCAAACGTTTCTTACATCGAAACTGCCATATCTCGCGAACGGATTGACCAATCCGCAAAATTTCTGTTGCATCTGGAAGTAGAAACTCCGTCGATTACAACGGTATGAGTAGTATTCCCCTAGACCGTTCTAGTTATTAGTTTCGACCACCAGAACTGCGAAAATTTTGTGTTTCTCAAGCGTTTCTTACATCAAAACTGCCATATCTCGCGAATGGATTGACCAATCCGCAAAATTTCTGTTGCATCTGAAAGTAGAAACTCGCCCGATTACAACGGTATGAGTAGTTTTCCCCTAGACCGTTCTAGTTATTCGTTTCGAGCATCAGAACTGCGAAAATTTGGAGTTCCTCAAGCGTTCCTTACGTCCAAACTGCCATATCTCGCGAACGGATGGACCAATTTGCAAAATTTCTGTTGCATCTGAAAGTAGAAACTCGTCCGATTACAACGGTATGAGTAGCTTTCCCCTAGGCCGTTCTAGTTATTAGTTTCGAGCATCAGAACTGCGAAAATTTTGAGTTTCTCAAGCGTTTCTTACATCAAAACTGCCATATCTCGCGAACGGATTGACCAATCCGCAAAATTTCTGTTGCGTCTGAAAGTAGAAACTCGCCCGATTACAACGGTATGAGTAGTTTTCCCCTAGACCGTTCTAGTTATTCGTTTCGAGCATCAGAACTGCGAAAATTTGGAGTTTCTCAAGCGTTCCTTACCTCCAAACTGCCATATCTCGCGAACGGATTGACCAATCCGCAAAATTTCTGTTGCATCTGAAAGTAGAAACTCGCCCGATTACAAAGGTATAAGTAGTTTTCCCCTAGGCCGTTCTAGTTATTAGTTTCGACCACCAGAACTGCGAAAATTTTGTGTTTCTCAAGCGTTTCTTACCTCAAAACTGCCATATCTCGCGAATGGATTGACCAATCCGCAAAATTTCTGTTGCATCTGAAAGTAGAAACTCGCCCGATTACAACGGTATGAGTAGTTTTCCCCTAGGCCCTTCTAGTTATTAGTTCCGAGCATCAGAACTGCGTATATTTTGAGTTTCTCAAGCGTTTCTTACCTCCAAACTGCCATATCTCGCGAACGGATTGACCAATCCGCAATATTTTTGTTGCATCTGAAAGTAGAAACTCGCCCGATTAGAACGGTGTGAGTAGTTTTCCCCTAGGCCGTTCTAGTTATTCGTTTCGAGCATCAGAACTGCGAAAATTTTGAGTTTCTCAAGCGTTTCTTACCTCAAAACTGCCATATCTCGCGAACGGATTGACAAATCCGCAAAATTTCTGTTGCATCTGAAAGTAGAAACTAGCCCGATTACAAAGGTATGAGTAGTTTTCCTTTAGGCCGTTCGAGTTATTCGTTTCGAGCATCAGAACTGCGAAAATTTTGAGTTTTTCAAGCGTTTCTTACCTCAAAACTGCCATATCTCGCGAACGGATTGACCAATCCGCTAAATTTCTATTGCATTTGAAAGTGTAACCTCGCCCGATTACAACGGTATGCGTACTTTTCCCCTACGCCGTTCTAGTTATTCGTTTCGAGCATCAGAACTGCGAAAATTTTGAGTTTCTCAAGCGTTTCTTACCTCCAAACTGCCATATCTCGTGAACGGATTGACCAATCCGCAAAATTTCTGTTGCATTTGAAAGTGGAAACTCGCCCGATTACAGCGGTATGCCTACTTTTCCCCAAGCCGTTCTAGTTATTCGTTTCGAGCATCAGAACTGCGAAAATTTTGAGTTTCTCAAGCGTTTCATACATCCAAACTGCCATATCTCGCGAACGGATTGACCAATCCGCAAAATTTCTGTTGCATCTGAAAGTAGAATCTTTCCCGATTAGAACGGTGTGAGTAGTTTTCCCCTAGGCCGTTCTAGTTATTAGTTTCGAACATCAGAACTGCGAAAATTTGGAGTTTCTCAAGCGTTTCTTACCTCAAAGCTGCCATATCTCGGGAACGGATTGACCAATTCGCAAAATTTCTGTTGCATCTGAAAGTAGAAGCTCGCCCGATTACAACGGTATGAGTAGTTTTCCCCTAGGCCGTTCTAGATATTCGTTTCGAGCATCAGAACTGCGAAAATTTTGAGTTTCCCAAGCGTTTCTTACCTCAAAATTGCCATATATCGCGAACGGATTGACAAATCCGCAAAATTTCTGTTGCATCTGAAAGTAGAAACTCGCCCGATTACAACGGTATGAGTAGTTTTCCCCTAGGCCGTTCTTGTTATTCGTTTCGAGCATCAGAACTGCGAAAATTTGGAGTTTCTCAAGCGTTCCTTACCTCCAAACTGCCACATCTCGCGAACGGATTGACCAATCCGCAAAATTTCTGTTGCATCTGAAAGTAGATACTCGCCCGATTACAACGGTTTGTGTAGTCTTCCCCTAGGCCGTTCTAGTTAATCGTTTCGAGCATCAGATCTGCGAAAATTTTGAGTTTTTCAAGCGTTTCTTACCTCCAAACTGCCATATCTCGCGAACGGATTGACCAATCCGCAAAATTTCTGTTGCATCTGAAAGTAGAAACTTGCCCGATTAGAACGGTGTGAGTGGTTTTCCCCTAGGCCGTTCTAGTTATTCGTTACGAGCATCAGAACTGCGAAAATTTTGAGTTTCCCGAGCGTTTCTTACCTCAAAATTGCCATATCTCGCGAACGGATTGACAAATCCGCAAAATTTCTGTTGCATCTGAAAGTAGAAACTTGCCCGATTACAACGGTATGAGTAGTTTTCCCCTAGGCCGTTCTTGTTATTCGTTTCGAGCATCAGAACTGCGAAAATTTTGAGTTTCTCAAGCGTTTCTTACCTCCAAACTGCCATATCTCGTGAACGGATTGACCAATCCGCAAAATTTCTTTTGCATCTGAAAGTGGAAACTCGCCCGATTACAGCGGTATGCCTACTTTTCCCCAGGCCGTTCTAGTTATTCGTTTCGAGCATCAGAACTGCGAAAATTTTGAGTTTCTCAAGCGTTTCATACCTCCAAACTGCCATATCTCGCGAACGGATTGACCAATCCGCAAAATTTCTGTTGCATCTGAAAGTAGAAACTTGCCCGATTAGAACGGTGTGAGTAGTTTCCCCTAGGCCGTCCTAGTTATTCGTTTCGAGCATCAGAACTGCGAAAATTTTGAGTTTCTCAAGCGTTTCTTACCTCAAAATTGCCATATCTCGCGAACGGATTGACAAATCCGCAAAATTTCTGTTGCTTCTGAAAGTAGAAACTCGCCCGATTACAACGGTATGAGTAGTTTTCCCCTAGGCCGTTCTTGTTATTCGTTTCGAGCATCAGAACTGCGAAAATTTGGAGTTTCTCAAGCGTTCCTTACCTCCAAACTGCCACATCTCGCGAACGGATTGACCAATCCGCAAAATTTCTGTTGCATCTGAAAGTAGATACTCGCCCGATTACAACGGTTTGTGTAGTCTTCCCCTAGGCCGTTCTAGTTAATCGGTTCGAGCATCAGATCTGCGAAAATTTTGAGTTTTTCAAGCGTTTCTTACCTCAAAACTGCCATATCTCGCGAACGGATTGACCAATCCGCAAAATTTCTATTGCATCTGAAAGTAGATACTCGCCCGATTAGAACGATGTGAGTAGTTTTCCCCTAGGGCGTTCTAGTTATTAGTTTCGAGCATCAGAACTGCGAATATTTTGAGTTTCTCAAGCGTTTCTTACCTCAAAACTGCCATATCTCGCGAACGGATTGACCAATCCGCAAAATTTCTGTTGCATTTGAAAGTGGAACCTCGCCTGATTACAACGGTATGCGTACTATTCCCCTACGCCGTTCTAGTTATTCGTTTCGAGCATCAGAACTGCGAAAATTTTGAGTTTCTCAAGCGTTTCTTACCTCCAAACTGCCATATCTCGTGAACGGATTGACCAATCCGCAAAATTTCTGTTGCATCTGAAAGTGGAAACTCGCCCGATTACAGCGGTATGCCTACTTTTCCCCAGGCCGTTCTAGTTATTCGTTTCGAGCATCAGAACTGCGAAAATTTTGAGTTTCTCAAGCGTTTCATACATCCAAACTGCCATATCTCGCGAACGGATTGACCAATCCGCAAAATTTCTGTTGCATCTGAAAGTAGAAACTTGCCCGATTAGAACGGTGTGAGTAGTTTTCCCCTAGGCCGTCCTAGTTATTCGTTTCGAGCATCAGAACTGCGAAAATTTTGTGTTTCTCAAGCGTTTCTTACTTCAAAATTGCCATATCTCGCGAACGGATTGACAAAACCGCAAAATTTCTGTTGCATCTGAAAGTAGAAACTCGCCCGATTACAACGGTATGATTAGTTTTCCCCTAGGCCGTTCTTGTTATTCGTTTCGAGCATCAGAACTGCGAAAATTTGGAGTTTCTCAAGCGTTCCTTACCTCCAAACTGCCACATCTCGCGAACGGATTGACCAATCCGCAAAATTTCTGTTGCATCTGAAAGTAGATACTCGCCCGATTACAACGGTTTGTGTAGTCTTCCCCTAGGCCGTTCTAGTTAATCGGTTCGAGCATCAGATCTGCGAAAATTTTGAGTTTTTCAAGCGTTTCTTACCTCAAAACTGCCATATCTCGCGAACGGATTGACCAATCCGCAAAATTTCTATTGCATCTGAAAGTAGAAACTCGCCCGATTAGAACGATGTGAGTAGTTTTCCCCTAGGCCGTTCTAGTTATTCGTTTCGAGCATCAGAACTGCGAAAATTTTGAGTTTCTCAAGCGTTTCTTACCTCAAAACTGCCATATCTCGCGAACGGATTGACAAATCCGCAAAATTTCTGTTGCATCTGAAAGTAGAAACTCGCCCGATTGCAACGGTATGAGTAGTTTTCCCCTAGGCCGTTCTAGTTATTAGTTTCGAGCATCAGAACTGCGAAAATTTTGATTTTTTCAAAAGTTTCTTACCTCAAAACTGCCATATCTCGTGAATGGATTGACCAATCCGCAAAATTTCTGTTGCATCTGAAAGTAGAAACTCGCCCGATTACAACGGTTTGAGTAGTTTTCCCCTAGACCGTTCTAGTTATTCGTTTCGAGCATCAGAACTGCGAAAATTTTGAGTTTCTCAAGCGTTTCTTACCTCAAAATTGCCATATCTCGCGAACGGATTGACAAATCCGCAAAATTTCTGTTGCATCTGAAAGTAGAAACTCGCCCGATTACAACGGTATGAGTAGTTTTCCCCTAGGCCGTTCTTGTTATTCGTTTCGAGCATCAGAACTGCGAAAATTTGGAGTTTTTCAAGCGTTTCTTACCTCAAAACTGCCATATCTCGCGAACGGATTGACCAATCCGCAAAATTTCTATTGCATCTGAAAGTAGATACTCGCCCGATTAGAACGATGTGAGTAGTTTTCCCCTAGGGCGTTCTAGTTATTAGTTTCGAGCATCAGAACTGCGAATATTTTGAGTTTCTCAAGCGTTTCTTACCTCAAAACTGCCATATCTCGCGAACGGATTGACCAATCCGCAAAATTTCTGTTGCATTTGAAAGTGGAACCTCGCCTGATTACAACGGTATGCGTACTATTCCCCTACGCCGTTCTAGTTATTCGTTTCGAGCATCAGAACTGCGAAAATTTTGAGTTTCTCAAGCGTTTCTTACCTCAAAACTGCCATATCTCGCGAACGGATTGACAAATCCGCAAAATTTCTGTTGCATCTGAAAGTAGAAACTCGCCCGATTGCAACGGTATGAGTAGTTTTCCCCTAGGCCGTTCTAGTTATTAGTTTCGAGCATCAGAACTGCGAATATTTTGAGTTTCTCAAGCGTTTCTTACCTCCAAACTGCCATATCTCGTGAACGGATTGACCAATCCGCAAAATTTCTGTTGCATCTGAAAGTGGAAACTCGCCCGATTACAGCGGTACGCCTACTTTTCCCCAGGCCGTTCTAGTTATTCGTTTCGAGCATCAGAACTGCGAAAATTTTGAGTTTCTCAAGCGTTTCATACATCCAAACTGCCATATCTCGCGAACGGATTGACCAATCCGCAAAATTTCTGTTGCATCTGAAAGTAGAAACTTGCCCGATTAGAACGGTGTGAGTAGTTTTCCCCTAGGCCGTCCTAGTTATTCGTTTCGAGCATCAGAACTGCGAAAATTTTGAGTTTCTCAAGCGTTTCTTACCTCAAAATTGCCATATCTCGCGAACGGATTGACAAATCCGCAAAATTTCTGTTGCATCTGAAAGTAGAAACTCGCCCGATTACAACGGTATGATTAGTTTTCCCCTAGGCCGTTCTTGTTATTCGTTTCGATCATCAGAACTGCGAAAATTTGGAGTTTCTCAAGCGTTCCTTACCTCCAAACTGCCACATCTCGCGAACGGATTGACCAATCCGCAAAATTTCTGTTGCATCTGAAAGTAGATACTCGCCCGATTACAACGGTTTGTGTAGTCTTCCCCTATGCCGTTCTAGTTAATCGGTTCGAGCATCAGATCTGCGAAAATTTTGAGTTTTTCAAGCGTTTCTTACCTCAAAACTGCCATATCTCGCGAACGGATTGACCAATCCGCAAAATTTCTATTGCATCTGAAAGTAGAAACTCGCCCGATTAGAACGATGTGAGCAGTTTTCCCCTAGGCCGTTCTAGTTATTCGTTTCGAGCATCAGAACTGCGAAAATTTTGAGTTTCTCAAGCGTTTCTTACCTCAAAACTGCCATATCTCGCGAACGGATTGACAAATCCGCAAAATTTCTGTTGCATCTGAAAGTAGAAACTCGCCCGATTGCAACGGTATGAGTAGTTTTCCCCTAGGCCGTTCTAGTTATTAGTTTCGAGCATCAGAACTGCGAAAATTTTGATTTTTTCAAAAGTTTCTTACCTCAAAACTGCCATATCTCGCGAACGGATTGACAAATCCGCAAAATTTCTGTTGCATCTGAAAGTAGAAACTCGCCCGATTGCAACGGTATGAGTAGTTTTCCCCTAGGCCGTTCTAGTTATTAGTTTCGAGCATCAGAACTGCGAAAATTTTGATTTTTTCAAAAGTTTCTTACCTCAAAACTGCCATATCTCGTGAATGGATTGACCAATCCGCAAAATTTCTGTTGCATCTGAAAGTAGAAACTCGCCCGATTACAACGGTTTGAGTAGTTTTCCCCTAGACCGTTCTAGTTATTCGTTTCGAGCATCAGAACTGCGAAAATTTTGAGTTTCTCAAGCGTTTCTTACCTCAAAATTGCCATATCTCGCGAACGGATTGACAAATCCGCAAAATTTCTGTTGCATCTGAAAGTAGAAACTCGCCCGATTACAACGGTATGAGTAGTTTTCCCCTAGGCCGTTCTTGTTATTCGTTTCGAGCATCAGAACTGCGAAAATTTGGAGTTTCTCAAGCGTTCCTTACCTCCAAACTGCCACATCTCGCGAACGGATTGACCAATCCGCAAAATTTCTGTTGCATCTGAAAGTAGATACTCGCCCGATTACAACGGTTTGTGTAGTCTTCCCCTAGGCCGTTCTAGTTAATCGGTTCGAGCATCAGATCTGCGAAAATTTTGAGTTTTTCAAGCGTTTCTTACCTCAAAACTGCCATATCTCGCGAACGGATTGACCAATCCGCAAAATTTCTATTGCATCTGAAAGTAGATACTCGCCCGATTAGAACGATGTGAGTAGTTTTCCCCTAGGGCGTTCTAGTTATTAGTTTCGAGCATCAGAACTGCGAATATTTTGAGTTTCTCAAGCGTTTCTTACCTCAAAACTGCCATATCTCGCGAACGGATTGACCAATCCGCAAAATTTCTGTTGCATTTGAAAGTGGAACCTCGCCTGATTACAACGGTATGCGTACTATTCCCCTACGCCGTTCTAGTTATTCGTTTCGAGCATCAGAACTGCGAAAATTTTGAGTTTCTCAAGCGTTTCTTACCTCAAAACTGCCATATCTCGCGAACGGATTGACCAATCCGCAAAATTTCTGTTGCATTTGAAAGTGGAACCTCGCCTGATTACAACGGTATGCGTACTATTCCCCTACGCCGTTCTAGTTATTCGTTTCGAGCATCAGAACTGCGAAAATTTTGAGTTTCTCAAGCGTTTCTTACCTCCAAACTGCCATATCTCGTGAACGGATTGACCAATCCGCAAAATTTCTGTTGCATCTGAAAGTGGAAACTCGCTCGATTACAGCGGTATGCCTACTTTTCCCCAGGCCGTTCTAGTTATTCGTTTCGAGCATCAGAACTGCGAAAATTTTGAGTTTCTCAAGCGTTTCATACATCCAAACTGCCATATCTCGCGAACGGATTGACCAATCCGCAAAATTTCTGTTGCATCTGAAAGTAGAAACTTGCCCGATTAGAACGGTGTGAGTAGTTTTCCCCTAGGCCGTCCTAGTTATTCGTTTCGAGCATCAGAACTGCGAAAATTTTGAGTTTCTCAAGCGTTTCTTACCTCAAAATTGCCATATCTCGCGAACGGATTGACAAATCCGCAAAATTTCTGTTGCATCTGAAAGTAGAAACTCGCCCGATTACAACGGTATGATTAGTTTTCCCCTAGGCCGTTCTTGTTATTCGTTTCGAGCATCAGAACTGCGAAAATTTGGAGTTTCTCAAGCGTTCCTTACCTCCAAACTGCCACATCTCGCGAACGGATTGACCAATCCGCAAAATTTCTGTTGCATCTGAAAGTAGATACTCGCCCGATTACAACGGTTTGTGTAGTCTTCCCCTATGCCGTTCTAGTTAATCGGTTCGAGCATCAGATCTGCGAAAATTTTGAGTTTTTCAAGCCTTTCTTACCTCAAAACTGCCATATCTCGCGAACGGATTGACCAATCCGCAAAATTTCTATTGCATCTGAAAGTAGAAACTCGCCCGATTAGAACGATGTGAGCAGTTTTCCCCTAGGCCGTTCTAGTTATTCGTTTCGAGCATCAGAACTGCGAAAATTTTGAGTTTCTCAAGCGTTTCTTACCTCAAAACTGCCATATCTCGCGAACGGATTGACAAATCCGCAAAATTTCTGTTGCATCTGAAAGTAGAAACTCGGCCGATTGCAACGGTATGAGTAGTTTTCCCCTAGGCCGTTCTAGTTATTAGTTTCGAGCATCAGAACTGCGAAAATTTTGATTTTTTCAAAAGTTTCTTACCTCAAAACTGCCATATCTCGTGAATGGATTGACCAATCCGCAAAATTTCTGTTGCATCTGAAAGTAGAAACTCGCCCGATTACAACGGTTTGAGTAGTTTTCCCCTAGACCGTTCTAGTTATTCGTTTCGAGCATCAGAACTGCGAAAATTTTGAGTTTCTCAAGCGTTTCTTACCTCAAAATTGCCATATCTCGCGAACGGATTGACAAATCCGCAAAATTTCTGTTGCATCTGAAAGTAGAAACTCGCCCGATTACAACGGTATGAGTAGTTTTCCCCTAGGCCGTTCTTGTTATTCGTTTCGAGCATCAGAACTGCGAAAATTTGGAGTTTCTCAAGCGTTCCTTACCTCCAAACTGCCACATCTCGCGAACGGATTGACCAATCCGCAAAATTTCTGTTGCATCTGAAAGTAGATACTCGCCCGATTACAACGGTTTGTGTAGTCTTCCCCTAGGCCGTTCTAGTTAATCGGTTCGAGCATCAGATCTGCGAAAATTTTGAGTTTTTCAAGCGTTTCTTACCTCAAAACTGCCATATCTCGCGAACGGATTGACCAATCCGCAAAATTTCTATTGCATCTGAAAGTAGATACTCGCCCGATTAGAACGATGTGAGTAGTTTTCCCCTAGGGCGTTCTAGTTATTAGTTTCGAGCATCAGAACTGCGAATATTTTGAGTTTCTCAAGCGTTTCTTACCTCAAAACTGCCATATCTCGCGAACGGATTGACCAATCCGCAAAATTTCTGTTGCATTTGAAAGTGGAACCTCGCCTGATTACAACGGTATGCGTACTATTCCCCTACGCCGTTCTAGTTATTCGTTTCGAGCATCAGAACTGCGAAAATTTTGAGTTTCTCAAGCGTTTCTTACCTCAAAACTGCCATATCTCGCGAACGGATTGACAAATCCGCAAAATTTCTGTTGCATCTGAAAGTAGAAACTCGCCCGATTGCAACGGTATGAGTAGTTTTCCCCTAGGCCGTTCTAGTTATTAGTTTCGAGCATCAGAACTGCGAATATTTTGAGTTTCTCAAGCGTTTCTTACCTCAAAACTGCCATATCTCGCGAACGGATTGACCAATCCGCAAAATTTCTGTTGCATTTGAAAGTGGAACCTCGCCTGATTACAACGGTATGCGTACTATTCCCCTACGCCGTTCTAGTTATTCGTTTCGAGCATCAGAACTGCGAAAATTTTGAGTTTCTCAAGCGTTTCTTACCTCCAAACTGCCATATCTCGTGAACGGATTGACCAATCCGCAAAATTTCTGTTGCATCTGAAAGTGGAAACTCGCCCGATTACAGCGGTATGCCTACTTTTCCCCAGGCCGTTCTAGTTATTCGTTTCGAGCATCAGAACTGCGAAAATTTTGAGTTTCTCAAGCGTTTCATACATCCAAACTGCCATATCTCGCGAACGGATTGACCAATCCGCAAAATTTCTGTTGCATCTGAAAGTAGAAACTTGCCCGATTAGAACGGTGTGAGTAGTTTTCCCCTAGGCCGTCCTAGTTATTCGTTTCGAGCATCAGAACTGCGAAAATTTTGAGTTTCTCAAGCGTTTCTTACCTCAAAATTGCCATATCTCGCGAACGGATTGACAAATCCGCAAAATTTCTGTTGCATCTGAAAGTAGAAACTCGCCCGATTACAACGGTATGATTAGTTTTCCCCTAGGCCGTTCTTGTTATTCGTTTCGAGCATCAGAACTGCGAAAATTTGGAGTTTCTCAAGCGTTCCTTACCTCCAAACTGCCACATCTCGCGAACGGATTGACCAATCCGCAAAATTTCTGTTGCATCTGAAAGTAGATACTCGCCCGATTACAACGGTTTGTGTAGTCTTCCCCTAGGCCGTTCTAGTTAATCGGTTCGAGCATCAGATCTGCGAAAATTTTGAGTTTTTCAAGCGTTTCTTACCTCAAAACTGCCATATCTCGCGAACGGATTGACCAATCCGCAAAATTTCTATTGCATCTGAAAGTAGAAACTCGCCCGATTAGAACGATGTGAGTAGTTTTCCCCTAGGCCGTTCTAGTTATTCGTTTCGAGCATCAGAACTGCGAAAATTTTGAGTTTCTCAAGCGTTTCTTACCTCAAAACTGCCATATCTCGCGAACGGATTGACAAATCCGCAAAATTTCTGTTGCATCTGAAAGTAGAAACTCGCCCGATTGCAACGGTATGAGTAGTTTTCCCCTAGGCCGTTCTAGTTATTAGTTTCGAGCATCAGAACTGCGAAAATTTTGATTTTTTCAAAAGTTTCTTACCTCAAAACTGCCATATCTCGTGAATGGATTGACCAATCCGCAAAATTTCTGTTGCATCTGAAAGTAGAAACTCGCCCGATTACAACGGTTTGAGTAGTTTTCCCCTAGACCGTTCTAGTTATTCGTTTCGAGCATCAGAACTGCGAAAATTTTGAGTTTCTCAAGCGTTTCTTACCTCAAAATTGCCATATCTCGCGAACGGATTGACAAATCCGCAAAATTTCTGTTGCATCTGAAAGTAGAAACTCGCCCGATTACAACGGTATGAGTAGTTTTCCCCTAGGCCGTTCTTGTTATTCGTTTCGAGCATCAGAACTGCGAAAATTTGGAGTTTCTCAAGCGTTCCTTACCTCCAAACTGCCACATCTCGCGAACGGATTGACCAATCCGCAAAATTTCTGTTGCATCTGAAAGTAGATACTCGCCCGATTACAACGGTTTGTGTAGTCTTCCCCTAGGCCGTTCTAGTTAATCGGTTCGAGCATCAGATCTGCGAAAATTTTGAGTTTTTCAAGCGTTTCTTACCTCAAAACTGCCATATCTCGCGAACGGATTGACCAATCCGCAAAATTTCTATTGCATCTGAAAGTAGATACTCGCCCGATTAGAACGATGTGAGTAGTTTTCCCCTAGGGCGTTCTAGTTATTAGTTTCGAGCATCAGAACTGCGAATATTTTGAGTTTCTCAAGCGTTTCTTACCTCAAAACTGCCATATCTCGCGAACGGATTGACCAATCCGCAAAATTTCTGTTGCATTTGAAAGTGGAACCTCGCCTGATTACAACGGTATGCGTACTATTCCCCTACGCCGTTCTAGTTATTCGTTTCGAGCATCAGAACTGCGAAAATTTTGAGTTTCTCAAGCGTTTCTTACCTCAAAACTGCCATATCTCGCGAACGGATTAACAAATCCGCAAAATTTCTGTTGCATCTGAAAGTAGAAACTCGCCCGATTGCAACGGTATGAGTAGTTTTCCCCTAGGCCGTTCTAGTTATTAGTTTCGAGCATCAGAACTGCGAAAATTTTGATTTTTTCAAAAGTTTCTTACCTCAAAACTGCCATATCTCGTGAATGGATTGACCAATCCGCAAAATTTCTGTTGCATCTGAAAGTAGAAACTCGCCCGATTACAACGGTTTGAGTAGTTTTCCCCTAGACCGTTCTAGTTATTCGTTTCGAGCATCAGAACTGCGAAAATTTGGAGTTACTCAAGCGTTTCTTACCTCAAAACTGCCATATCTCGCGAACGGATTGACCAATCCGCAAAATTTCTGTCGCAGCTGAAAGTAGAAACTCGCCCGATTACAACGGTATCAGTAGTTTTCCCCTAGGCCGTTCTTGTTATTCGTTTCGAGCATCAGAACTGCGAAAATTTTGATTTCTTCAAACGTTTCTTACATCAAAACTGCCATATCTCGCGAACGGATTGACCAATCCGCAAAATTTCTGTTGCATCTGAAAGTAGAAACTCGCCCGATTACAACGGTATGAGTAGTTTTCCCCTAGACCGTTCTAGTTATTCGTTTCGAGCATCAGAACTGCGAAAATTTGGAGTTTCTCAAGCGTTCCTTACGTCCAAACTGCCATATCTCGCGAACGGATTGACCAATTTGCAAAATTTCTGTTGCATCTGAAAGTAGAAACTCGCCCGATTACAACGGTATGAGTAGTTTTCCCCTAGGCCGTTCTTGTTATTAGTTTCGAGCATCAGAACTGCGAAAATTTGGAGTTTCTCAAGCATTCCTTACCTCCAAACTGCCATAGCTCGCGAACGGATTGACCAATCCGCAAAATTTCTGTTGCATCTGAAAGTAGAAACTCGCCCGATTACAAAGGTATGAGTAGGTTTTCCCTAGGCCGTTCTAGTTATTCGTTTCGAGCATCAGAACTGCGAAAATTTTTGAGTTTCTCAAGCGTTTCTTACATCAAAACTGCCATATCTCGCGAACGGATTGACCAATCCGCAAAATTTCTGTTGCATCTGAAAGTAGAAACTCGCCCGATTACAACGGTATGAGTAGTTTTCCCCTAGACCGTTCTAGTTATTCGTTTCGAGCATCAGAACTGCGAAAATTTGGAGCTTCTCAAGCGTTCCTTATCTCCAAACTGCCATATCTCGCGACCGGATTGACCAATCCGCAAAATTTCTGTTGCATCTGAAAGTAGAAACTCGCCCTATTACAACGGTATTGGTAGTATTCCCCTAGGCTGTTCTAGTTATTCGATTCGAGCATCAGAACTGCGAAAATTTTGAGTTTCTCAAGCGTTTCTTACCTCCAAACTGTCATATCTCGCGAACGGATTGACCAATCCGCAAAATTTCTGTTGCATCTGAAAGTAGATACTCGCCCGATTACAACGGTTTGTGTAGTCTTCCCCTAGGCCGTTCTAGTTAATCGGTTCGAGCATCAGATCTGCGAAAATTTTGAGTTTTTCAAGCGTTTCTTACCTCAAAACTGCCATATCTCGCGAACGGATTGACCAATCCGCAAAATTTCTATTGCATCTGAAAGTAGATACTCGCCCGATTAGAACGATGTGAGTAGTTTTCCCCTAGGGCGTTCTAGTTATTAGTTTCGAGCATCAGAACTGCGAATATTTTGAGTTTCTCAAGCGTTTCTTACCTCAAAACTGCCATATCTCGCGAACGGATTGACCAATCCGCAAAATTTCTGTTGCATTTGAAAGTGGAACCTCGCCTGATTACAACGGTATGCGTACTATTCCCCTACGCCGTTCTAGTTATTCGTTTCGAGCATCAGAACTGCGAAAATTTTGAGTTTCTCAAGCGTTTCTTACCTCAAAACTGCCATATCTCGCGAACGGATTAACAAATCCGCAAAATTTCTGTTGCATCTGAAAGTAGAAACTCGCCCGATTGCAACGGTATGAGTAGTTTTCCCCCTAGGCCGTTCTAGTTATTAGTTTCGAGCATCAGAACTGCGAAAATTTTGATTTTTTCAAAAGTTTCTTACCTCAAAACTGCCATATCTCGTGAATGGATTGACCAATCCGCAAAATTTCTGTTGCATCTGAAAGTAGAAACTCGCCCGATTACAACGGTTTGAGTAGTTTTCCCCTAGACCGTTCTAGTTATTCGTTTCGAGCATCAGAACTGCGAAAATTTGGAGTTACTCAAGCGTTTCTTACCTCAAAACTGCCATATCTCGCGAACGGATTGACCAATCCGCAAAATTTCTGTCGCAGCTGAAAGTAGAAACTCGCCCGATTACAACGGTATCAGTAGTTTTCCCCTAGGCCGTTCTTGTTATTCGTTTCGAGCATCAGAACTGCGAAAATTTTGATTTCTTCAAACGTTTCTTACATCAAAACTGCCATATCTCGCGAACGGATTGACCAATCCGCAAAATTTCTGTTGCATCTGAAAGTAGAAACTCGCCCGATTACAACGGTATGAGTAGTTTTCCCCTAGACCGTTCTAGTTATTCGTTTCGAGCATCAGAACTGCGAAAATTTGGAGTTTCTCAAGCGTTCCTTACGTCCAAACTGCCATATCTCGCGAACGGATTGACCAATTTGCAAAATTTCTGTTGCATCTGAAAGTAGAAACTCGCCCGATTACAACGGTATGAGTAGTTTTCCCCTAGGCCGTTCTTGTTATTAGTTTCGAGCATCAGAACTGCGAAAATTTGGAGTTTCTCAAGCATTCCTTACCTCCAAACTGCCATAGCTCGCGAACGGATTGACCAATCCGCAAAATTTCTGTTGCATCTGAAAGTAGAAACTCGCCCGATTACAAAGGTATGAGTAGGTTTTCCCTAGGCCGTTCTAGTTATTCGTTTCGAGCATCAGAACTGCGAAAATTTTTGAGTTTCTCAAGCGTTTCTTACATCAAAACTGCCATATCTCGCGAACGGATTGACCAATCCGCAAAATTTCTGTTGCATCTGAAAGTAGAAACTCGCCCGATTACAACGGTATGAGTAGTTTTCCCCTAGACCGTTCTAGTTATTCGTTTCGAGCATCAGAACTGCGAAAATTTGGAGCTTCTCAAGCGTTCCTTATCTCCAAACTGCCATATCTCGCGACCGGATTGACCAATCCGCAAAATTTCTGTTGCATCTGAAAGTAGAAACTCGCCCTATTACAACGGTATTGGTAGTATTCCCCTAGGCTGTTCTAGTTATTCGATTCGAGCATCAGAACTGCGAAAATTTTGAGTTTCTCAAGCGTTTCTTACCTCCAAACTGTCATATCTCGCGAACGGATTGACCAATCCGCAAAATTTCTGTTGCATCTGAAAGTAGATACTCGCCCGATTACAACGGTTTGTGTAGTCTTCCCCTAGGCCGTTCTAGTTAATCGGTTCGAGCATCAGATCTGCGAAAATTTTGAGTTTTTCAAGCGTTTCTTACCTCAAAACTGCCATATCTCGCGAACGGATTGACCAATCCGCAAAATTTCTATTGCATCTGAAAGTAGAAACTCGCCCGATTAGAACGATGTGAGTAGTTTTCCCCTAGGCCGTTCTAGTTATTCGTTTCGAGCATCAGAACTGCGAAAATTTTGAGTTTCTCAAGCGTTTCTTACCTCAAAAGTGCCATATCTCGCGAACGGATTGACAAATCCGCAAAATTTCTGTTGCATCTGAAAGTAGAAACTCGCCCGATTGCAACGGTATGAGTAGTTTTCCCCTAGGCCGTTCTAGTTATTAGTTTCGAGCATCAGAACTGCGAAAATTTTGATTTTTTCAAAAGTTTCTTACCTCAAAACTGCCATATCTCGTGAATGGATTGACCAATCCGCAAAATTTCTGTTGCATCTGAAAGTAGAAACTCGCCCGATTACAACGGTTTGAGTAGTTTTCCCCTAGACCGTTCTAGTTATTCGTTTCGAGCATCAGAACTGCGAAAATTTTGAGTTTCTCAAGCGTTTCTTACCTCAAAATTGCCATATCTCGCGAACGGATTGACAAATCCGCAAAATTTCTGTTGCATCTGAAAGTAGAAACTCGCCCGATTACAACGGTATGAGTAGTTTTCCCCTAGGCCGTTCTTGTTATTCGTTTCGAGCATCAGAACTGCGAAAATTTGGAGTTTCTCAAGCGTTCCTTACCTCCAAACTGCCACATCTCGCGAACGGATTGACCAATCCGCAAAATTTCTGTTGCATCTGAAAGTAGATACTCGCCCGATTACAACGGTTTGTGTAGTCTTCCCCTAGGCCGTTCTAGTTAATCGGTTCGAGCATCAGATCTGCGAAAATTTTGAGTTTTTCAAGCGTTTCTTACCTCAAAACTGCCATATCTCGCGAACGGATTGACCAATCCGCAAAATTTCTATTGCATCTGAAAGTAGATACTCGCCCGATTAGAACGATGTGAGTAGTTTTCCCCTAGGGCGTTCTAGTTATTAGTTTCGAGCATCAGAACTGCGAATATTTTGAGTTTCTCAAGCGTTTCTTACCTCAAAACTGCCATATCTCGCGAACGGATTGACCAATCCGCAAAATTTCTGTTGCATTTGAAAGTGGAACCTCGCCTGATTACAACGGTATGCGTACTATTCCCCTACGCCGTTCTAGTTATTCGTTTCGAGCATCAGAACTGCGAAAATTTTGAGTTTCTCAAGCGTTTCTTACCTCAAAACTGCCATATCTCGCGAACGGATTGACAAATCCGCAAAATTTCTGTTGCATCTGAAAGTAGAAACTCGCCCGATTGCAACGGTATGAGTAGTTTTCCCCTAGGCCGTTCTAGTTATTAGTTTCGAGCATCAGAACTGCGAATATTTTGAGTTTCTCAAGCGTTTCTTACCTCAAAACTGCCATATCTCGCGAACGGATTGACCAATCCGCAAAATTTCTGTTGCATTTGAAAGTGGAACCTCGCCTGATTACAACGGTATGCGTACTATTCCCCTACGCCGTTCTAGTTATTCGTTTCGAGCATCAGAACTGCGAAAATTTTGAGTTTCTCAAGCGTTTCTTACCTCCAAACTGCCATATCTCGTGAACAGATTGACCAATCCGCAAAATTTCTGTTGCATCTGAAAGTGGAAACTCGCCCGATTACAGCGGTATGCCTACTTTTCCCCAGGCCGTTCTAGTTATTCGTTTCGAGCATCAGAACTGCGAAAATTTTGAGTTTCTCAAGCGTTTCATACATCCAAACTGCCATATCTCGCGAACGGATTGACCAATCCGCAAAATTTCTGTTGCATCTGAAAGTAGAAACTTGCCCGATTAGAACGGTGTGAGTAGTTTTCCCCTAGGCCGTCCTAGTTATTCGTTTCGAGCATCAGAACTGCGAAAATTTTGAGTTTCTCAAGCGTTTCTTACCTCAAAATTGCCATATCTCGCGAACGGATTGACAAATCCGCAAAATTTCTGTTGCATCTGAAAGTAGAAACTCGCCCGATTACAACGGTATGATTAGTTTTCCCCTAGGCCGTTCTTGTTATTCGTTTCGAGCATCAGAACTGCGAAAATTTGGAGTTTCTCAAGCGTTCCTTACCTCCAAACTGCCACATCTCGCGAACGGATTGACCAATCCGCAAAATTTCTGTTGCATCTGAAAGTAGATACTCGCCCGATTACAACGGTTTGTGTAGTCTTCCCCTAGGCCGTTCTAGTTAATCGGTTCGAGCATCAGATCTGCGAAAATTTTGAGTTTTTCAAGCGTTTCTTACCTCAAAACTGCCATATCTCGCGAACGGATTGACCAATCCGCAAAATTTCTATTGCATCTGAAAGTAGAAACTCGCCCGATTAGAACGATGTGAGTAGTTTTCCCCTAGGCCGTTCTAGTTATTCGTTTCGAGCATCAGAACTGCGAAAATTTTGAGTTTCTCAAGCGTTTCTTACCTCAAAACTGCCATATCTCGCGAACGGATTGACAAATCCGCAAAATTTCTGTTGCATCTGAAAGTAGAAACTCGCCCGATTGCAACGGTATGAGTAGTTTTCCCCTAGGCCGTTCTAGTTATTAGTTTCGAGCATCAGAACTGCGAAAATTTTGATTTTTTCAAAAGTTTCTTACCTCAAAACTGCCATATCTCGTGAATGGATTGACCAATCCGCAAAATTTCTGTTGCATCTGAAAGTAGAAACTCGCCCGATTACAACGGTTTGAGTAGTTTTCCCCTAGACCGTTCTAGTTATTCGTTTCGAGCATCAGAACTGCGAAAATTTTGAGTTTCTCAAGCGTTTCTTACCTCAAAGTTGCCATATCTCGCGAACGGATTGACAAATCCGCAAAATTTCTGTTGCATCTGAAAGTAGAAACTCGCCCGATTACAACGGTATGAGTAGTTTTCCCCTAGGCCGTTCTTGTTATTCGTTTCGAGCATCAGAACTGCGAAAATTTGGAGTTTCTCAAGCGTTCCTTACCTCCAAACTGCCACATCTCGCGAACGGATTGACCAATCCGCAAAATTTCTGTTGCATCTGAAAGTAGATACTCGCCCGATTACAACGGTTTGTGTAGTCTTCCCCTAGGCCGTTCTAGTTAATCGGTTCGAGCATCAGATCTGCGAAAATTTTGAGTTTTTCAAGCGTTTCTTACCTCAAAACTGCCATATCTCGCGAACGGATTGACCAATCCGCAAAATTTCTATTGCATCTGAAAGTAGATACTCGCCCGATTAGAACGATGTGAGTAGTTTTCCCCTAGGGCGTTCTAGTTATTAGTTTCGAGCATCAGAACTGCGAATATTTTGAGTTTCTCAAGCGTTTCTTACCTCAAAACTGCCATATCTCGCGAACGGATTGACCAATCCGCAAAATTTCTGTTGCATTTGAAAGTGGAACCTCGCCTGATTACAACGGTATGCGTACTATTCCCCTACGCCGTTCTAGTTATTCGTTTCGAGCATCAGAACTGCGAAAATTTTGAGTTTCTCAAGCGTTTCTTACCTCAAAACTGCCATATCTCGCGAACGGATTAACAAATCCGCAAAATTTCTGTTGCATCTGAAAGTAGAAACTCGCCCGATTGCAACGGTATGAGTAGTTTTCCCCTAGGCCGTTCTAGTTATTAGTTTCGAGCATCAGAACTGCGAAAATTTTGATTTTTTCAAAAGTTTCTTACCTCAAAACTGCCATATCTCGTGAATGGATTGACCAATCCGCAAAATTTCTGTTGCATCTGAAAGTAGAAACTCGCCCGATTACAACGGTTTGAGTAGTTTTCCCCTAGACCGTTCTAGTTATTCGTTTCGAGCATCAGAACTGCGAAAATTTGGAGTTACTCAAGCGTTTCTTACCTCAAAACTGCCATATCTCGCGAACGGATTGACCAATCCGCAAAATTTCTGTCGCAGCTGAAAGTAGAAACTCGCCCGATTACAACGGTATCAGTAGTTTTCCCCTAGGCCGTTCTTGTTATTCGTTTCGAGCATCAGAACTGCGAAAATTTTGATTTCTTCAAACGTTTCTTACATCAAAACTGCC
This sequence comes from Ptiloglossa arizonensis, assembly GCF_051014685.1. Taxonomy (NCBI): domain Eukaryota; kingdom Metazoa; phylum Arthropoda; class Insecta; order Hymenoptera; family Colletidae; genus Ptiloglossa; species Ptiloglossa arizonensis. The sequence goes on from NW_027478965.1 coordinate 300,074, forward strand.
ATATCTCGCGAACGGATTGACCAATCCGCAAAATTTCTGTTGCATCTGAAAGTAGAAACTCGCCCGATTACAACGGTATGAGTAGTTTTCCCCTAGACCGTTCTAGTTATTCGTTTCGAGCATCAGAACTGCGAAAATTTGGAGTTTCTCAAGCGTTCCTTACGTCCAAACTGCCATATCTCGCGAACGGATTGACCAATTTGCAAAATTTCTGTTGCATCTGAAAGTAGAAACTCGCCCGATTACAACGGTATGAGTAGTTTTCCCCTAGGCCGTTCTTGTTATTAGTTTCGAGCATCAGAACTGCGAAAATTTGGAGTTTCTCAAGCATTCCTTACCTCCAAACTGCCATAGCTCGCGAACGGATTGACCAATCCGCAAAATTTCTGTTGCATCTGAAAGTAGAAACTCGCCCGATTACAAAGGTATGAGTAGGTTTTCCCTAGGCCGTTCTAGTTATTCGTTTCGAGCATCAGAACTGCGAAAATTTTTGAGTTTCTCAAGCGTTTCTTACATCAAAACTGCCATATCTCGCGAACGGATTGACCAATCCGCAAAATTTCTGTTGCATCTGAAAGTAGAAACTCGCCCGATTACAACGGTATGAGTAGTTTTCCCCTAGACCGTTCTAGTTATTCGTTTCGAGCATCAGAACTGCGAAAATTTGGAGCTTCTCAAGCGTTCCTTATCTCCAAACTGCCATATCTCGCGACCGGATTGACCAATCCGCAAAATTTCTGTTGCATCTGAAAGTAGAAACTCGCCCTATTACAACGGTATTGGTAGTATTCCCCTAGGCTGTTCTAGTTATTCGATTCGAGCATCAGAACTGCGAAAATTTTGAGTTTCTCAAGCGTTTCTTACCTCCAAACTGTCATATCTCGCGAACGGATTGACCAATCCGCAAAATTTCTGTTGCATATGAAAGCAGAAACTCGCCCGATTACAAGGGTATGCGTACTTTTCCCCCAGGCCGTCCTAGTTAATCGTTTCGAGCATCAGAACTGCGCAAATTTTGAGTTTCTCAAGCGTTTCTTACCTCCAAACTGCCATATCTCGCGAACGGATTGACCAATCCGCAAAATTTCTGTGGCATATGAAAGTAGAAACTAGCCCGATTACAACGGTATGCGTACTTTTCCCCCTGGCCGTTCTAGTTAATCGTTTCGAGCATCAGAACTGCGAAAATTTTGAGTTTCTCAAGCGATTCTTACCTCCAAACTGCCATATCTCGCGAACAGATTGACCAATCCGCAAAATTTCTGTTGCATCTGAAAGTAGAAACTCGCCCGATTACAACGGAATGCGTAGTTTTCCCCTTGGCCGTTCAAGTTATTCGTTCCGAGCGTCAGAACTGCGAAAATTTTGAGTTTCTCACGCGTTTCTTACCTCCAAACTGCCATTTCTCGCGAACGGATTGACAAATCCGCAAAATTTCTGTTGCATCTGAAAGTAGAATCTCGCCCAATTACCGCGGTTTGTGTACTTTTCCCCTAGGCCATTCTAGTTATTCGTGTCGAGCATCAGAACTGCGAAAATTTTGAGTTTCTCAAGCGTTTCTTACCTCCAAACTGCCATATCTCGCGAACGGATTGACCAATCCGCAAAATTTCTGTTGCATCTGAAAGTTGAAACTCGCCCGATTACAACAGTATGCGTACCTTTCCCCTAGGCCGTTCTAGTTATTCGTTTCGAGCATCAGAACTATGAAAATTTTGAGTTTTTCAAGCGTTTCTTACCTCCAAACCGTCATATCTCGCGAACGGATCGTCCAATCCGCAAAATTTCTGTTGCATCTGAAAGTAGAAACTTGCCCGATTACAACGGTATGCGTACTTTTCCCCTAGGCCGTTCTAGTTATTCGTTTCGAGCATCAGAATTGCGAAAATTTTGAGTTTCTCAAGCGTTTCTTACATCCAAACTGCCATATCTCGCGAACGGATTGACCAATCCGCAAAATTTCTGTTGCGTCTGAAAGTAGAAACTCGCCCGATTACAACGGTATGCGTACTTTTCCCCTACGCCGTTCTAGTTATTCGTTTCGAGCATCAGAACTGCGAAAATTTTGAGTTTCTCAAGCGTTTCTTACTTCCAAACTGCCATATCTCGCGAACGGATTGACAAATCCGCAAAATTTCTGTTGCATCTGAAAGTGGAAACTCGCCCAATTACCGCGGTTTGTGTACTTTTCCCCTAGGCCATTCTAGTTATTCGTTTCGAGCATCAGAACTGCGAAAATTTTGAGTTTCTCAAACGTTTCTTACATCCAAACTGCCATATCCCGCGAACGGATTGACAAATCCGCAAAATTTCTGTTGCATCTGAAAGTAGAAACTCGCCCAATTACCGTGGTTTGTGTACCTTTCCCCTAGGCCGTTCTAGTTATTCGTTTCGAGCGTCAGAACTGCCAAAATTTTGAGTTTCTCAAACGTTTTTTACATCCGAACTGCCATATCTCGCGAACGGATTGACCAATCCGCAAAATTTCTGTTGCATCTGAAAGTAGAAACTCGCCCGATTACAACGGTATGGGTAGTTTTCCCCTAGGCCGTTCTAGTTATTCGTTTCGAGCATCAGAACTGCGAAAATTTTGAGTTTCTCAAGCGTTTTTTACTTCCAAACTGCCATATCTCGCGAACGGATTGACCAATCCGCAAAATTTCTGTTGCATCTGAAAGTAGAAACTTGCCCGATTACAACAGTATGCGTACCTTTCCCCTAGGCCGTTCTAGTTATTCGTTTCGAGCATCAGAACAGCGAAAATTTTGAGTTTCTCAAGCGTTTCTTACCTCCAAACTGCCATATCTCGTGAACGGATTGACCAATCCGCAAAATTTCTGTTGCATCTGAAAGTAGAAACTTGCCCGATTACAACAGTATGCGTACTTTTCCCCTAGGCCGTTCTAGTTATTCGTTTCGAGCATCAGAACTGCGAAAATTTTGAGTTTCTCAAACGTTTCTTACCTCCAAACTGCCATATCTCGCGAACGGATTGCCCAATCCGCAAAATTTCTGTTGCATCTGAAAGTGGAGACTCGCCCGATTACAACGGTATGCGTAGTTTTCCCCTTGGCCGTTCTAGTTATTCGTTTCGAGCATCAGAACTGCGAAAATTTTGTGTTTCTCAAGCGTTTCTTACTTCCAAACTGTCATATCTCGCGAACGGATTGACCAATCCGCAAAATTTCTGTTGCATCTGAAAGTAGAAACTCGCCCGATTACAACGGTGTGGGTAGTTTTCCCCTAGGCCGTTCTAGTTATTCGTTTCGAGCATCAGAACTGCGAAAATTTTGAGTTTCTCAACCGTTTCTTACCTCCAAACTGCCATATCCCGCGAACGGATTGACAAATCCGCAAAATTTCTGTTGCATCTGAAAGTAGAAACTCGCCCAATTACCGCGGTTTGTGTACTTTTCCCCTAGGCCGTTCTAGTTATTCGTTTCGAGCATCAGAACTGCGAAAATTTTGAGTTTCTCAAGCGTTTCTTACATCCAAACTGCCATATCTCGCGAACGGATTGACCAATCCGCAAAATTTCTGTTGCGTCTGAATGTAGAAACTCGCCCGATTACAACGGTATGCGTACTTTTCCCCTACGCCGTTCTAGTTATTACTTTCGAGCATCAGAACTGCGAAAATTTTGAGTTTCTCAAGCGTTTCTTACTTCCAACCTGCCATATCTCGCGAACGGATTGACGAATCCGCAATATTTCTGTTGCATCTGAAAGTAGAAACTCGCCCGATTTCAACGGTATGCGTGCTTTACCCCTACGCCGTTCTAGTTATTCGTTTCGAGCATCAGAACTGCGAAAATGTTGAGTTTCTCAAGCGTTTCTTACTTCCAAACTGCCATATCTCGCGAACGGATTGACAAATCCGCAAAATTTCTTTTGCATCTGAAAGTGGAAACTCGCCCAATTACCGCGGTTTGTGTACTCTTTCCCTAGGCCGTTCTAGTTATTCGTTTCGAGCATCAGAACTGCGAAAATTTTGAGTTTCTGAAGCGTTTCTTACCTCCAAACTGCCATATCTCGCGAACGGATTGACAAGTCCGCAAAATTTCTGTTGCATCTGAATGTAGAAACTCGCCCAATTACCGCGGTTTGTGTACTTTTCCCCTAGGCCGTTCTAGTTATTCGTTTCGAGCATCAGAACTGCGAATATTTTGAGTTTCTCAAGCGTTTTTTACTTCCAAACTGCCATATCTCGCGAACGGATTGACCAATCCGCAAAATTTCTGTTGCATCTGAAAGTAGAAACTCGCCCGATTTCAACGGTATGCGTACTTTTCCCCTACGCCGTTCTAGTTATTCGTTTCGAGCATCAGAACTGCGAAAATGTTGAGTGTCTCAAGCGTTTCTTACTTCCAAACTGCCATATCTCGCGAACGGATTGACAAATCCGCAAAATTTCTGTTGCATCTGAAAGTGGAAACTCGCCCAATTACCGCGGTTTGTGTACTCTTTCTCTAGGCCGTTCTAGTTATTCGTTTCGAGCATCAGAACTGCGAAAATTTTGAGTTTCTGAAGCGTTTCTTACCTCCAAACTGCCATATCTCGCGAACGGATTGACAAGTCCGCAAAATTTCTGTTGCATCTGAATGTAGAAATTCGCCCAATTACCGCGGTTTGTGTACTTTTCCCCTAGGCCGTTCTAGTTATTCGTTTCGAGCATCAGAACTGCAAATATTTTGAGTTTCTCAAGCGTTTTTTACTTCCAAACTGCCATATCTAGCGAACAGATTGACCAATCCGCAAAATTTCTCTTGCATCTGAAAGCAGAAACTCGCCCGTTTACAACGGTATGTGTAGTTTTCCCCTAGGCCGTTCTAGTTATTCGTTTCGAGCATCAGAACTGCGAAAATTTTGAGTTACTCAAGCGTTTCTTATCTCCAAACTGCCATATCTCGCGAACGGATTGACCAATCCGCAAAATTTCTGTTGCATCTGAAAGTTGAAACTCGCCCGATTACAACGGTATGTGTAGTTTTCCCCTAGGCCGTTCTAGTTATTCGTGTCGAGCATCAGAACTGCGAAAATTTTGAGTTTCTTAAGCGTTTCTTACCTCCAAACTGCCATATCTCTCGAACGGATTGACCAATCCGCAAAATTTCTGTTGCATCTGAAAGTAGAAACTCGCCCGATTAAAACGGTATGCGTACTTTTCCCCTAGGCCGTTCTACTTATTCGATTCGAGCATCAGAACAGCGAAAATTTTGAGTTTCTCAAGCGTTTCTTACCTCCAAACCGTCATATCTCGCGGACGGATTGTCCAATCCGCAAAATTTCTGTTGCATATGAAAGTAGAAACTCGCCCGATTACAACGGTATGCGCACTTTTCCCCCAGGCAGTTCTAGTTAATCGTTTCGAGCATCAGAACTGCGCAAATTTTGAGTTTCTCAAGCGATTCTTACATCCAAATTGCCATATCTCGCGAACGGATTGACCAATCCGCAAAATTTCTGTTGCATCTGAAAGAAGAAACTCGCCCGATTACAACGGTATGCGTACTTTTCCCCTAGGACGTTCTAGTTATTCGTTTCGAGCATCAGAACTGCGAAAATATTGAGTTTCTCAATCGTTTCATACATCCAAACTGTCGTATCTCGCGATCGGATTGACCAATCCGCAAAATTTCTGTTGCGTCTGAAAGTAAAAACTCGCCCGATTACAACGGTATGAGTAGTTTTCCCCTAGGCCGTTCTAGTTATTAGTTTCGAGCAACAGAACTGCGAAAATTTTGAGTTTCTCAAGCGTTTCTTACCTCAAAACTGCCATATCTCGCAAATGGATTGACCAATCCGTAAAATTTCTGTTGCATCTGAAAGTAGAAACTCGCCCGATTACAACAGTATGCGTACCTTTCCCCTAGGCCGTTCTAGTTATTCGTTTCGAGCATCAGAACAGCGAATATTTTGAGTTTCTCAAGCGTTTCTTACCTCCAAACTGCCATATCTCGCGAACGGATTGACCAATTCGCAAAATTTCTGTTGCGTCTGAATGTAGAAACTCGCCCGATTACAACGGTATGCGTACTTTTCCCCTAGGCCGTTCTAGTTATTCGTTTCGAGCATCAGAACTGCGAATATTTTGAGTTTCTCAAGCGTTTCTTACCTCCAAACTGCCATATCTCGCGAACGGATTGACCAATTCGCAAAATTTCTGTTGTATCTGAAAGTAGAAACACGCCCTATTACAACGGTGTTGGTAGTATTCCCCTAGGCCGCACTAGTTATTCGTTTCGAGCATCAGAACTGCGAAAATTTTGAGTTTCTCAAGCGTTTCTTACCTCCAAACTGCCATATCTCGCGAACGGATTGACCAATCCGTAAAATTTCTGTTGCATCTGAAAGTAGAAACTCGCCCGATTACAACAGTATGCGTACCTTTCCCCTAGGCCGTTCTAGTTATTCGTTTCGAGCATCAGAACAGCGAATATTTTGAGTTTCTCAAGCGTTTCTTACCTCCAAACTGCCATATCTCGCGAACGGATTGACCAATTCGCAAAATTTCTGTTGCATCTGAAAGTAGAATCTCGCCCAATTACCGCGGTTTGTGTACTTTTCCCCTAGGCCGTACTAGTTATTCGTTTCGAGCATCAGAACTGCGAAAATTTTGAGTTTCTCAAGCGATTCTTACCTCCAAACTGCCATATCTCGCGAACGGATTGACCAATCAGCAAAATTTCTGTTGCATCTGAAAGTAGAAACACGCCCGATTACAACGGTATGCGTACTTTTCCCCCAGGCCGTTCTAGTTAATCGTTTCGAGCATCAGAGCTGCGCAAATTTTGAGTTTCTTAAGCGTTTCTTACCTCCAAACTGCCATATCTCTCGAACGGATTGACCAATCCGCAAAATTTCTGTTGCGTCTGAAAGTAAAAACTCGCCCGATTACAACGGTATGAGTAGTTTTCCCCTAGGCCGTTCTAGTTATTAGTTTCGAGCAACAGAACTGCGAAAATTTTGAGTTTCTCAAGCGTTTCTTACCTCAAAACTGCCATATCTCGCGAATGGATTGACCAATCCGTAAAATTTCTGTTGCATCTGAAAGTAGAAACTCGCCCGATTACAACAGTATGCGTACCTTTCCCCTAGGCCGTTCTAGTTATTAGTTTCGAACATCAGAACTGCGAAAATTTTGAGTTTCTCAAGCGATTCTTACCTCCAAACTGCCATATCTCGCGAACGGATTGACCAATCCGCAAAATTTCTGTTGCGTCTGAAAGTAGAGACTCGCCCGATTACAACGGTATGGGTAGTTTTCCCCTAGGCCGTTCTAGTCATTCGTTTCGAGCATCAGAACTGCGAAAATTTTGAGTTTCTCAAGCATTTCTTACCTCCAAACTGCCATATCTCGCGAACGGATTGTCCAATCAGCAAAATTTCTGTTGCATCTGAAAGTAGAAACTCGCCCAATTACCGCGGTTTGTGTACTTTCCCCCTAGGCCGTCCTAGTTATTCGTTTCGAGCATCAGAACTGCGAAAATTTTGAGTTTCTCAAGGGTTTTTTACTTCCAAACTGCCATATCTCGCGAACGGATTGACCAAGCCGCAATATTTCTGTTGCATCTGAAAGTTGAATCTCGCCCGATTACAACGGTATGTGTAGTTTTCCCCTAGGCCGTTCTAGTTATTCGTGTCGAGCATCAGAACTGCGAAAATTTTGAGTTTCTTAAGCGTTTCTTACCTCCAAACTGCCATATCTCTCGAACGGATTGACCAATCCGCAAAATTTCTGTTGCATCTGAAAGTAGAAATTTGCCCGATTAAAACGGTATGCGTACTTTTCCCCTACGCCGTTCTAGTTATATGTTTCGAGCATCAGAACTGCGAAAATTTTGAGTTTCTCAAGCGTTTCTTACATCCAAACTGCCATATCTCGCGAACGGATTGACCAATCCGCAATGTTTCTGTTGCATCTGAAAGTAGAAACTCCCCCGATTACAACAGTATGCATACCTTTCCCCTAGGCCGTTCTAGTTATTCGTTTCGAGCATCAGAACAGCGAAAATTTTGAGTTTCGCAAGCGATTCTTACCTCCAAACTGCCATATCTCGCGAACGGATTGACCAATCCGCAAAATTTCTGTTGCATCTGAAAGTAGAAACTCGACCGATTACAACGGTATGCGTACTTTTCCCCTAGGCCGTTCTAGTTATTCGTTTCGAGCGTCAGAACTGCGACAATTTTGAGTTTCTGAAACGTTTTTTACCTCCAAACTGCCATATCTCGCGAACGGATTGACCAATCCGCAAAATTTCTGTTGCATCTGAAAGTAGAAACTCGCCCGATTACAACGGTATGGGTAGTTTTCCCCTAGGCCGTTCTTGTTATTCGTTTCGAGCATCAGAACTGCGAAAATTTTGGGTTTCACAAGCGTTTCTTACCTCCAAACTGCCATATCTCGCGAACGGATTGTCCAATCAGCAAAATTTCTGTTGCATCTGAAAGTAAAAACTCGCCCAATTACCGCGGTTTGTGTACGTTTCCCCTAGGCCGTTCTAGTTATTCGTTTCGAGCATCAGAACTGCGAAAATTTTGAGTTTCTCAAGCGTTTCTTACATCCAAACTGCCATATCTCGCGAACGGATTGACGAATCCGAAAAATTTTTGTTGCATCTGAAAAGGAAACTCGCCCGATTACAACTGTATGTGTACCTTTCCCCTAGGCCATTCTAGTTATTCGTTTCGAGCATCAGAACTGCGACAATTTTGAGTTTCTCAAACGTTTTTTACTTCCGAACTGCCATATCTCGCGAACGGATTGACCAATCCGCAAAATTTCTGTTGCATCTGAAAGTAGAAACTCGCCCGATTACAACGGTATGTGTAGTTTTCCCCTAGGCCATTCTAGTTATTCGTGTCGAGCATCAGAACTGCGAAAATTTTGAGTTTCTTAAGCGTTTCTTACATCCAAACTGCCATATCTCTCGAACGGATTGACCAATCCGCGAAGTGTCTGTTGCATCTGAAAGAAGAAACTCGCCCAGTTACAACGGTATGCGTACTTTTCCCCTAGGCCGTTCTAGTTATTCGTTTCGAGCATCAGAACTGCGAACATTTTGATTCTCTCAAGCGTTTCTTACCTCCAAACTGCCATATCTCGCGAACGGATTGACCAATCCGCAAAGTTTCTGTTGCATCTGAAAGTAGAAACTCGCCCGATTACAACAGTATGCGTACCTTTCCCCTAGGCCGTTCTACTTATTCGTTTCGAGTATCAGAACAGCGAAAATTTTGAGTTTCTCAAGCGTTTCTTACCACCAAACTGCCATATCTCGTGAACGGATTCACCAATCCGCAAAATGTCTGTTGCATCTGAAAGAAGAAACTCGCCCAGTTACAACGGTATGCGTACTTTTCCCCTAGGCCCTTCTAGTTATTCGTTTCGAGCATCAGAACTGCGAACATTTTGATTCTCTCAAACGTTTCTTACCTCCAAACTGCCATATCTCGCGAACGGATTGACCAATCCGCAAAATTTCTGTTGCATCTGAAAGTGGAGACTCGCCCGATTACAACGGTATGCGTACTTTTCCCCCAGGCCGTTCTAGTTAATCGTTTCGAGCATCAGAGCTGCGAAAATTTTGAGTTTCTTAAGCGTTTCTTACCTCCAAACTGCCATATCTCTCGAACGGATTGACCAATCCGCAAAATTTCTGTTGCATCTGAAAGTAGAAACTTGCCCGATTAAAACGGTATGCGTACTTTTCCCCTAGGCCGTTCTAGTTATTCGTTTCGAGCATCAGAACTGCGAAAATTTTGAGTTTCTCAAGCGTTTCTTACTTCCAAACTGCCATATCTCGCGAACGGATTGACCAATCCGCAAAATTTCTGTTGCATCTGAAAGTGGAAACTCGCCCAATTACCGCGGTTTGTGTACTTTTCCCCTAGGCCATTCTAGTTATTCGTTTCGAGCATCAGAGCTGCGAAAATTTTGAGTTTCTTAAGCGTTTCTTACCTCCAAACAGCCATATCTCTCGAACGGATTGACCAATCCGCAAAATTTCTGTTGCATCTGAAAGTAGAAACTCGCCCGATTACAACAGTATGTGTACCTTTCCCCTAGGCCATTCTAGTTATTCGTTTCGAGCATCAGAACTGCGAAAACTTTGAGTTTCTCAAGCGTTTTTTACTTCCAAACTGCCATATCTCGCGAACGGATTGACCAATCCGCAAAATTTCTGTTGCATCTGAAAGTTGAAACTCGCCCGATTACAACGTTATGTGTAGTTTTCCATTAGGCCGTTCTAGTTATTCGTGTCGAGCATCAGAACTGCGAAAATTTTGAGTTTCTTAAGCGTTTCTTACATCCAAACTGCCATATCTCTCGAACGGATTGACCAATCCGCAAAATTTCTGTTGCATCTGAAAGTAGAAACTTGCCCGATTAAAACGGTATGCGTACTTTTCCCCTACGCCGTTCTAGTTATTCGTTTCGAGCATCAGAACTGCGAAAATTTTGAGTTTCTCAAGAGTTTCTTACCTCCAAACTGCCATATCTCGCGAACGGATTGACCAATCCGCAAAGTTTCTGTTGCATCTGAAAGTAGAAACTCGCCCGATTACAACAGTATGCGTACCTTTCCCCTAGGCCGTTCTAGTTATTCGTTTCGAGTATCAGAACAGCGAAAATTTTGAGTTTCTCAAGCGTTTCTTACCACCAAACTGCCATATCTCGTGAACGGATTGACCAATCCGCAAAATGTCTGTTGCATCTGAAAGAAGAATCTCGCCCAGTTACAACGGTATGCGTACTTTTCCCCTAGGCCGTTCTAGTTATTCGTTTCGAGCATCAGAACTGCGAAAATTTTGAGTTTCTCAAGCGTTTCTTACATCCAAACTGCCATATCTCGCGAACGGATTGACCAATCCGCAAAATTTCTGTAGCATCTGAAAGTTGAAACTCGCCCGATTACAACGTTATGTGTAGTTTTCCCCTAGGCCGTTCTAGTTATTCGTGTCGAGCATCAGAACTGCGAAAATTTTGAGTTTCTTAAGCGTTTCTTACATCCAAACTGCCATATCTCTCGAACGGATTGACCAATCCGCAAAATTTCTGTTGCATCTGAAAGTAGAAACTTGCCCGATTAAAACGGTATGCGTACTTTTCCCCTACGCCGTTCTAGTTATTCGTTTCGAGCATCAGAACTGCGAAAATTTTGAGTTTCTCAAACGTTTCTTACCTCCAAACTGCCATATCTCGCGACCGGATTGACCAATCCGCAAAATTTCTGTTGCGTCTGAAAGTAGAGACTCGCCCGATTACAACGGTATGCGTAGTTTTTCCCTAGGCCGTTCTAGTTATTCTTTTCGAGCATCAGAACTGCGAAAATTTTGAGTTTCTCAAGCGTTTCTTACATCCAAACTGCCATATCTCGCGAACGGATTGACCAATCCGCAATGTTTCTGTTGCATCTGAAAGTAGAAACTCCCCCGATTACAACAGTATGCATACCTTTCCCCTAGGCCGTTCTAGTTATTCGTTTCGAGCATCAGAACAGCGAAAATTTTGAGTTTCGCAAGCGATTCTTACCTCCAAACTGCCATATCTCGCGAACGGATTGACCAATCCGCAAAATTTCTGTTGCATCTGAAAGTAGAAACTCGACCGATTACAACGGTATGCGTACTTTTCCCCTAGGCCGTTCTAGTTATTCGTTTCGAGCGTCAGAACTGCGACAATTTTGAGTTTCTGAAACGTTTTTTACCTCCAAACTGCCATATCTCGCGAACGGATTGACCAATCCGCAAAATTTCTGTTGCATCTGAAAGTAGAAACTCGCCCGATTACAACGGTATGGGTAGTTTTCCCCTAGGCCGTTCTTGTTATTCGTTTCGAGCATCAGAACTGCGAAAATTTTGGGTTTCACAAGCGTTTCTTACCTCCAAACTGCCATATCTCGCGAACGGATTGTCCAATCAGCAAAATTTCTGTTGCATCTGAAAGTAAAAACTCGCCCAATTACCGCGGTTTGTGTACTTTTCCCCTAGGCCGTTCTAGTTATTCGTTTCGAGCATCAGAACTGCGAAAATTTTGAGTTTCTCAAGCGTTTCTTACATCCAAACTGCCATATCTCGCGAACGGATTGACGAATCCGAAAAATTTTTGTTGCATCTGAAAAGGAAACTCGCCCGATTACAACTGTATGTGTACCTTTCCCCTAGGCCATTCTAGTTATTCGTTTCGAGCATCAGAACTGCGACAATTTTGAGTTTCTCAAACGTTTTTTACTTCCGAACTGCCATATCTCGCGAACGGATTGACCAATCCGCAAAATTTCTGTTGCATCTGAAAGTAGAAACTCGCCCGATTACAACGGTATGTGTAGTTTTCCCCTAGGCCATTCTAGTTATTCGTGTCGAGCATCAGAACTGCGAAAATTTTGAGTTTCTTAAGCGTTTCTTACATCCAAACTGCCATATCTCTCGAACGGATTGACCAATCCGCGAAGTGTCTGTTGCATCTGAAAGAAGAAACTCGCCCAGTTACAACGGTATGCGTACTTTTCCCCTAGGCCGTTCTAGTTATTCGTTTCGAGCATCAGAACTGCGAACATTTTGATTCTCTCAAGCGTTTCTTACCTCCAAACTGCCATATCTCGCGAACGGATTGACCAATCCGCAAAATTTCTGTTGCATCTGAAAGTGGAGACTCGCCCGATTACAACGGTATGCGTACTTTTCCCCCAGGCCGTTCTAGTTAATCGTTTCGAGCATCAGAGCTGCGAAAATTTTGAGTTTCTTAAGCGTTTCTTACCTCCAAACTGCCATATCTCTCGAACGGATTGACCAATCCGCAAAATTTCTGTTGCATCTGAAAGTAGAAACTTGCCCGATTAAAACGGTATGCGTACTTTTCCCCTACGCCGTTCTAGTTATTCGTTTCGAGCATCAGAACTGCGAAAATTTTGAGTTTCTCAAGCGTTTCTTACCTCCAAACTGCCATATCTCGCGAACGGATTGACCAATCCGCAAAGTTTCTGTTGCATCTGAAAGTAGAAACTCGCCCGATTACAACAGTATGCGTACCTTTCCCCTAGGCCGTTCTACTTATTCGTTTCGAGTATCAGAACAGCGAAAATTTTGAGTTTCTCAAGCGTTTCTTACCACCAAACTGCCATATCTCGTGAACGGATTCACCAATCCGCAAAATGTCTGTTGCATCTGAAAGAAGAAACTCGCCCAGTTACAACGGTATGCGTACTTTTCCCCTAGGCCCTTCTAGTTATTCGTTTCGAGCATCAGAACTGCGAACATTTTGATTCTCTCAAACGTTTCTTACCTCCAAACTGCCATATCTCGCGAACGGATTGACCAATCCGCAAAATTTCTGTTGCATCTGAAAGTGGAGACTCGCCCGATTACAACGGTATGCGTACTTTTCCCCCAGGCCGTTCTAGTTAATCGTTTCGAGCATCAGAGCTGCGAAAATTTTGAGTTTCTTAAGCGTTTCTTACCTCCAAACTGCCATATCTCTCGAACGGATTGACCAATCCGCAAAATTTCTGTTGCATCTGAAAGTAGAAACTTGCCCGATTAAAACGGTATGCGTACTTTTCCCCTAGGCCGTTCTAGTTATTCGTTTCGAGCATCAGAACTGCGAAAATTTTGAGTTTCTCAAGCGTTTCTTACTTCCAAACTGCCATATCTCGCGAACGGATTGACCAATCCGCAAAATTTCTGTTGCATCTGAAAGTGGAAACTCGCCCAATTACCGCGGTTTGTGTACTTTTCCCCTAGGCCATTCTAGTTATTCGTTTCGAGCATCAGAGCTGCGAAAATTTTGAGTTTCTTAAGCGTTTCTTACCTCCAAACAGCCATATCTCTCGAACGGATTGACCAATCCGCAAAATTTCTGTTGCATCTGAAAGTTGAAACTCGCCCGATTACAACAGTATGTGTACCTTTCCCCTAGGCCATTCTAGTTATTCGTTTCGAGCATCAGAACTGCGAAAACTTTGAGTTTCTCAAGCGTTTTTTACTTCCAAACTGCCATATCTCGCGAACGGATTGACCAATCCGCAAAATTTCTGTTGCATCTGAAAGTTGAAACTCGCCCGATTACAACGTTATGTGTAGTTTTCCATTAGGCCGTTCTAGTTATTCGTGTCGAGCATCAGAACTGCGAAAATTTTGAGTTTCTTAAGCGTTTCTTACATCCAAACTGCCATATCTCTCGAACGGATTGACCAATCCGCAAAATTTCTGTTGCATCTGAAAGTAGAAACTTGCCCGATTAAAACGGTATGCGTACTTTTCCCCTACGCCGTTCTAGTTATTCGTTTCGAGCATCAGAACTGCGAAAATTTTGAGTTTCTCAAGAGTTTCTTACCTCCAAACTGCCATATCTCGCGAACGGATTGACCAATCCGCAAAGTTTCTGTTGCATCTGAAAGTAGAAACTCGCCCGATTACAACAGTATGCGTACCTTTCCCCTAGGCCGTTCTAGTTATTCGTTTCGAGTATCAGAACAGCGAAAATTTTGAGTTTCTCAAGCGTTTCTTACCACCAAACTGCCATATCTCGTGAACGGATTGACCAATCCGCAAAATGTCTGTTGCATCTGAAAGAAGAAACTCGCCCAGTTACAACGGTATGCGTACTTTTCCCCTAGGCCGTTCTAGTTATTCGTTTCGAGCATCAGAACTGCGAAAATTTTGAGTTTCTCAAGCGTTTCTTACATCCAAACTGCCATATCTCGCGAACGGATTGACCAATCCGCAAAATTTCTGTAGCATCTGAAAGTTGAAACTCGCCCGATTACAACGTTATGTGTAGTTTTCCCCTAGGCCGTTCTAGTTATTCGTGTCGAGCATCAGAACTGCGAAAATTTTGAGTTTCTTAAGCGTTTCTTACATCCAAACTGCCATATCTCTCGAACGGATTGACCAATCCGCAAAATTTCTGTTGCATCTGAAAGTAGAAACTTGCCCGATTAAAACGGTATGCGTACTTTTCCCCTACGCCGTTCTAGTTATTCGTTTCGAGCATCAGAACTGCGAAAATTTTGAGTTTCTCAAACGTTTCTTACCTCCAAACTGCCATATCTCGCGACCGGATTGACCAATCCGCAAAATTTCTGTTGCGTCTGAAAGTAGAGACTCGCCCGATTACAACGGTATGCGTAGTTTTTCCCTAGGCCGTTCTAGTTATTCTTTTCGAGCATCAGAACTGCGAAAATTTTGAGTTTCTCAAGCGTTTCTTACATCCAAACTGCCATATCTCTCGAACGGATTGACCAATCCGCAAAATTTCTGTTGCATCTGAAAGTAGAAACTTGCCCGATTAAAACGGTATGCGTACTTTTCCCCTACGCCGTTCTAGTTATTCGTTTCGAGCATCAGAACTGCGAAAATTTTGAGTTTCTCAAGAGTTTCTTACCTCCAAACTGCCATATCTCGCGAACGGATTGACCAATCCGCAAAGTTTCTGTTGCATCTGAAAGTAGAAACTCGCCCGATTACAACAGTATGCGTACCTTTCCCCTAGGCCGTTCTAGTTATTCGTTTCGAGTATCAGAACAGCGAAAATTTTGAGTTTCTCAAGCGTTTCTTACCACCAAACTGCCATATCTCGTGAACGGATTGACCAATCCGCAAAATGTCTGTTGCATCTGAAAGAAGAAACTCGCCCAGTTACAACGGTATGCGTACTTTTCCCCTAGGCCGTTCTAGTTATTCGTTTCGAGCATCAGAACTGCGAAAATTTTGAGTTTCTCAAGCGTTTCTTACATCCAAACTGCCATATCTCGCGAACGGATTGACCAATCCGCAAAATTTCTGTAGCATCTGAAAGTTGAAACTCGCCCGATTACAACGTTATGTGTAGTTTTCCCCTAGGCCGTTCTAGTTATTCGTGTCGAGCATCAGAACTGCGAAAATTTTGAGTTTCTTAAGCGTTTCTTACATCCAAACTGCCATATCTCTCGAACGGATTGACCAATCCGCAAAATTTCTGTTGCATCTGAAAGTAGAAACTTGCCCGATTAAAACGGTATGCGTACTTTTCCCCTACACCGTTCTAGTTATTCGTTTCGAGCATCAGAACTGCGAAAATTTTGAGTTTCTCAAACGTTTCTTACCTCCAAACTGCCATATCTCGCGACCGGATTGACCAATCCGCAAAATTTCTGTTGCGTCTGAAAGTAGAGACTCGCCCGATTACAACGGTATGCGTAGTTTTTCCCTAGGCCGTTCTAGTTATTCTTTTCGAGCATCAGAACTGCGAAAATTTTGAGTTTCTCAAGCGTTTCTTACCTCCAAACTGCCATATCTCGCGAACGGATTGACAAATCCGCAAAATTTGTGTTGCATCTGAAAGTAGAAACTCGCCCAATTACCGTGGTTTGTGTACCATTCCCCTAGGCCATTCTAGTTATTCGTTTCGAGCGTCAGAACTGCGAAAATTTTGAGTTTCTCAAACGTTTTTTACTTCCGAACTGCCATATCTCGCGAACGGATTGACCAATCCGCAAAATTTCTGTTGCATCTGAAAGTAGAAACTCGCCCGATTACAACGGTATGGGTAGTTTTCACCTAGGCCGTTCTAGTTATTCGTTCCGAGCATCAGAACTGCGAAAATTTTGAGTTTCTCAAGCGTTTTTTACTTCCAAACTGCCATGTCTCGCGAACGGATTGACCAATCCGCAAAATTTCTGTTGCATCTGAAAGTTGAAACTCGCCCGATTACAACGTTATGTGTAGTTTTCCCCTAGGCCGTTCTAGTTATTCGTGTGGAGCATCAGAACTGCGAAAATTTTGAGTTTCTTAAGCGTTTCTTTCCTCCAAACTGCCATATCTCTCGAACGGATTGACCAATCCGCAAAATTTCTGTTGCATCTGAAAGTAGAAACTTGCCCGATTAAAATGGTATGCGTACTTTTCCCCTACGCCGTTCTAGTTATTCGTTTCGAGCATCAGAATTGCGAAAATTTTGAGTTTCTCAAGCGTTTCTTACCTCCAAACTGCCATATCTCGCGAACGGATTGACCAATCCGCAAAGTTTCTGTTGCATCTGAAAGTAGAAACTCGCCCGATTACAACAGTATGCGTACCTTTCCCCTAGGCCGTTCTAGTTATTCGTTTCGAGTATCAGAACAGCGAAAATTTTGAGTTTCTCAAGCGTTTCTTACCACCAAACTGCCATATCTCGTGAACGGATTGACCAATCCGCAAAATGTCTGTTGCATCTGAAAGAAGAAACTCGCCCAGTTACAACGGTATGCGTACTTTTCCCCTAGGCCGTTCTAGTTATTCGTTTCGAGCATCAGAACTGCGAAAATTTTGAGTTTCTCAAGCGTTTCTTACATCCAAACTGCCATATCTCGCGAACGGATTGAGCAATCCGCAAAATTTCTGTTGCGTCTGAAAGTAGAAACTCGCCCGATTACAACGGTATGGGTAGTTTTCCCCTAGGCCGTTGTAGTTATTCGTTTCGAGCATCAGAACTGCGAAAATTTTGAGTTTCTCAAGCGTCTTTTACATCCAAACTGCCATATCTCGCGAACGGATTGACAAATCCGCAAAATTTCTGTTGCATCTGAAAAGGAAACTCGCCCGATTACAACTGTATGTGTACCTTTCCCCTAGGCCATTCTAGTTATTCGTTTCGAGCATCAGAACTGCGAAAATTTAGAGTTTCTCAAACGTTTCTTACCTCCAAACTGCCATATCTCGCGACCGGATTGACCAATCCGCAAAATTTCTGTTGCGTCTGAAAGTAGAGACTCGCCCGATTACAACGTTATGTGTAGTTTTCCCCTAGGCCGTTCTAGTTATTCGTGTCGAGCATCAGAACTGCGAAAATTTTGAGTTTCTTAAGCGTTTCTTACCTCCAAACTGCCATATCTCGCGAACGGATTGACCAATCCGCAAAATTTCTGTTGCATCTGAAAGTAGAAACTTGCCCGATTAAAACGGTATGCGTACTTTTCCCCTACGCCGTTCTAGTTATTCGTTTCGAGCATCAGAACTGCGAAAATTTTGAGTTTCTCAAACGTTTCTTACCTCCAAACTGCCATATCTCGCGACCGGATTGACCAATCCGCAAAATTTCTGTTGCGTCTGAAAGTAGAGACTCGCCCGATTACAACGGTATGCGTAGTTTTTCCCTAGGCCGTTCTAGTTATTCTTTTCGAGCATCAGAACTGCGAAAATTTTGAGTTTCTCAAGCGTTTCTTACATCCAAACTGCCATATCTCTCGAACGGATTGACCAATCCGCAAAATTTCTGTTGCATCTGAAAGTAGAAACTTGCCCGATTAAAACGGTATGCGTACTTTTCCCCTACGCCGTTCTAGTTATTCGTTTCGAGCATCAGAACTGCGAAAATTTTGAGTTTCTCAAGAGTTTCTTACCTCCAAACTGCCATATCTCGCGAACGGATTGACCAATCCGCAAAGTTTCTGTTGCATCTGAAAGTAGAAACTCGCCCGATTACAACAGTATGCGTACCTTTCCCCTAGGCCGTTCTAGTTATTCGTTTCGAGTATCAGAACAGCGAAAATTTTGAGTTTCTCAAGCGTTTCTTACCACCAAACTGCCATATCTCGTGAACGGATTGACCAATCCGCAAAATGTCTGTTGCATCTGAAAGAAGAAACTCGCCCAGTTACAACGGTATGCGTACTTTTCCCCTAGGCCGTTCTAGTTATTCGTTTCGAGCATCAGAACTGCGAAAATTTTGAGTTTCTCAAGCGTTTCTTACATCCAAACTGCCATATCTCGCGAACGGATTGACCAATCCGCAAAATTTCTGTAGCATCTGAAAGTTGAAACTCGCCCGATTACAACGTTATGTGTAGTTTTCCCCTAGGCCGTTCTAGTTATTCGTGTCGAGCATCAGAACTGCGAAAATTTTGAGTTTCTTAAGCGTTTCTTACATCCAAACTGCCATATCTCTCGAACGGATTGACCAATCCGCAAAATTTCTGTTGCATCTGAAAGTAGAAACTTGCCCGATTAAAACGGTATGCGTACTTTTCCCCTACACCGTTCTAGTTATTCGTTTCGAGCATCAGAACTGCGAAAATTTTGAGTTTCTCAAACGTTTCTTACCTCCAAACTGCCATATCTAGCGACCGGATTGACCAATCCGCAAAATTTCTGTTGCGTCTGAAAGTAGAGACTCGCCCGATTACAACGGTATGCGTAGTTTTTCCCTAGGCCGTTCTAGTTATTCTTTTCGAGCATCAGAACTGCGAAAATTTTGAGTTTCTCAAGCGTTTCTTACCTCCAAACTGCCATATCTCGCGAACGGATTGACAAATCCGCAAAATTTGTGTTGCATCTGAAAGTAGAAACTCGCCCAATTACCGTGGTTTGTGTACCATTCCCCTAGGCCATTCTAGTTATTCGTTTCGAGCGTCAGAACTGCGAAAATTTTGAGTTTCTCAAACGTTTTTTACTTCCGAACTGCCATATCTCGCGAACGGATTGACCAATCCGCAAAATTTCTGTTGCATCTGAAAGTAGAAACTCGCCCGATTACAACGGTATGGGTAGTTTTCACCTAGGCCGTTCTAGTTATTCGTTCCGAGCATCAGAACTGCGAAAATTTTGAGTTTCTCAAGCGTTTTTTACTTCCAAACTGCCATGTCTCGCGAACGGATTGACCAATCCGCAAAATTTCTGTTGCATCTGAAAGTTGAAACTCGCCCGATTACAACGTTATGTGTAGTTTTCCCCTAGGCCGTTCTAGTTATTCGTGTGGAGCATCAGAACTGCGAAAATTTTGAGTTTCTTAAGCGTTTCTTTCCTCCAAACTGCCATATCTCTCGAACGGATTGACCAATCCGCAAAATTTCTGTTGCATCTGAAAGTAGAAACTTGCCCGATTAAAATGGTATGCGTACTTTTCCCCTACGCCGTTCTAGTTATTCGTTTCGAGCATCAGAATTGCGAAAATTTTGAGTTTCTCAAGCGTTTCTTACCTCCAAACTGCCATATCTCGCGAACGGATTGACCAATCCGCAAAGTTTCTGTTGCATCTGAAAGTAGAAACTCGCCCGATTACAACAGTATGCGTACCTTTCCCCTAGGCCGTTCTAGTTATTCGTTTCGAGTATCAGAACAGCGAAAATTTTGAGTTTCTCAAGCGTTTCTTACCACCAAACTGCCATATCTCGTGAACGGATTGACCAATCCGCAAAATGTCTGTTGCATCTGAAAGAAGAAACTCGCCCAGTTACAACGGTATGCGTACTTTTCCCCTAGGCCGTTCTAGTTATTCGTTTCGAGCATCAGAACTGCGAAAATTTTGAGTTTCTCAAGCGTTTCTTACATCCAAACTGCCATATCTCGCGAACGGATTGAGCAATCCGCAAAATTTCTGTTGCGTCTGAAAGTAGAAACTCGCCCGATTACAACGGTATGGGTAGTTTTCCCTAGGCCGTTGTAGTTATTCGTTTCGAGCATCAGAACTGCGAAAATTTTGAGTTTCTCAAGCGTCTTTTACATCCAAACTGCCATATCTCGCGAACGGATTGACAAATCA